>NC_056527.1:61528999-61554541 GCF_019175285.1 Sceloporus undulatus | reverse complement strand
ATTATTATTATTATTATTATTATTATTATTATTATTATTATTATTATTATTATTATTATTATTACTGTAGTGTGATGCTGGCTGGGAATCAGAAAATGGATGTGATAAACTAACCAAAATAGCCCTCGTGAGGTTGGGGAATTAATTAGTTCTAAAATACGTGTAGTGTGCCAGGAAATCACTGTCTCTCATCATCCCACTGTCAATGGACTTGGGTTTGTGGAGGTATTCCAATTCTGCTGCTCCAGTATTTCTTTGTAGTTTGTTTTGTTTTGTTGTGTTTTGTTTTGTCCAAGGATTGCTGTTCTGCAGTCCAAGATAAATGCTTGGGGAAACTAAAGTTTTCTGCAACTGTTTGTTTGTTTGTGTGTGTGTGTGTGTGTATTTCCATTCCTAACACCTGATGGACATAAATCAGACAATGCACTGGCACCTCTTTAGTATCGTGTTTCATTTTTCATCATACCGCCAGCTAAATGGTTTGAAACATATTCAGGTATACTCAGATGCCAATTGCTTGCTCTCTCACACGCACACATACAGCGAGAAAGAGAGAGGAGTTCATTGCAGACATCTTTAGGATAATTAAAACCATTAACCATTTCTTATGTTTCACTTGCTCATCCAACCTATTTTTCCTTGATTTTCACTTCCTCCTCTACGCTTACTATCTACAACTTTGATCCAAAGGTTTTTATTACGCTTGAAATTGTGGTCACACACACCTGCCTTCACTGAGAGATGAAGTGCAAAGCCGAGCAATTTAATAACTTACTCTCTTTCTCTCACTCTCCATATATATATATATATATATATATATAGAGAGAGAGAGAGAGAGAGAGAGAGAATTTTTTGGAGCAGCAATGATGTAGAACACTTGTTGCCATTTCTGACCTGACAGATGGAAAATCATCATGATATGGCCCAAAAAACTTTCTGCGGGATTCAGTGCCCCGTTTTACTTTCCAAAGTCTACAAATGTCTACAAATACCTGCGTTCCCATATGACTTTTGTATTAAAGATACTATTTAAAAAAACTTTAACAGTGATGTTCTAACTATAAGCGATAATATTTCTGGGGTTCTCACAGTCTGGCATGCAGCGTGTTTCTACTGTGAAATTGAGATCCACTGCAAGAATAAGGGGGTACTTCCTTTGCTGTGAAATGCAAGCCAGAGTCATTGTTAACTAAAAGGGAATCTGAACTTCCCCAACAAACAGCCTCCAGTGTCATCCTCAGAGCAAGTTTTCTGATAGAAGTATCATGTGTGCTGGCATTGTCTTTTTATTACAATATGTCTAGCCAAGAATGCAGAGCTTGAAAGAAGACCATACTACATTTTGAAAGCAGACTTGGGCTTCCAAACCACCTGGATAGAGTTGCCTTACTGACCTGTTTTAGCTTTCATGCCAGTTTTTAGAGCTTGGACTGATATAAGCAAAGATACAAACTAAGCGTCAGTCCTTTCTTTTTCTTTTGCCATGGCCACAAGCTTTATGTGTGCACAAAAAAATGCTTAGCAGCAAATGTTTCAGCACCACAGGCAATGGAGGGGAGAACACCTTTAATCACAAACACACATCCTGTAAACAGAACATTCAGGTAGCCTCACAAAGTCATGGGCAAAGTCAGTTGAAAGATTTGAGTCTAAGCTAAAAAGTCAAGGATATAATTCCAAGATTATGGAGTGGAAATTTGTGCAGCCAGTACAGAAGTGAGATAACCTCTGGCTGTACAAAAGAAAAAGATAAGCGCTATTTGATTACATGAGACATTCTTGCTTGATCTTATCAGTGGAATTCACACTTACCAGGCAAATGCACATTATGCAAGGATTGTCTGTGATAAAGGGGATCTGCAGGACTTCTCCTTCGTTTTCACATTTTGCCACAGACCCTGTATGGGAATTTTAAAGATTAATACTTTTTTCTTCATTTTGTCCACTCTGAGCTCATGTTCAGTGTCCAAACCTGATACGCTCCAGCCCTCAGCATACTTACATGAAAGTAAGACCCACTAAAAAGAACAGGACATGCACTTCAGTAAATATGTCCCTTTTGTTTGTTTTGAGTGCGCTTGATGCAGTTTGTTAAATATCAATTAAATGTTTAAAAGCACACTTTTTTGTTATCTGACCCCCCCTCGCTTCGCAAAAATTAATCAAAACTTTAAGTTGCACAAATAATTGCTTTTGCAATTTAACTCTCATTGTTAACATTTATTATACATGCCATACTTTGGTCACAGCACAGAGGAATGGCTCTGATTTTTTTTCCCCTCTCAAATGCTTTGGAAGTGTTATCTTGTTAAATGAAATTTAAGCAATCTGGATAAGGACTTAATCTCTACAGAGAAACAAACAGGAGAATGTCTATTATGAACCAGTGTAGATCAGATCAACGGAATGAAATACCAGCCTTTCCATCCACCGGCATATTTGAAACTCAAAGACCAAGACTATGAACAGCATTACTCCGCAAAGAGGAGTTGAATTAGGAAAAGCTCCCTGGAGGCTCCACACTCACACTATGCTATATAAATTAATGCTTTTCAACATGTCTAGGGATGGGCTCGACATCTCTCTCTATGTATCTAGTGCCACTAAAGGATGCCTGTCAGAAACAAGACACGTGGAAAGAGACAGCTTAGGACGGTCTTTCCTCTGTCTGACTTGCATGCAACTTACCAATTACAACAGTCAGTTTTGGTTTGTTATGCTTTACCATTCAGTGCTGATCCTAAGCTAACCACAATCCTTTTGACCTGGTACTTTTTTAGGAACACTAGGAGAACCCTGAATGATTTCTAATACAATTTTAGAACCATTTAGGGATCTAGAGGAGAAAATCACAGCTGTCCTCATTCAGTTGCCTCCTTCATCCAAGGGTTATTGGCACATCTAGCGTCTGATCCGTATCTGCTCACTGCATCAGGTCTACAAGCAACTTTCTCCCACATCAGGCTTCAATGCCAGTCCCCATACTTCTCGCTGTTGTGTGCCTTCAAGTCATTTCTGAATCATGCCAACGTCAGGTGACAACCCTGTCACTGGGTTTTCTTGGCAAGATTTGTGTTCCTCTGAGCCTGAGAAATGTGACTTTCCCAAAGTGGGTTTCCATGGCTGAGCAGGAATTGGAAACCTGGTCCTCCAGTATCCTAGTCCAAGACTCAAACCATGCTGGCTCTCATGCTCGTTGTTGAGTGCCTCCAATTCATTTCCATAGGCTTTTCTCAGCCAGATTCGTTCAGAGGGGATTGCCATTGCCATAGCCATCCCCTGAGGCTGAGAGAGTGTGACTTGCCCAAGGTCACCCATTGGGTTTCCATGTCCAAGCGGGAATTGGAAACCTAGTCTCCCAGTGTCCTAGTCCAAAAGACTCAATCCCGCCACAGCAAGCTGGTTGTCATACTTCTTATTGGGTGCCTTCGAGTCAGTTCCAACTTTGGGCAACTTATCATGAGGTTTCTCTGGGCAGGTTTCTTCAGAGGGGGTGTTGCCATGGCCAAACCCGAGGCTGAGAGAGCGTGACTGGCTCAAGGTGGGTTTACACGGCCAAACCCTGCTCTCCAGAACCCAAAGATAACAGCCGTGTTAGTCCATGGAATCAGTATGTGCAGAGATCTTGTAACACCTTTGAGGCTAATTGAGATAAAGAAGTTGGCAGCAGGACCTTTCCTAGACTTCAGCCTACTTCCTAAGATGCATTTAGATGCACAATAATAATAATAAGAGAGATCCTGTAGCACCTTTGAGACTCACTGAAAGAAACAAGTTGGGAACAGGAGCTTTCCTAGACTTCAGCCTACTTCCTCCGATGCATCTACATACAAATCTTGCCATGATAACTGCTGTGATAGGTTCACCTTAGGGTCCCCATAAGCCAGAAACAACTTTATGCTGCATGGATTCAAAGATATAGCCGTGTTAGTCTGTGGGATCAGTATGTACAGAGATCTTGCAGCTTCTTTGAGAGTCACCGAAAGAAAGAAGTTGGCAGCAGGAGCTTTCCTAGACTTCAGCCTACTTCCTCCGATGCATATTATTGTTATTGTTATTATTATTTGAGACTCACTGAAAGAAGGAGTTTGGCGGCATGAGCTTTCCTAGACTTCAGCCTACTTCCCCAGATGCTTATTATTATTATTATCCAAAGATGTAGCCATCAGTATGTGCAGAGATCTTGTCACACCTTTTTGGAAGAACTTCCTGACAGTAAGGGCTGTCTGACAGTGGAACAAACTCCCTCGTAGTGGAGTCTCCTTCCTTGGAGGTCTTTAAGCAGAGGCTAGATGGCCATCTATTGGAGATGCTTTGATTGGATTTCCTGCATGGCAGGGGGTTGGACTGGATGGCCCTTGTGGTCTCTTCCAACTCTACGATTCTATGATTCTATGACCTTTGAGACTCACTGAGATAAAGAAACTGGCAGCAGGAGCTTTCCTAGACTTCAGTCTACTTCCTCAGATGCAATAATAATAATAACAACAATAATAATAATATGCAGATAGACCTTTCAACACCTTTGAGGCTCACTGAAAGAAAGTGGCAGCAGGAGCTCTCCTAGACTTCAATCTACTTCCTCAGATGCATTTAGATGCAATGATAATAACACTAATAATAAGCAGAGAGATCTAATAATAATAATAATAGTAGTATGCAGAGAGATCTTGTAGCACCTTCCAGACTCACAACAAACGACGCCCCAAACCGGGTTAACTCCCCAGTGCGGACGCAGCCTCCCCTCCCTCTTTACCTGTCAGGATGGAGGAAGCCAGAGGCGGGTGGAGGAGGAGGAGGAGAAAGCAGGCGGTGGCCAGGAGGCTGAGCCCGGGGGAAGGCTGAGCCCTGGCTGGGAAGCAGCAGCAGCAGCAGCAGCAGCAGCAGAGGCGGCGGAGGAGCCAGAGCATCGTCCCCTGGAGCAGGAGGAGGAGGAGGAGGAGAGGAGGAGGAATGCTGCTGCTGGTGGTGCTGCAAAGGACGAGGCAGAGGGCTCCAGGGCTGCCTGCAGTGGGAGCTTTGAGGGTGGGCGGTGGGGAGAGGAGAGGAGAGGAGCAGGAGGAGGAGCCAATGGGGGGCCTGGCTGCGAGGGAGGGAGGGGCCTCACTTCTGCCTCGTGGGCAGCTAATGATGCTGCTGCTGCTGCTGCTGCTGCTGACAGCAGCCTTGGCTTCCTCCTCAGGGCCCCTCACTCTGAGGGGAAGCATTGGAGCACATTTCTAGACACCTCTTCTCTAGTCTCAATGTTTATCATGTGTAAATGCATTGCTCCCCCCAAATATAGACACACACACACATATATATATAGACTCATTTTAGTCTCCCCAGAAATATCCCAGGCAGAGGCGACCCAAGGACTTGAACCCACAACCTTGCCATAACACCCAACCCCATGGCACCGCAAATAATAAACGCTTCATTCGCCTCAGTGAAAGCAACAGTGTCGTGCAGCAGCGAAAAAGGCCAATGCGATTTTAGGCGGCATCAATAGAAGTATAGTGTCTAGGTCGAGGGAAGTAATAGTGCCGCCCTATTCTGCTCTGGTCAGGCCCCACCTGGAATATTGCATCCAATTCTGGGTACCACAATTTAAAAAGGATGAAGGCAACTAAAATAGTGAAGGGTCTGGAAACTATGCCTTAGGACAGTGGTTCCCAACCTGTGGGTCGGGACCCCTTTGGGGGTCGAATGACCCTTTCATGGAGGTTGCCTAAGACCATTGGAAAACACCTATTTAATTACAGTTATGAAGTAGCAATGAAAATAATTTCATGGGTTTGGCTCACCACAACATGAGAAACTGTATTAAGGGGTCGTGGCATTAGGAAGGTTGGGAACCACTGCCTTAGGAGGAGAGAATTAGTGAGCTGAGGATGTTTAGCCTGTTTAAATACTTGAAGGGATGTCATATTGAGGAGGGAGCAAGCTTGTTTTCTGTTGCTCCAGAGAACAGGACATGGAGCAATGGACACAAGCTACAGGAAAAGAGATTCCACCTCAACATTAGGAGGAACCTCCTGATAGTAAGGGCTGTTTGACAGTGGTTTACACTCCCTCGGAGTGTGATGGAGTCTCCTTCATTGGAGGTCTTTAAACAGAGGCCGGATGACCATCTGTCAATGGGGATGCTTTGATTGAGATTTCCTGCATGGCAGAGGATGGCCCTTGTGGTCTCTTCCAACTCTGTGATTCTATGATTCTTCATTGCAAGCTTTTGAAGTCACACTGGCTTCTTCTTCATCAGGCAAACAGGAGAAAGAAATCAAAGAAGTTAGTCATATGGGCCTGAATTTTGCTGTTTCTGGTCTTAGTTCAGATGGTAGGGAGGGCTATCTGCAGGCTGGCTCCTGCCCCTTTGGCCCTGTGGTCACTGAGAGAATATATTTATTCATTTATTTATTTATTTATTTATTATCTAGAGTACACTTGTTCCTCCACATTCACTAGGTTTAGGAGCACAAGACCCCCGTGAACATGGAAAAACCTCAAATAACAAAAACACTATGTTTTTACCTGAACATTGCACCATCACGATTAACATTTTCACACAACATCGCGATTAAATTGCCATTATCCCAGAAATAAACAGCAATAAATCGTTCATGGGCAAATCCCGTGAATGAATTATTACTGTTTATTGCCTGTTGCTTATTCCTGGGGTAACAGCAATTTAATCGTGATGTCATGTGAAAATGTTAATCACAATGGCACGATTTTTCTTGCGATAATTGATGTTTAAATCCCCCAATTTTCCCCATGTTATAAAGTCTGAGTGTGAGGGAAAGAGCCCTGTTTTGCTTGGAGTCGCCATAAGGGCAGGGTGACTGGATGTCCTCACCACAAAGGAGGGCCAGGCACCACAAAATGTAGGGTGTTCAAGGAAAAAAATTAGGACATTCAATAATAAATGCTAAAAACACAGAGAGAAATATGAATTCATGTGCTTTGTTAGGCTCAAAATGGAGAACACTTTGAAAATCCTCCTGGACAGAAGGTTGGAATGGAGGACACGTCCTGGAAAAGGAGGAGGTCTGGTCACCCTACATAAGTGAGGAACAGCTTGAAGGCACACAACAACTGGACACAACAACAGAGGCACTTTTCCTGTCAGTGGTAGCAGAGAACGAGAGAAAGCTCCAGGAGAAGCTCTCTGAAATGAGGGTTCAGTTTGTCCAAGGGCTCAACCCTACCATGTTACCTTCAATTAAAAACCTGAGCTTAATGCTGGAATAAGTGAGGAAAGGAGGAGGCCAACATTGCCCCAGCAAGACATCCATTATATATTAAAATCTCCAACTGAAAGGTGACTTTGATTCAGTTTAAATAAAGGACATACTGTAACATAGTCGTCTATAAGTCTAAAAATTGATGCCCCAAAATTGACCCCAAAATCCCAGGTTGACTTATTTACGGGTCAGTATCGTAATGTGATAGCAACTCTTTCAGATTTCCCCATGCGATGAGAATATAGTTTCTTTTTTTCTTACACCAAGCAGAAAGTCCTAAGTGATTAATTGTTTTTAAATACACTGAGTTGCTCTTCCACCCGCCGTCTGAGGAGCGAAGGACGAAACGAAAGCTGAAACGGCAAAGCAAAAAGCCTCAATGAGAATCCCTCTTGCCGCATGCACACATACATTGAAGGAGCCTCCGAATTTTACCCTCGACTTATCCATGGGTAATGGCAGAATCCATAATTTTGGCCCCAAAACCTGCCCTCGACTTATACATGAGGTCGACTTACAGTCGAGTATATATGGTACTTACAAAAATTTCGGATAGCGCACACCAATTGCTTTCTTAAAACAAGCATTCACACATAGAAGGAAAAGTCTTTTCTAAAGTGTGTGCTAGGATCCAGACACCATCTAAAAAAAAGTTAAAACACAAAGAGGACTAAGAGGAGTAGTAATATTTTATTTCTTACCATCCTCTCCCCACGGATCAAAGCAGGGAACAGCAGCAGATTAAAATGTGACATATAACATCCATCAAACACACATAGCACCAGTTTAAAAGCACATGTAAGCATGATTCGTTGCTTCAGAACTAGTTATATATTAATATATGTAAAATATATGCACTTCTAATCAGCTGAAACTCGTTAATTAATCAACTGAGTTTACTTTAATCAAGTGGCTGTGCTAGTAAAAACAGGCTGGAGAGTGTTTCCTCACCAGCTAATAAGGGAGGCTCATACACCAGGAACTGCAGAGGAGGACTTCTAGATCAAAATGTGGCACTTCCAGAGCTGAACTCCAGCACCTTTTATAAAATGTAAGCAGCGCAGAGACACCAAAAAACCTACGTTCGTTCACTGCAGAATTTCAAAATTTAAAGATCAGATAAACAGCTTGAAAGTTGTCGAACACAGAATGACTTTGTTTTTCACCACGTGTATTCTAATTGTTTCTCTCTTTCTCTCTCTAGATATGTAGACATTTATTGAAACTTGTGACAGTGTTTCCCTAAAACAAATAAACAGGAAAGGGGGGGGAATTGTTTTTGTAAGACTTTTCCTCCTCCTTCCCATTCATCTCTGTTGAGAGCTTACATTTCAAATAAGGTGAGATGCTAGGGCTCGAACCTAGCAACTGCACACTACACCTTCATGTCACTTTAACTGCCATAGCTATGTCCTATGAAATCTTGGGATTTGTAGTTTAATGAGGTGATAGGGATGTCTGCAAGAGATTTCTAAATACTGTATAGATGACATAGCATAGTATTAGCAAATTTGGGTTAGATTTGATAAATGGAGCCAGGTCACACATTAGGTAAATTCCTCTCTCTAGGCAAATTCACACAACCATTCAGTGTAAGCATTTTTTGGCCATTCCAACCCCTATTGCTCATGAGTCAGCAGTGTGATGTGGCAGCAAAGAAAGCCAATGTAATTCTTGGTTGTATCAATAGGAATATAGTGTCTTGTCAAGGGAAGTGATAGTACTACTGTACTCTGCTTTAGTTAGGTCTCACCTGGAATACTCTGTCCAGTTCTTGGCAGCTCAGTTCAAGAAGGATGTTGATAAGCTGGAGCTTGTCCAAAGGAGGGCAACCAAAATGGTGAAGGGACTGGAAACCATGCCTTATAAGGAGAGATTTAGGGAGTTGGGAATATTTAACCTGATGAAAAGAAGGTTAAGAGGGAACATGATAGTCATGTTTAAATATTTGAAGGGATGTCATATCAAAGAGGGAAGAAGCTTGTTTTCCACAGTTCTAGAGACTAGGATAAGGAGCAATGGATTCAAACTACAGGGGAAATGGTTCCACCAAAATCTCAGGAGGGACTTTCTGACAATCAGAGCTGTTTGACAGTGGAACACACTCCCTCAGAGTATGATGGAATCTCCTTCTTTGGAGGCTGAATGGCCACCAGTTGGGGATGCTTTGATTGTGAGTTCCTGCATGGCAGGGGATTAGACTGGATGGCCCTTGAGGTCTCTTCCAGTTCTACGATTCTATGAGCATGACAGGAAAGATTTGACTGGGCCCTTTTAATGTGCATAAATGAAGTACAGAGTTACATTTTTGTTTTGCATTTTCAGTTTTATCATCTTTCATTGCATCATCGTAACAGTCTTCTCATTATTATTTCCATTTTCACCAATGGAGAACTGAGGCTGATTAATGCTAATTCCATACTTGCCATTCCGTATTCATAGTCCCTCTGTTGCATTTGCTCTGATATCTTGGGTTGTTTTTTAATTACGTATGTTATACCAGCATCAGTTTTCAGGATTTCATAGAAGCATGGAACTCTATGCCTTGCAACATATTTTCAGTAATAGATTTAACTGTGAAACATCTGGAGTGAGAGAGAGATTACTGCTTTGTAGCATGAAGTGAGTTTTTGCTAAAGAAGCGAGATGGGAAATTTCAGATTTCCCTTGTTTTTCTCTCCTTCATGGCTTATTCATATTCGCATACACACACACCCTTCCAGCAAATGTTTCTTAATTCATCTTTTCCTGGCCAGACATCTTTCATTCTGTCTTTCCCTTATCATTTTTCTCTCTTCTTGAACCTTGTCTATACTGTCTTTTGCACTTGGTAATCATTACATCCTGATATCTACAGCATCCTGCTGCAAAATTGTATTTTGCTAACTTTTGAGTTTCAGCTTTGTTCTTTTTGTTTATGACTTTTGCTGGGTTGTGACAAAGAATCATACAAAACAGTTTTACCAACGAAGTTGAGACTGTTAGATGCACTCCCTTGATTCAAACATGCTCGTAATTATGCAAAATAAAACAGATTCAGATGTTTCATTTCCGAGCGAGAAAGCTGTTGTACATGATTATCACATTTGGATCTTCATGTGAACATGTGATAGAAATCGTCTGCTTCTTGGATCATATGAATCTATACAGATTAAAGGCGGGCAGCAGAAATCAGTCAATATAGAACTTGGCCTTTGTGGGAAGTTAGTCACATACTTTGAACATCTTCACATTAAGAAAATTATTGACGAAGTGTAATAAAGCAAGAGCAGAAGTGCTGTGTTTCCAACTGCAAAAATGCTACCACTACTGATATTTCCATTCAATCATGTTTATTGCATCCCACCTCCTGCCAATGCTGGGCTGTTTCCGTACATTCTTTTTAGGTTTATTGGCAGCTTTTACTTAAGTAAATATAGATAATTGATTTTGTTTTTAGTGGCATCTTTATGGAAAGTTTATTTTAAGAAATCATTCTCTGCTCCTCCAGCATCTGGGAGATATAGCCAAAAGATCAGCAGCAGTGATGGGACTGAAGAGGATACTGCCCACAAAATACTGCAAGAATGTTGCATCCTTTCCTAGTTTCTAAAGCATTTCAACTGAATCAGAAGATAACTCAGACAAGATTATAGCCAATATATATATTTTACAAGCTAAGAAGAGAGTGAGCAGCAAATGAATCCCCTTGACATTCTTGGTGGAAGTGGCATTGTTTATCAAACGAACGCTGAGTTTCTGTCTACTAATTTCCTTTCTCCCCATTTCTTCCTCTTAAAAGGTCCGCTTAGAGCACAGGGAGGGAAACTTTAGCTTCATTGCACACTTCCTCTTACCACTAAATCCATGATCTGAGATAATGAAAGCTGTTGTTCTAAGATGGAGCAAGACAGTCTCCCCTCTCCGTGTGCCATCCATTTCCAATCCCTGCAAATAATACATCTAAATTCTGTGTCTCCAAAGCTCCAAGTGAAAAATAAATTGCTAGACGCTCTGCCAAAGTTCTGGTTCCTTTAGATTTGTTTTTGTCCCCCGAGCCGTCAGAATTGCCCATAGTAAACATTGGTGAAATCTAGGATTTTGTGCATAGCTGTGATTAGGCAGCCTTCAGACAATAGTTTTAGTTACTTTTCTTATCTCTGCACTCCAGCCCTAGAAGCTCACAGATATTTCTTAGGAAATTTTGTTGGTGAGGAGGGGGCGTTACTTTTTTTCCTTTCACGTTTAATTTTAAAATGCCTACACTTACAAACATTTACATATCACTATCTTAAACCTGGGTGGGCCACTTTCCTTCCATATTGATAAGACAACTGTATCATACAATTTTGCTATTTAAAAAAAGAAAAGAAATTATGACAATTTTCATAAAAATGTCCAAGTTAGAAGTATTTTTCTGTGAACATCTATGTATAAGATTCTTACTCAGCAGCGATCCTTAATGTCTAGAAATAAATTACGATTGCTTTTTAATCAGCTGCTCATTGAAAATACCCTTGAGGTTTAAATACTTTTTAAAATGATATTGATACACACTGATATATTGATAACTCAGGTTCCTGGAAATTTAAAAAATAGATTTCAACATGACCATACTTTAGCAACAAATTAAATTAATGAATTAATATTGGCCTGTTACAGACAGCCAAAATAAAGCTGCTTCGAGTCACAGTGGAGGTATGTTGTTTCAATGATGCATGCGTCCTAGGTCCAGAAATCACACCAAAGCCCCACTCCAGCCCTAGGACTCGAGCGTGGCTTTGGTTGGCTTCTGGACTCTTGGACGCATGATCATTGAAACCATATCTCCACTGTGACCTGAAGCAGCTTTTTTGCTGTCTGTACAGGCCATTGTAATTGCATTTGAAATTGAACAAACATAGGTATGCACACAACAGGCATTCGTGAAATATGTTTACCTGTCTTTCACAGAGAGAAGAAAAGAAAAAAAAACTGTTATATTTCATTTTTTATTATGTCTGAAGAAAGAATAAAGAGCAACCAAAAGTATATGAAAAACAAGGTATGTTTTTATTTTTTAAGGAGTTTTAAAGCGAGATTTGCCAAGATGGTTGAAAGTATGTTCAATAATAAAGCTTACAGTTTTTGTTTGTACTTACTTTAAGCCTTTTCAGGGGGTTAAAAAAAAGTCTGCAAAATGTCTTAACTGAAAAAATCCAGGATCATATATCAGTCCCATTGACTTCAGTTAGAACTAAGTTGTGACTAAATTTTCTCCACTATTTCAGTAGGACTCACATGCAACTGTATTCGGCATTCGTAAGGGGGAAATCAATTATGGAAAATCTTCACTTCCAAACCTTCTTGGGACAGGCAGATGTGGTGCAATAACATTGCAAATGGCACAAATTATTCAAATTTGTCTTAAAAAAGCCTATGTTCAACAATCTAAAACAACAGCTAGAAAGAAATGTTTGAGGTCCTACATAAAGGAACTTTTAGCTCACAGAGAGAGAGAGTAGTATTCTAGCTGAGTTGAATTGTTGTTAAATAACAAGGCCAAACAAACTTTGAGAAAGTGATGGCACCTACAGGAAAAAAATTTGTCCTACAGATGCCCACAATGGAAGGACCTTATGAGACAGCTCTCAGATATCCCTGACTGACGCTTGTATAGCACCCGTGTAAAAGTCTATTGCCTGCTGTGGAGTAACTAACGTCTAAATAGCCATTATTTTGTACTTATACATGCTTAGTACTCACAGTTTTTCAGTACAGGCCTGTCTGGGATGCATCACAGAAGGAAGAAGAGGGATGTGACTTTGCTGGAGAGAGGAAATAGAAACTTTTAGGAAGCTACCCTTACAGGGTTTCCATAAGTCCACGGTGACTGAAGACACACACATACATCTTTTATGTTAGTAAACTAGCTGTGTACCTAGAGTTGCTCAGGAAAATCATTAACTATAGGTAACAATGGTTTGTTAAAAAAATGTTCTGGGAGATGGTCTCTTAGGGTACACTGACATTCCTCACTTGCGCATCTGTTTCAGTTGTCCTTGAAAAGCATGCCTCTCCCAGCTGACCACCAAACAAATATCTGTACGAATTTTAAAAACGGAGGTGTCCCCTCATTGATTAGAAAGGAAAAAGTCAATAATCAGAACCCTAGATTTGGGAAGGGGAGCTATGAAAGAACTAGACAGAACCTGAAATGCAAGTACACAAACTGGCACCAAAGTTAAGACTGCCCATACCATTTATTTCCCCCACTTTGTTGGATGTTAGAGCTGGATGTGTGAGAAAGAAAATCAACTCATTTGAGATGTGGGTTGGAGGGGGTCTGTGGATACCCAAGGATGACTAAAAAGTACAAAGGGGCCCTAGAACAAACAAGTCTGAACTTTCCCTAGAAGTCAAGATGACTAAACTGAAGCTGTCATACTTCAGCCACATCGTGAGAAGGCATGACTGCTAGAAAAGACAATAATGCTTGGAAAGGTAGAAGGTTTATAGAGAGAGAAAAGGCTGGCATACCCCATGGATAGACTAATTGGGACAAGGACTTAGTATGCGGATCTAAGCAGAGCTGTGAGGATAGGGTGCCTTGGAGGCCTATAATTCATGCATGAATCGAGGTCGACTTGAAGGCAGTTAACAACAACATACAGATTTACTTGCTATGAAGAGTAGTTCTCACCTTTGGGCTCCAGATGTTTGGAATTCGGTTTCCATAATTTGACTATGAACAGCTGAGGCTCTGGGATCTGAAGTCAAAAACAATGGAGGACCCAAGGCTGAGAACCACTGCTACAGAATATCAAGTTAAAACTTAGATTTTAAAAATATATTGGTACTTGGATATACTTTAGCTGTTATTTTAATCATTTTTCTGTGATCTTTACGTATTCCTTAAATGGTACTGTATTTTGGATTTATTCATAAATAAACTGTTGGAGCGAGATTTATTTTAAACATATTTCTGTGTATTTTATTTTGAGTTTTAAAATTTAGGTGAGGGATTAATACTTAGTACACTGCTCACATCAATGTCTTTAAAATTCTGCTGTATTCCTTTGTTTCACTTCTTGATATTGATTTCTGCTGTCTAGCACAGAATACTAAAACAGAAGGTGTAGGAGCAGGAGGGGGAGAGAATCGGTTACTGTCTCCTTGTCATTACTTTTAATCACTGCAAATTTAACTGCATTCAGCACAAGCATAAAAGCTACCCACTCTATATTAACACATTTTGCTTTAATCATGTGATGTTATTATTTTTTTCCAAACTAATGTTTTGTAATAGATAATACAGTCTGATCTCATTCCATGGTGTAATATTGTGAAGTATTAGTTTCGGAATATTGCAAGACTTTGAGTTCCTAACATTTATCTTGATCTCTGGGTAGCTAATACTATTGGCCAGATCTAACATAACATTTAGGGTACTTAAGCCATTGAATCAATGAGTTAAGCATTCTTGGCCTCAATCATATGGGCAGCTTGGAGCAGCCTGTGGCAGATCGCAGCTACCAGAATCTGCGACCAAGACCACCCACCACTGTTCCACACTTGACCACTGGCAAGGAGCACTTAGATCATAGAATAGAATCATAGAGTTGGAAGGACCATAAGGGCCATTCAGTCCAAACTCTGTCATGCAGGAATCACAATCAAAGATCCCTGACAGATGGCCTCCGCCTTGTTAAAGACCTCCAAGGAAGGAGACTCCACTACACTCCAAGGGAGTTTGTTCCATTGTCGAACAGCCTTACTGTCAGGACGTTCTCCTAACGTTGAAGTGGATCTCTTTTCCTGTAGCTTGCATCCATTGTTCCGGGTCCTGTTCTCTGGAACAGCAGAAAAAACAGTTTGTTCCCTCCTCACTATGACATCCCTTCAAATACTTTTTTGCAATCCTTTTGTGCCAGGTTTTGACCACCCTATGGTCATTGGTATCTTTGGTCCATCCAGGGGCATGCGTTATTTGAACACCACACTCCCAGATCAGCCCGAAGGCAGCGCTTTTGGCCCATCCGTTTTGGCCTTAACTATGCATTTGACCATGACTTTGGACCAAATAAATTACTTACTCAAAGCCACTAGAATTATACTGCTCTTGAAGAAATCAGGGAAATTATTGTTGTATCCATTTTAGTGGACAGTATTTTAATTTTGAGGAAATTTATCAAGCCAATTTAAGCTGTTGTTTCCACCCTAGAGTTGTGTTGAGACTTCCTTTTCTCCCTATCCCTCCTGCAGGCAATGGAAGTGTGTTATTTAGAGTGAGCAGTGTCTGCCGTGCACAGGAGCTGCAAGAGGAGCAATTGCTGATTCACCATCAGAACCCTTGGACTCAACCTCAAACTATTGCCACAATACAGAATAAAGCAGTCTGACATCACTTTAACTGTCATGGTTCTTCTGTGGAATACTGGGATTTGTAGTTATGGTGAGGTACTCACCTGATCTGTCAGAGAGCAATGTGCCTAGCCAACTACAATACCGGATTCCACGGATGGAGTCATGACGCTAAAGTGGTGTCAGACTGCTTATTTTTGCAGTGTGGATACACCTGCCGTTCACCAAGAATTAACAATAATAATTGTTATCATTATTATTATTATTTGTATCCGCCTTTCTGTTTGAAGATGAGGCAGGTAACGCAAGGAAATTTCAAATGCAAGTCACAGAAAAAAATAACGAAACAGTCCCCGAAATCTTCCACCTTCCTCCCAATATAAAATAATAAATAAAAAATTTAACTGAAATAACATCGTTAAAACAGCTTGGCAAGTGACAATATGATATAAGGCAATAATGGAGGGGCAATAATAGGCAATAATTATAATGCTATTCATGGATAATTTAATCAGATGTATCTGGTTAAGTCAAGTGATAGATGGACATGGGTCAATAGTACTATACAGTTGGCCGTCCGTACACAGACTTTTTTGTTCTGGATTCATGCATCCCAGATTGAATAAGTTCCAAAAGCAAGTCTTGATTTTGCCATTTTATATAAGGGACACTTTACTATGCCATTTACTTAATGGGATTTGAGCATCCATGGATATTGTTATCCATGCGGGGTCCTGGGACCAAACCCAGTGAGGCCCACTGTATAAAAAAACTAATTTTACCAATGAAATGTAGATTTTATTTCCATTCTTAGCTTCCAATGTATTTTTCTGGGCATTCTGTTTTTACCTAAAGGGACGAACGATCATGAAAACATGTTCTCCTATTGTGTCTACTCAAGTTCTCAAGTGTTCAACCAGGGAATGTGTAGGGGATTGAAGCAATGGGGATTTGGTGTCCTGTAAAAAAAATACAGTCACATTTCAAATAAATGTCTGGAATATTCCACTAGGGTTCTTTTTAAACCCATAGTCAAAGCCATGACTTAAGCTAAACTAAGATTTAATAAAGCAACATTACAATACTTAAAGTTCTTCCTAAAATTTCTGTCTTAAAAAGTTATTTGTCAGTGAAAATGTTTTTTTAAATGCTAGTTAATGTTATGAAATTTCGGTTACAGTTGTCATTTTGAGGGAAATGCTGTGGAGTTTGTGCAGAGTCATGATTAATTTAGGCACATTTTAAATAAACTTATTGTTGTTAAAGCACAACACACTTCATAAACTAATATGAATACTGTGTTTAATATAGATGCAATGGGTAGATTTGTCTCATTATTAAACACTTGGGTTACCATAATAATTATTAAAAAAAACAAAACCACACAAACAGGCAATTGTTCATGTAAGAAATGAATTGTTACCTATATTTTATTACTGAAATCACTATCCTTTAACAATCCCCCCCCCACCAAAAAAAAGTACACATTTGAAAAAGTAATCTAGGGACCTGAACAAGTTCTTTTAATGTAACTCTCATATGAAGACAATGGATACTTGCACTTTTCACATCCCACATATACCCCAGACAAATAGGAAATGCTGACATGATTAACTATAGAAGTGATAGCGGATACCATTAAATTGGCCACAGACAAAACAAACACAACAATCCGGGTGCATTTGTATTTTGTTATTGTGACTTTAGTTGCTGTAAACAAAACATCTTCTCACAGTCATAAAAAGTGTTTTTATGGAAGCTGGATGCTTTGTGTTGCCCTTGAACAGCTGGTGGGGCTGATAAGGCCTAAGAATTAACAAAGTCACATGCTGAAGAGTACAACCAAGGTGCAGTCCTTTGTCTGGAAAATTCCTGGGCAGACTAAAAGTCTGTATTTCTCCACCTACTAGATAAGATAGTGAAAGTCATTGGTAAAAAGGATATTGGAATGGAGGACGGCACTAACCATTTTAATGCTAACTTGCAGTACCTTTTCATATTTGTTTTTTTAAAATCTCACCAATCAACGTTCGTGGTGTAAATATTTTTTCACCAGGTCTTTGGCTGGAATCTCAGTGCAGGATGTGTTGAAGTTGCAAGCGATATTTTTAAGGGATCCTACAATTTAAGTAGTTATATGTTTATTCGGGGGGGGGGGGGGATAACAGACTGGCATATCTAGACACAACAATACATTTACATAAAAACCATTTTGAAAATTTAGGATAAGCCTAAATTTAGGATTATGCTTGCAAAGAATCGTTTGCCTCCTTTTTCTTCTTCCCAAAAAAATTTAACTGATCACTTTTAATCAGCTAGGCTATTATTCCATACCATTCAACATTTAAAGATGGGAATAAGTGGCCCAAACATAACCCCTAGTAGTACCCCAACGAAAACTATTTGAATCTTTAGCCCATCCACATCACATTGCCGATCAATAATGAAGAGCCTTCAAACCCTGCTATGTCCTGTTATTTACACCAAGTCTATGGGAATCATACATATTTAATGTATGGCTGCTAGTGTGACTAAAATTATTCTTTTTAAAAACATATTTTTGGAAAACCAGTACCACATAAAACATAAAGCTAGGAAGTTACTAGTGTTTGGTTGTTTTTGTTTTTGCAGCAAGAAGCAGGAAGATTGTTACCTTTTGGCTTGTATTTCAGTACTTTCCAATGGAACACAGTGGGGTTTCTGCCTCTTACTCATTACTAGGTGTGTTATGATTCTGTTGATTTATGAACACTTTGTTAAGTGTTGTACACTAAGTAAGGAGCAAGAGGAGGATGAAGACAGCCAGCAACAGGGAGGGCCATGTGGTGTGCCGGGTGTCGCTGTGGAGTTTCCACAAAACTCTGTGGCAAACAGTTGGTCTGTTTGGCCAACGCTAAGGCTCCTTTGGGCCAGGATCAGTACAAATCCACTGGCCAGCATCCAGAGAGGCTAATAATTTTGATAATTTGTTTTATTTATATACGGCTATTCCAAAGATCATAGCGGTGAACAGCAAGTAAGCTTATTAGCAAGTAAGCTAATTTGCCCCCAACAGTCTGGGTACTCATTTTAGTGACCTCGGAAGGACGCAAGCCTGAGTCGAGCTTGGGCCCTTTTGCTGGTCTTGAACTCGCAACTTTGTAGTTTTGAGTGAATGGCTGCAGTACAGGCATTTAACTACTGCGCCACCAGGGCTGATCTTGGCCTGAGGATAATGACCTGCATAGTCTGTACAGGATGATGTGAGGTGGAAGGGATTACAGGCCTTTTGGCCCATATTCACATGCCCTTCATGAAAAATTCCATCTCTAGTGTTAATGAGTTACTCCAAAAGTAACAGTAACGAGTAATGACTTCTTGACTAATCAATGAGTAAAGTAACCAGAACTTTCTGAAAAGTAACACTCCATCTTCTGAGAAAAACTAAAATGATTTTAGTACTGTGGTCCAGATGTATCTCAAATATGCCGACAGAAAATATCCAAGGATTTTTTTTAAACATATGTGGCATGATCCTATGCATTGTTAATGCCCCCAGTTAAGTGTGCATAGGCTTGAAGAGTTAGCATGCAGAGCTTGGGCTTTAGGATAAAGTTATAGATATAATCAAAATTGTACAGGATGTTGAATAAAAAATCCCCCTTTTAAATCTCTTCGGCCTGGAACAGATGGGCAGGAAAATGCGGCTTAATCCTGCTTTTTCCCAAAGCAGGTAGAAACCCTGCTGCCCATATGGCTCACTCCCAAGGTGGGCAAAATGTGGACAGTCCAACCTTGTGGTACAGCATTAAGCCACACATCTGGGTAATCATTTTGTTGCCTCCCTACCGTACATGCACATTGTCACACAAACACACAAGTGGCAACCTCCAAATACCTCCCACATTTGCTCAGATGCCATCTCATTGGATGGTCACCCCTTTGAATGGCCACACAGTTGCATCAGACCATCAATATATGAGTGATAAACTAGCAAAGCACAATCATGGTGTGCCCCTCACATGCCCCCTTCACCCTCTTCACTACATGCGTCCCTATTGGACTGTCTGGTTTGTATATGTGTAATTAAATCTGTCAGGGTTGGTGCACTTTCATTTCTTCGCATCAGGGCATTTATATGCAGGCGTGAATATGTGCATCTTCCACACTAAGCTGGAGTATCCCAGGTTCTGTTTGCCCCAGTTTTTAGCCCAAGAGCTGTGCTTTGGTCCAGTTTCCACACACTTTGGTGGGAGCATCATCTAAACACCCCACTTTATTTTGTCTGTCTGTTCCACCCCTTCAATTACTTGTGAAATTGTGAACAAATACTGCACCAATTGAATGAAATATAGGATCCAACTGAGTAAAGTATCAGAAAAAAAACTCAGTTATGCATTTTTCAGGTTGGTTCAGCTGTATAAATACTATGGAAATTTTTAAAAGACCAGTTTAAACACAGTAAAGCAGCAGTCTTAAAGGTGAGGAGCATGATAATAAGGCACTCTGATGAGGTGCTGTTGCTTCCAAAGTCATGCTAGCCAACTTGCACTTCGGGTTTGCCAATACATTATTTTAAAATGTCAATAGAGAGAAAGAAACAAAGATAATAAATCTGAAGAGACATTCTTCCTTCAGAATTAGAAACTCACAGAGGATGAATTCAGCGCTTTGATATTAACGATCCCATATAACGACAATATTACAGATTTTTTTCTGATTTTTAAAAAATCTCTGGCACATAACTCAGATCTCTGGGAGCATGATTGCACATTATCTGTAAGAAAAAATATTTATGCTGTAAAGGTTAAAATTTGATCTAATAAGGCTCTTACTCATATCTTCCTCCTCTTCCTCTTCTATCTCTTGTAGAAATAATTGCACTAACTTAATTGCATCATGAATCGTTTAGATCACCTCCTTCCCCTCCAGCAACAACAGTTTCCAGTGGAATAATACAGTGTGTGAAGCCTCCTTGGTTTAATAACTGACAAAAATTAATTGTATAAACAAGTGAGATCAAATAAGAGGCATATAAAACGATTCTTATGTTTAGATAAAAAGTGGTTGTGTGTTAAAACTGCCTACAGATGGCAGTGTTGGGAACTATCAGCCTCAAGGCAAAGAGCATAAGAAGTGACACTTTCGGCTGGTCCCAGCTACAGCCATATATCTGGCTTGGGGTATTATTTTAAATGTGTTAATGGGTTCTTCCTAGATGAGCAGAATTGCTCTCTTGATTTATTTTCCAGACTCATTTTCTTTGTATACTAGATACATTTATTTTTATCTTGAATGTGAACTTGGACAAGAAATCAAATAAAGAGTGCATTACAGAGATTACATCTCTGCCATTAGTTTCCAGAGACAAAGTTAGCACAATTGTAAAATGATCTCCACCACCCTCCCTTAGGTGGCCGGCTGTGACTTGCATCTTTGCATCTTTGTGGTCAATTTTCAAAGGAAACATTCTCTCTTCCTTCTTGATGCTGACCATAAAAAGCCATCAAGGACAGCATTTGCTTAGGGCACTTCCAGATGGTTCCTACTGTGGGGAGGGGGAACTTTCTGCAAACTCCAGAAAGGCTTGTGCTCAATCTGCTTCTTGCCACATGGCTGATGTTGACTGTCAAGCAATCATGCTCATATGTCTGTCTTCTTAAAAGTGGCGCAGAGCGCACAACGAAACAGCAAACAGTGCCACTCTTCAGGGGTGTGTCTGGACAGATTGCACACCAGATTTCACATTTAGGCTTGTAAGGTTTATATTCTTGTCTTCTCCCCTCCCAACTTTGTGACATCCAAACTGGATACAAAATGGCATCCCAGGAATAAGTCAATTACTACTCTACTTTATGAGCTATACATTGGGATGAATACAAATATAAATCTGCATTTGAGGCTGCATCCAGACTACACAGTTATAGCATTTCAATACTACCAAACTGACATACCTCAGTCCTATGGAATTTCCCAGATTCAGAGTTTTTAAAAATAATATCAAAGTTCTCTCAATAAGTTCTCAATAAGAGCCTTATTGCATTACAGAAGTAAGACAAAATGCAGCAAGATAGAAGCAGTTTTCTGCTTACCCCACACTGCATGACGCTGTAACACTTTCATTCTCCCTCCAGAGGGAGACAGTTGTAAAAGGGTGCCTTTTGCCAAATGGATTTTTCCAACACAACAGAAAGCATGGTTTTACAACTGTCTCCCTTGGGAATAGAGGTCTTGGAGGGCATGCGGAGAGATAAACAGAAAACTGCTTCTCTATCTCTGTGTTACAGCTTATTTTTGTAATGCAATAAAGCGCTTAGCTTTCTCTGCCAGAGAGCTCTGGTGCCCCAACAAACTACAGATCCTAGGACAGTGATGGTGAACCTTTTACAGACCGAGTGCCCAAACTGCAACCCAGACCCCATTTATTTATTGCAAAGTGCCACGTCCTTCTGGCTTTCTAGTAAGAAACTCTGGCAAACTCTGTGCTAGGGAGACAGCATGTATGCCCACAGAGAGGGCTCTGAGTGCCACCTCTGGCACGCGTGCCATAGGTTCGCCATCACTGTCCTAGGATTTCATAACATTGAGCCATGGCAATTAAAGTAGTGTCAAACTACATTATTTGTGAAGTGCAAATTAGACCTAAGAGGAAAAAAAATAATGAAAGCAAAATACAAGGAACTCTGAATAACATAGGGGCCTAAATCCTTTCACTGTTCCCAGTTAGAGTCAAGCCACGGGATCAACAGATTTTACATATGTGCTGACGGACAATTCAACAACTGATTCAATGTGGCTACTCTACTTGGGACTAACCAATAGGATTCCAGCAATGATGCTAACTCCATGTTTGTTTTTTGCTCTGCAAATAGCCAAAGGGGAGCATGAACAACACAGGTATAAAGTGGAGTTTAACATTTCCCCACAATTGTTCTTCTCAGATGGGTAAGGAAGGCTCCACTGGAACGAATGGAGGCTTTCATCTTGAAACAGGCAGCAGCGTGGGGAAGCATGTTTTCATTGGGATCATAGAGTGAGAGATTAAAAATTTGCCTAAACCCACCAATAACACAGATAATGGACAGGATTCTTCATTCCTGTTATTTACTTATGCATGCTAGGGTGGAGTAGTGGTTTGAGTGATGGCACAGTTTCAAACATTTACGATCAGAAGGGAAAATGGGAGGTGTCTAAAGAAACAATAGACATCTAAAGAACTTTCAACTGAGCTAAAATTTAAAGGGGGCATGTAGAAGAAGTCCCAGCAGACTGGAGCAGGGCAAGTGATGTCTCCATCTTCACAAAGGGGGGAAAAAAGAGGATCAAAGCAATTACAGTTGGATCTTTGTATCCATGGGGAATTCATTCCTGACACACACACACACCACAGATACAAAAAAGTGGGACCTCAAGTTCTCTTGTCCCTAATGGTGGCACAATGCGCATGCAGCTGATAGTGCAGCTGTGTGCATACACCACCATTGGGGGCAACAGGGCTTGCTGTCTGTGGATGCTTAAATCTGCAGATGGCAAACCTATGGGTAGCGAGGTCCCTTTAAAATATAAGCCTTAGTGAAAGGCTTATATTTTAAAAGCATCATAAATCTTTGGGATCTTTTAACTAAAATTCCCAGTATTCATAAGACATAGAATGTCTTCAAATGTTTTTCTTTTGTAATATTCTTATTTCTATAAAGCTTGGCCTAAGACTCTTTTATATAAAGCCCAATATCCAAAGCCGAAGTCCAGTGTTACAGAAAACATTACTCTCTGTGTGAAAGAGCCAGAAATGGCCCACTTCTGTTGTGAAAGGGCAAACTGTACCTCATACATTCTGCATGGTTCTTCTGGCTGGCTTTAAACACAGGACTGGCCATAGACATTCTGGCACCCAAGGTGGAAAATAGTTTTGGCTCTTCCCCACCAGACTTCTAGCACCACCACCCAAAATCTGAGGAGCGAGATGATTTGGCACTTCTTTAACGTTGGCTCTTGGCTCTGCCAATCTGATTGCCTGCCACCTAGGCCAGCCCTGCCTCTGTTCTTCAAGAGGGAATAGAGAAAGGCATCAAGAGAATAAATTAAGATCTTGTACTGTGTTTTTATACTGGAAAGCTGTAGGTGTTTACATTGTGTCATGAGCTCGGCCATAAGGCGACTTTCCAAGGCAGAGACCAGCATTGCCTTGAAGACACAGTGCCAGGAGAAAGAAAGCAATACAGGATATGTTCACAGTCACAGCCATGACTGGTGTTCAGAACATCTGCAGGAATCTTTTTTTTCTAGAGACTGACTGTGTTCATGTATCGTGTTCAGTTCAAGCAAGCCACATGCACCCAGCAAGCAGAGTTTCCCACAGATCTGTATGACCAAAGAGGAAAATAGTGGGCCAAGATCCTGGAATGAATCAGGGTATTGAGAATTCTGGCCAGTACATTCAGAAAAGCCAACTTATGGAAGCAGTGCCATGTCAGAGTGGTTTCATGAATCAGTCTTCAGATACAGAATTAGCAGGCTCTTTGAACATTTTGACTTGGTGGGACCAATAAAAAGACTTTAATAGAACTGAGGTCACCTAGTTCCCTCCTCAGTCATTTCCTCCAGGAGCTTTTAATTTAAAATCCTCTGTTTAGTTTGTAACAGAAAGTTACAGTGGAAAACCTTTTATTCCATCCCGCAAACAATATGTCTCCTGAAGACATCATTTTCCCCACTGAAGTATGCTTCATGTGTTATATAGGAGATATTTGTATATGGAGATTAGTATAATGTATTAGAGTCATAGAATCACAGAGCTGGAAAGGGTCTCATGGGTCATCGAGTCCAACCCCTGCTTGGTGCAGACTCTTCAGCAAAGGCATCCCAGCAAGTAGCTGCCCAGCCTCTTTTTGAAGACATCCAGAGAAGGAGACCCCACCTCCCCTCTGGGCAATTGATTTCATTGCTGAACCACTCTCACTGTCAATAAATTTCTCCTAATGTTCAGTCAAATACTACTGTCTTCTAACTTAAAACCATTAGACCTAGTCCTACCATCTGGGATAGCAAAGAATAGGTCTCCACCTTTCCCTCTGTAACAGCATTGAGGTATTTAAAGAGTGCAGTCATGCCACACCTCAGTCTTCGATTCATCAAGTTGAACATGCTCAGTTTCCTCTGAACCTGTTCCAACTTATTTATGTATTTCTTAACATGAGGCGCCCAGAACTGAGCACAATACTTCAGTTGAGGCCTGACCAGCAGTGACGTTACTAGGGTTGGCATCACCTAGTGCAGTAACTCATGATGCCATCCCCCCCTTGACCTTCTCCCATTCCACTCCATACAGAATCCTTAGTAGTGTTTTTTATACAGTCGGCCCTTCTTATACACGGATTCAAGTATCCACAATTTGAAAATGTTCCAAAAATGTATAAATGTCAAATATCAATCCTTGATTTTCCATTTTTATAAGGAACACCATTTTGCTATGTCATTATATTTAATGGGACTTGAGCATACATGGATTTTATTATCCATGGGGGATCTTGGAACCAAACCCCAGCATATAACAAGGGTCCACTGTACTAATGTTCCTCATAAATCTTAATTCCCATATATCACTGAATGTGATGGCAATAGTTGTGATATAAACAACTAGCAAACTTAAAAGTATACCTTTAAATTACACACAGCCTAAATGTATTTACTTATACATACAGTAGTTTCATGTGGTTAAAGGCAGGCCTGTCCAGATTAGCCTCCCCTTTATTGATATTGATACTGATAGCCCTCGTCTAATCCATGAAGATAGATGCTCTCGCCTTAATTTTCCTCAACCATTAATTTTAGCTAATTCTTCTTGTTTAAATTTTATTTTATACTGTAATTTATTTTATATTGTTTACTGTTTTTTATGGTTGGGAGGGTGGCTAGGGCAGGGGATAATTTTTAAATGTAAATTTAAAATATTGGATGTTGTATTTTATTGTTGTTTTGTTCTGTAAACCGTCATGATTGCTTCGGGAATGGTGGG
>NC_056527.1:61513069-61528989 GCF_019175285.1 Sceloporus undulatus | reverse complement strand
ATAATAATAATAATAATAATAATAATAATAATAATAATAATAATAATAATAATAATGTGAAAATTTGGTAAGATGTGAAGCTTTTAAAGAAAAATTAAAAATATCTATTTTTAATTTTGATTTTTTAAAAAAATAAAATTGAAAACCGGAGGGCCTCTTTTCTCCTCCCACTGAGCCTTGCCCCACTCACACTATCTCGTCCACTAAGCTCCAGCATTTTAAAGGGATGCAAGCAAATGCCACAAAAGGCAGATGTGGAGACAACACTATTAGAACCTTAGCTCTAGCCAATGGTACCGAAGCCAGGAAAAGGTGGCGGCTGCTCCCAGGAGTGAGTATATAAGAGGGAGGAGCAGGTTTGAAAGGGGTTGATGTTTAAGTGTGCCCTGAGGACTGAAGAGCTGTTGAAGGAAGTTAGTGAAGGTTTTAGGTACCCAAGAAAGGGAGTAAGAGTGTCCTTAATTAATTAACTGTTGTAGTGTCCTGCAGGAGACATAGTGTTTGGTGACTAGTGGAGTCACAGGTAAGCAGAAGGGTTATAAGATACAAAGGTTTAATAAAGCTTAATAAGGAAACATCTATAAAGCGATAGAGAAACAATTACAAAAATAAGCTAAAGAAACTGTTGAACTATGTAATTAATAAAGTATTTATACACTGTATGCATTGTGAACACCATCTGCTAAAACAGATACTGTATTCAACCTGACTTGAAAATAAATTTCTTACTTTGTTTCAACAAGCAACTGTCTGAAGTGATTTCAGAAACACATCAAAAGTGGGTGTGTGGCTATCAAAGAATTGTTGGTGCCAAGCTGGGGGGGGGATTGAAATCCAGAGGGCTGGCACCTAAAGAGAGTTATAGTGTAGGAGACACTTAAGAGAGTCCCAGGTTTGAGTCTCATAGTGAAGAATTGCTGGGATAATGAACATCAACTTCACATAATCAAAAAGACCCATTGGGCTGCCACCCAGGAAAAGCAGTTGGGTGGGTGAGTCTCACCATCACAGCACATGTTTGAGAAGCACTGTTGTCAGCCCCCTTACATTGTCACCTGGTGTGATCTGCACCCCCCCTCAGTGACACTCCTGCTGACTGGCACAGAATATAGTAGGACTATTATTTTCATCGACTAGTTTTTGACTTGGAAACTATATTTCTATTAATGCAGGCTAAAACAGCATTCATCTTCTTACTGCAGCATCACACTGACGACTCATGTTCAATTTATGTTCAACAATAATCCCAAAGTCCTTTTTGTATGTAGTACTGCCAAGCCAATTATTCTCCATCCTAAAGTGGGAATTTGGTATTTGTGGCCTAAATGTAGAATTTCACATTTTTCTCTACTGAATTTCATTTTATTGATTTCTGCCCAATTTTCTAGTTTATCATGGTCTTTTTGAGTTGTTCCTATCTTCCAATGTATTAGCCACCCCTCCCAGTTTTTTTTCATCTGCAAACCTGATAAGAATTCCCTGCACCCCATCATCTAAGTCACTGATAAAAATGTTGAAGAAGCCTGAGACACTCCACTCAAGACCTCCTTCCAGTTTGAACTGCAGCCATTGACACACTTTGAGCACAGTTTTCCAAACCATTATGGATCCATCTGACAGTGTGCCCATCTATTCCACACTTAATCAATTTGCTAATAAAAATATTATGAAGGACCCTTATCAAATGCATCACTGAAATCCAGATAAATGACATCTACAGCATTCCCACCATGTACTTAACTAGCAACCTGAAAGGAAAAAAAATCTACTTAAGATTAGTTTGGTAGGATTTGTTCATGAGAAATCAATGAATCATTACATTGTCATCAGGATACTTGCACATGAACTCCTGCATAATCATTTCTAATATTTTTCTTTGGATTCATCTGGCTCTGCAAATTTCAACTTATTTAAATTAGAATTAAATTAGGTCAGAACTGAATATGGAGAAACAGAATGATTCCCAGTTGGAAACAGGGTCAGACAAGGCTGCATTCTATCAGGAATCCTACCAAACTTGGATACAGAAAATATCATACACAGAGCAGGTTTAGAAACGGGGGAAGGAGGAATAAATCATGTTTTATTATTCTATAATGAAAATTTTTTTGGAAGAATGCATTGTAATGTATGGACTCTAGGTGATGTGCAGAAAGATAATGACTGTTAATGCAAATTCAAATGACCTGAATATTTTGGAATGTCTACAAATAAGTGAAGTAAGGACTAGCTACCAGGCTAGCCTTTCTTATTCTATGCAATACAAAGTCTTGAAAGGATATCACTACTTATCCTCAAGTGCTAGACTAACAATCCTGAATCAGCCCTTAATCACCTGTGACTAAGGAAAGTATGGCCCAATACAGACAGGCCAAAATAAAGCTGTTTCGGATTACTTTGGAGGTATGCCGTTTAAATGATGCATGCGTCCTACGAGTCTGGAAGCCGTAACAAAGCTACAATACAGTCCTAAGGACTGGAGCGCAGCTTTGGCGCAGCTTCTAGACTCTTAGGACACATGCATTATTTAAACAGCATACCTCCAAAGTGACCCAAAGCAGCTTTATTTTGGCAGTCTGTAACAGGCCTATGTAACATGAGCAAGGGTAAAAACCTGGTTTGTGGTCCTGAGATGGTTGTCAAGGCCTTTTGGCTCCCTATAAGTACAATGATGTCTGTGGGTATGGCCATATGCTCTATCATCACCAGCTCTTCTGATGAAGATAACTAGAGATCTGTATAGAGCCTAGATTCTTCATCACCCTTGAAACCTTTTTTTGAAAAACTATAGTTTGCAAAATTCTCCAGTCAACATGGCCAGTGACTGAGGGATTTTAACGTGAAACAGGTGGGCTTAAAAAGTTGGCTTCTGCTTGGCTTGGGGGCATGGCAATTAAATGATGCACACACCCAATTCAAGCGGGAGCCACCTTGAAGCTGCACCAGGGCCGCCTGTCAACCCAAAAAAGAGCATATCTTTTCCGCTTCTTGCTACAGTCCATTCAGGACCGCGGCAGAAGGTGTCCTCGAGGCTGCAGTGTGTGGTCTTTGTGGCCCCAGGGCGACTGGGCTGGGAGCAGCATCAGGCCGCTCCTTTCTGCCCATCTGTTTCACCCTTTTGTAGTCCAAAATAGTAACATTTCCTACTTATGTTCTGTAGAACATGGTTGTAGAAGACAGCCACATCCTTTAAAAAAATACTAAATGTGGAAGATGTACTAATAGCAAAGAAGAATACAATAACTATACTGTATGAGCAATCTGATGAAAGAATAAGAATAGGAGATTGTGTTAAACCAAACACCTTTTTTTCTGTCTAAACTGCCCTAAACCCCATAGAGGATCTGTGACCTTATAAATCAGTTTTCCTTGAAGACTCTAAGATTGGTAAGTGCCATTAACGGCTTTTTTTTAAAATTCACTCAAAATTTTAAAGGGCTTCCAGGAGGTACTTAGCAGATGCTGAGCCATTACCTTGATCCATCCTTTCTCAATTTTTAATGGAGCTCTTAGGAACATTACTTGCTTGGTGCTGGATGAGTTGCTTCATTACAATCATCTCATCTTAATTCCTCGCATACACACACAAACATGCTATTTAGGCCAGATGTTTATTATCGTATTGCCCAAAACAAAAATTAATTTTAAAAACCTCACAGATTGTAATGCACAAAATTAAGATCTGAAATGAGCTCAGCCATTCTTGTGATGAATACAGTTAAAGCACAATAGCACAGAAAGCATGCTCACGCCATTATTTATTGATTGGACAGCACCTAGAAGGTTATGTACTTAATAAATAATACATTGCAGGTATTAAATACGTGCATTATCTCTCTCTATCCTTGACACACTGTAAGTGAAGACTTACAACAGTTTACTGTATGATAGCACTTGGAAAACTGCAAGGGCAAGTGGCGTACCTGGCTCCTGTACAATGAAGGACAGGGCAAGGGAAATTTAGACTGGAGAACAAGGCAGAGGTGGTCTGTCGCCAGGAAGTGCATATCCCCTTGTTGCTCAGGCCAGAGAATAAGTCGTAACTGGGATTTAATACCACAGGCGTGCATCACTCCCTTGCTTTTTAAAAAGATACTTCAGGTTATTTTTGAAAAATAAAGAGGATAAAAAAGATAGCAGCTATGCAAGATGGATATTACTTTTGGAGTCTTGTAACTGTAACAGTAATTATAACTGATTCCTTTTTAAAAAATAATTTTAGTTTTATACGTAGAAGCAATCCATGCAACATGCATAAGAGGGTAGAGAGCTGGATGAAAAACAAAACAATCAGCTTCATTTATATACTGCTTCATACTGAACTACAGTGTCTAAGCGGTTTACAACTGTAAGTAAGAATGTGCCAGGCCCATCCTTCCAAACCTCCATCCTTCCCATGTTGAACAGGAAAATCTGTAGCAAGTCAGTTTTTGTATTTGCTTGAACTAAGCTTCCTAAGGGAAGCTTGATAAGTCAGGATTCACTGTGACACACAGTGGCATGAATGCAGGGAATTTGGGAGGCAGAGCTGGCATGCAAAATGGTCCTATCCTTCTAGTACCTGGCTCAGTAAGGCTTCTGATATGTAGATGTACAATATTCAACTATCAGCCTGCCTGCTTGCCTGCCTGCCTGCCTGCCTTATCTTATCTTGTCTTGTCTTATCTATCTAATGTACATTCTCTCTGTCAGAAACACACACCTCCTTAATAATAATAATAATAATAATAATAGTTTTTATTTATATCTTCCCGCCTCTCCCAATGGATTGAGGCGGGATCACAACAGGGTTAGAGTGAATTGCCTTCTGTACCTAGAGTAGCAAATGTCTGGGCATTAATACAGTTCTTGATGAAAATGAGATTGTAAGCACCTTACGGCAGAGACCCGTCTTTTTTTTAAATTTTGTTCCATAAAATGTTCTGCACATGCTTGCTACACACACAAAATGGACAGTCATGGTTTTCTTTTTGTTAATGGTACTTAGCCACTGGGGCAAAGATGCATGGAAAGAAGCAAGAGCTTGGAGAGGGAGGGAGGACAGAAAGCAGGTGGATGTATAGGAATGGGTTCAGATGGGAAAGAAGAAAGGATGGGGCTGCAGCAGATCAAATTCTGCTGCTGTTTTAGCCAGATCACCTTAATGGGAAAGCGTATAAATGGCCTGTTTCTTGAACCGGCAGGATGCCTGAAGCTGTAATTAGCTTCAAACCATGTCCTGTCCCCATGCAAAAAAATAAGGTCACACAGTGTTGGGAGTTTTTGGAGACACTGCGGTAAAATCTGGGTTCCAGCTGTTTTCCCTGGAAAAGTACTCATGGTGGACACCCACAGCTCTGCAAGGCTGGTAGGAGACAAACCCAGCATCTTACAACCCAGTATTCCTCTTTGAGCACATTGCTCTGCACATTCCAGCTTTTATCCAGCCAATCCAGTGGTGTGAAAAAAATAATGGAGGAGAAATGTCTAAACTGGTACCAGATCCTCTCCTGAGCTCTGCACAGGGCCATCAACAGTCAGACCCATTTGGAGCATATGTAACTCATTAGGAGGGGCAGGATATTAGACCACTCTTTTAGGTGCACTCATTGTTTCACTTCTTATAGTTCCTTTTTGGTGTTCCCTTGGAATGTTCCACACATCTTGACAAACCAACAGATTCCCAGATGAGCGTGTCAGGTACAACTTAGTGCTCATCTCACAGCCTGTTGACATTTACAGAGTGATTCATCCACATATAGTTCATGTGATGTTTGGACTTCATGATATGTATAATCAGAATGTAAATATCAAAACAGAACACATATAAAACTGGCAGACTCAAAACTCCGCTCTCCTAACAAAACTCAAAGGTCCAAAACATACTGCAGAAATAACCCAGTTTGAGACTGCTTTAACTGCCCTGGCTCAATGCTAGGAAATCCTGGTAACTGTAGTTTATTGTGGCACTAGAGCTCTCTGACAGAGAAGGCTAAATGTCTCACAAAGCGACAGGTCCCAGAATTTCTTAGCACTGAGCCAGGGCAGTTAAAGTGGTCTCAAACTGGATTATTCCTGCAGTGTGTTTTGGACCAAGGAACCCCTAAACCTTTGCATGGATGAATCAAATCTCTTCCTTATCTTCTTGAAGATATAACTTTGAAAAGCATTCATATAGGAGATTATCGCACTGGCTATTTTTTCTCAATCTGGGCAACGGGCTGAGACTGGGCTAGGACCCGTGTCTATCGCACAGCTCTGTGCCCAGATTGTTACCATCCCATGCCAAATCGGGACTTTTCCCATGCTTAGCTAAATACACTTCTTTTCTATTCTTAGCAAAGTAATGAAAAATGTTCTGATCTGGTTCCGATCTGGGCACGGAGCTGTGACACATGGTTCCAGCCCGGTCTCAGCCCATGCCTAGATCGGGGGGGGGGGAGCAGTGTGATAATCTCCATAGTTGCATACACTAACAGCCTTCATCTAACCAGCTGTCACTGTTTACCTTCCTCTATTAAAGTGAGCATGCAGCAGTATAACACCAACCCTTAGAACAGAGGGAGGGGAACATTGCCTGTGGCCCTAATTTGACTCAGTCTGCATCTGATCCACCAGAGACTGGAGATAAAAACAAGGATTTCTCCTGAATAGAGAGAGCAGGGATATCACCTTTAGCTCTCACTTCCAGAAGCTGACTGAATCCCAACCAAGGACTCAGCTAGCTCCCATTAGAACTAGCTAAGAGTGTTCTGCTTCTTCTCTTCCCTTCCTGCTGGAAGTGCTGGTGGAGATAGCCTGACTTCTACTGCCACTTTCATTTCCTGTATTGGGAATGTTAGCATGGAATGAAGTCTCTTAGACAGGACTTTGGAACAGAAACAAAAGCAGTCTAGCAGTCTTAAACTGTGTTTAGCTGGAAGCCTAAACTGCACTGTGGGTTTATTACCGGGAGTTAGCACAAACCAGAACTTGAAAGCTAATAATCGCAATAACTAGTTAATTGCAATTAGTTCTTTTCCCCAATAGTTAATGTATATGACATGCTTGTAATTAAATATAGGATAACTTAACTCCTCTTCAGTCTGCAGTCTATTGGTCCCAGAGTTTCTTTTCCATTTATGTAGCTGCACTAAAGGAGGGAGGAGGACTTTCACATAGTTCAAGTGCCGGCCCATGCTGCTCCCTTGTGCTCTGTTGTGGATGATGAGATGGTAACTTATACATGAAGTGCATGTTTTGTATCAAAGGGTTGTAGCATGCGATTTAAAAAAAAGAACTAAAAGTAAACTGGTTTTAAGTTAAAAAAATTAAAAATAATGACAATCAGCTACCTTTGAACCTTACAATGATCATAGTAATTTATTACCTTTTATAGTAACTTTTCTAGCTCTTGCACAAAATGTGCTTCTATATTATGCTTTATTAAGAGTTCAGATTCAAAGAACCCCAGAGTGTGGCCATGATAGTCATAGTACTGAGAGCATATTGCAAGATAAAACTTGTAGGAAATGGTTTACATATCAGAGAATTTGGAATAAAAATAGTATTTATTGATCATAGTATCAGGTGACATTTTTCTGCTTGAGTGAAAAACAAGACGGCATCAGCCCCATTCCAGACGCAGATTCCAAACAAATTTACTTTACATTCAACAGTGGCAATGGGACAATGTTCTCACCACACCTGAAGGTATCAAGGTAGCTGATCTGGCATACAGATCTGTCCATGATCACCTGCCTCTTCTCATTCTGCAGCACTTGGTCTCTTAGGTGGCTGCTTCATTCTGTCTAATGGTGAGGCCAGCTCCACACAACAACAACAACAACAACAACAACAACAACAATAATAATAATAAATTATTTTTTCTGCCCCTCTGTGTAACACAACTGGGGCAGTTTACAAGATTAAAACATGCATATCCATATCCCACAATCCCCCCTCCCCTTAAAATACAATTAAACAATTTATTATTAAAAGATAACTTAAAATATAAACAACAAGTAGGGAATGACTACAACAGAAATCGGGTATCAACTTGGCTTATTTTAATGGCTGGGTATCAATTCAGGGAAGGCCTGCTAGATGAGATCCATCTTAATGGCAAAGTATCAACTCTGTGCAAAATATCTGTGCTAAATATTTATTAAAGAAGCTGCAAACTCTTCTTCCCAACTGCCACCATAATGACACGATGAATTGAAATGATTACAAAAAACAATTAATTCTAAATTCCATAAGTAGATAAAGTTGTAATCCATGCAACTACCTCTTATTTTCCTTGGTTCTAAAAGATACATCAAGAATGGCTTTTCAAAGTTCAGGCCTTTAATAGGAAGGGAAGCATTCAGCCTCCATGAACGTTTTAGCCTGTGAGAGATTACAAGCTTGTTACAGAGTGCTTTCAGATTCCCACAGCTTAAAATCATCTGGGAAATACAATGCTGTTCAATACAATGCTATTTAATAACTGGTAGAGAGACTGGACATACCTTCCCACTGTGTTTATTGTTCTGCACAGCTTTTATTCTCTCACCCAGAGCAGATGTTAAGATATGGTGGCCAAGACATGCTGCCAGAAGATATCAGGTCAAATCACTTAACTGTGTTTTGCTTCAATCCCACAACTAATTAAATCACTTGTTTTTACATTGAACCCAAATAAAATACAGCTAGACAGTTGTGCTGTGATCTCTTGGCCACACTTTAAAAAAGAAAAACACAAGGGAAATCAGCTTTGGAGATAAAAAAAATCATAGAATTCATATTTCCTACCATGTGTTTTGCGTTTCTTAAAAAACCGTGGAGGTTTTGATCTGTCCTAATGTGGCTAGTAAGAATTGTTACTGAGGGGGGGGGGGGGTTCTGTAAACACTGAAATTATTGCTGAGCTATGATTAACAGAGGGACAGATGTGTTTTTAGTCTGAGACCGAAGTCTTGTACATTATAAGGGCAAATTCTCTGAAAAGCCCATTGACAATTACAACTATTTTTCCAGGTCTTCCTTACCTGCTCCACTTCTGCAACATAGAATCTGAGCCATTTCATTTACAAAGGTTATAAGGCAACTGAAGCATTCGTGTATGGGCTTTACCAATGGCATTACAATTCATAGTGGTTTCAGTCCTAAGCAGCACATTTCAGATGTTGGACTGGAAAATTTAATCAGTGTTTTGCTGAAGCCCTTCTGACTGAAAAATGGTCTCAGTAAACAGGTGCAGAGGCTGAAAGTAATTGGTTACAAATTGGTTTCTTTTTCAGACAACTAAGGTTTATTAAGGGAAAGGGGCCACTCCTTTTTGGGTATATTTGTAACTTTAGTTATTTTTATAATTGTGAATGATAGAGGAAGATTGGGGTGAAATGGATAAGCAAAGTAAAGTGGTTCCCAGCCTCTTTTAGGCGTTTAGTCGATGCATGTCTCAAAAGCAGCTGGAAACCAAAACAAATCAGCACTAAAAACTGGAGAAAAAATAAGACAGGATAGTCCTACTCAAGGCAGAAAATGCACATCTTCACACCTTCATATAAATGCCCTGATGCAAGTGCGAGGCTGTGGCAAAGCAAGAAATGAAAGTGTATCAACTCCAATGAATGTAATTAGGCCATACACAAACTAGATTGTCCAACTGGAGAGTGGGGTGGAGGGCATGTAGGGGGGCCTCCATGATGGTACTTTGCTAATGTATCACTCGCACACCAATGCGTCAATGACCTGTACTGGTGAGCGGAGCATTGCATGTGCATTTGTGTAGGTGACCAAAGGGGCGGCCATGCAATGGGATGGCATCTGGGTGAATACAGGAGGTACTTGGAGGTCATCAGTGGTGTGTTTGTGTGTCAGTGCGCATGTATGGTGGGGAGACAACAACAACAACAACAACAAAACCCGAAACCCACTGGCATGGCTTGATGCTACTCTGTTTAGTCTGTGCTTATTTGGTCCACCTTGGGAGTGGGCCATGAGGGCAGTAGGGTTTTGACCTGCTTTTGAAAAAAGCAGGATTTTTCCTGTCCATCTGTTTTGGCCCACAATCACATGGTTCAAGAGCTGCTTATGCTCTGTTGTAACCATTCAGGAGACAACAAGATGGATTGGAAAAAATGCATTTCGTATCACTGGCCAACATTTTTGAGAATGGGATAGATAGTAAAGGTTAATTGCAACACACGGTAGCAATAAGTAAATACTGGAGGTATGAAGATTGGTAACTGTAACTAATTACTTTTAAATGTAACTTTCTACGACACTGATCTGACAAATTATTACGACAATTAGTTGTGTAAAACTGTAAAGGACATACCATGAGAGAGAGATCCTTAAATGGGTTGACTCCTCTTGCAGTGGTCCCAAGATAAAGACACTAGAGAGGTTCCTCCGATGCTGTTCATGTAGTGGATGAAAAGGAAATTAGGTAAATGAAAGCAAACAGTGAGGGATAGAGCTGAGGGTGGGTAGAACTACTGCCAAAAAGCATATGTGACTATGGTAGAAGCTTCTGGATGCACCTCACTGGCACAGGATAACCCAAATGTGTAAGTAACAGAGACCACAAATAACTTGGAGAAAAGCTTAGAGATGATTTGTAAAAGGTAGGATGGTAACACAGTGGGAACATCTTCAGGTGATGGTTAAGTGCAGTGATAAAACACTCGTATCCATTCTGACATTTACCTTCCTATTTCTTGATATTTGGGACACAGTCATTTATATATATACCAATTCTTTCTTGTCCTTATTTAATTATCTAATTCCATCTGCAGCAACTTTTTAGCCAAGCTTACTGTGGAGCAATCTTTCTTGCACGTTCAAAGAAAAGTGCAACCCTTGGGAATGCAAATTCTCAACGAGATATTTGAATTATAAGAGCAAATAAGACTGGTTTCAGGAAATATGAATAGATATTGCTTTTGTTATTTTGGTTTCCACTTATTTCAAACATATTGTTATGTATCTTTCCAACTGTTTGTCAACAAAACAGTCTTGCTAATAAGCTACACAAGAGGCTTATCATATGTCTAAAGACAGCTGAGAGAAACTATCGGCAATGAAATGAAATGTTTTAGCCTAGCCATCTGAAACAGAAGCCTCCATGCTTGCAGTGCACATAGGACTGCCCTCACGGCCATAAGAAAGAGCAAAAGGGAGCAACGTGCACATGTTTAATGATGGCTAATAATGACTTAACTAACAAGAAATAAAGCATTAGCATCAGCATCCCATTACAAGCTAATCTGATCTAATGGGTGAGCTGGGAATTCTAACTGGTGACTTGAGTTGTATCTGCATTGCCAAATGCAATAATAAAATCATGAACAATTAACTCATCCAGAGCAAATGTGACATTTACTTGGAAATGTGCAGTTAAATGTATACATGTCAGTTGGAATCAGCTGCACCACAAGCCTAAATCAAGATCGTGGTTTGAGTTAGTTTCCTGTGAAAGCAAAGGATATTTTCATCTCATACAGATTTTAGAGGAATGTAAATCCATTCAAGAGATCTGTAAAAATGATTCCTTTGATAAAGAAGATATTTCATTCAGTACAATATATAAATATTAGTATTTTTCTACTGAAGATTTAGCATGACCATTATCTTCACTCAAAATCCTTTGGTCCATGGCAGTAAATGTTTCTTCACATCGAGTATGTATCTAATATCAAACAATGAAGGACAATGGTAAGAAAGAGTGTGTTATCGAAGTAAAATGTATCAGAAAAAGAAATTTATTTCTTTATACTTATATTATAATTGGACATCAAAAACTTTACATGTATTAGAGTTTCTTAGGTTTCAACAAATTTGAAAGTTGTTGATAATAATAGCATGTTCTGATCTTCAAAGGAATTAATATGTTTTAGTGTACTGTTTTAAAAGGAAGGGTAAACAATTGATCACTGCAACATAATTTATAAATCAATTAATGCTGTATAGCAGCTCTTAAATTTCTCTTCCACCTTATAACTGAAATAACTAATGCTATAGATCAACTAGTTTGTGCCATTAAGTAATATTCAGTTAATACAAATATTCTTATCAATACAGTATACAAGCAATTAATTTTAAAAAAATAATCAACTCTTATAAGAAAATAAAACTGGACATTTTGAATGCAAATTAAGGGGGAAAACATTTGGATAAGTCTGAAAAAAATGGACTGGATCTGGACTAGGGCTGCAAATAATGGCGTTTGACACCATTTTAACTGCCATGGCTCAATGCTATGGAATCCTGGGATTTGTAGTTTGTTGTGGCACCAGAGGTCTGAGATAAAAGGCTAAATATCTCACAAAACCAGAAATCCTAGAATTCCGTATCTTTGAATTCAATATCATTGGCAGTTAAAGCAGAGTAAAACTCCATTACTTCTGCAGATGCAGCCATGGCCATACCAGGATTGGACTAACTAAAAGCAATGGAACATTAACTTAGGTCTCACTGATTTCAGTAGGTCTGCTGAACATATAATGAAGGTTGAATCTAACCCAGGAACCTTTAGTAAAATCAAGTTATCACTGATAGATTGACTAAAACTTATAATATTGTGCCCACAATATATGCATCTATACTGTATATATTAAGTTTATTTGGTAAAAGCATTTCTTAAAAATATAAGAATAAGCTAATAAAGTAACATCCATTCTGCATAGGCAAAGTTTTTCTCATAGTAAAATGAAAGCTGTTTACATTGTTATTCATTGCTAAAATATAAATAAAACTTTACATAAGAAAACATTGTTTATATCTAAATGATTGTGATTTTATCAATAGCCATGTAGCCAGTTAATACTGCTGCATAATATCACATTTTAGTCAGCAGTATTATGTTCATTGGCTTTAGAAGTATGTTGACAACTACACATCTGGCCCTCAAAAAGTATCAAATTGGCTTATGGTTGTTATAACAGTTATACACATGTAGTCATTTGGCTTTGACTCTTCTGGTTCTGGCAGTCTATTATATTGAAGCTGATATTACATTATTACTAAAGCTTATCTTTTAATATAACCCGTATTTCCTCTGTCCTTTCATATTAGGTCCAAAACACACTGTAGAAATAATCCAGTTTGAGACTGCTTTAACTGCTCTAGCTCAACGCTAGGGAATTCTAGGAACCCAGCCTTCTCTTTCAGAAAGCTCTGGTGCCACAATAAACTACAGTTCACAGCTAGATTCCTTAGCACTGAGCCAGAGCTGTTAAAGCAGTCTTGTACTGGATTATTTCTGCAGTGGGTTTTGGACCTTAGAGACAAATATGGCCCACATTTTCTTTGCAGGCCATCTTCTAGAGGCTTGACCTGATGTTGTGAATGGAAGTTGTACAATAACATCTCTGTATTTTTGTACTATGCCCATTCATGTCATAAGCTAGGATTGCACAAAACACTGTCCATGGTGTGAGTACAACTCACCAACCACCTAAGGACGCTTGCCATGCGCAAGATAGATATGGTTTTCAGCCATTGTGCGATCATAGAAGCAGGCCTTTTAATCAAGGACGTGTTTACCCATAACATACAAGAGAACAGATGTGGAAAAGCCCAAAGGTTTTGTACTGTGTAGTTCTGCCATAAATGTTTGTGAAGTTATCCTTCCTTATATCCTGAATTTCCATAGGAATTTTGTATCATACTTCATTAAGTTCAGTATAAACAGGAATGAACACCACTGATATGCTCCGCATGGTATAAAACTAATAATGTGTGATAAACTGAGTCTATATTGGCCTACTTGAAATTCTGGCTTCCATTTTTTAAAAAAACGTAAACTTCATCATAGAGTGTATTCCTTTGATGAGGTTTTTATTGCTTGACTGCCGGCCCCAGTGTCCCGCATCACCCCTATATTGCATGTTAATCTGCTTTGTTATAAGGCAGAGATCCAACTGCACAGCTGATGTAACATTTATGCCTTTGCACAACTTTGCCAACACTGAATTACCCCACATCATCAGTGGAAAAACAGCACATAGACTAGTGGCTATGGCTTTGGATGGATAGGTCTCTAGTACATGAAATATTCAATATCCCAATTCAATTTTAGTTGGAACCTCCTAGTGAATACTGTGGCTATGGAATAATTTCCTAGATGCTGTTTTGTTCTCTGGAAGATTATATGCTTGGACCTGATGGAAGTTAGTGTTGTGCTATCAGGCTCTAAACATGGCTTTAAAAAATGCTTAAAATATTGTATTTTTTTCTCATGCCATTTTAAGACAACAACATTCTTGTATTTTAGGCCGGTTTTTAAAGGACCTTCTCTTTTGCTTTTGCAGATATTTTGCTTAAATATCTGGTGCACTTTCCTTACCAGATGCCTCCAGATATTTTGGACTACAATTTCCAGAAGTGTTGAACTGTTCCAATTACGCTAGTTAGCCCTGTCGAAACCCCAAAACATCTGGAGGACATCAGGTTGGGCAAGATGGATCTAGTGATTCTGATTGTTTAAATTCATAATATTTCAATAAAACATACAGATGACTTTAGACGGACTATGTATTCACTTTGAACACTTTGTTCTGCTCTTTTAGTCAACAGATATTGGGGCTTATAAGAAAAATAGGCCTGCCATCAAATACAGAGAGGTCTCAACAAAAATTGGGTAACATTTTAATGTTTCTACGATTTCTTTTAAAAGCAAAAAAATATCTGTGGATCGAAATCATGAGCAAAACATTTCCTGGACCCCTACATTTCTTCCAACAATTTAACTCTTGTTGACGATAGTAAGCTTTCATTTTGATTTTCCCAATTTAGTGTATACATAATAACTCTCTCACAAAGACATACTCCAGGTAAATTAAAAAAGTAAAAAGCTAGATGTTCATAAAAAGCTTGTCTGAACGTCTTTGCCAACACAGTGGTTTCTATATTCAGGATTTTGGGGTGGGAGTGGAGAAATATTCACATATGTAGTCTGAACTCAGTCACAGTGGGAACTAAGCCAGAATAACCATCTCTTTCTTGAATCCACCTTTCCCTCCTCAATAGCAGGAAAAATATATGAGAGTGTTGGATGGGGGGGGGGGGGTTTGATTACCGATTTTACTTTTCCCTGGGTCTTCTATGAGATACTGATCTGTGTCTTCTGAAAACTCTGGCATTCAAATTTTCAAAGACATTGCTCAAGAAGAAATCAAATACCACTATTATTTCAAAATAACTTTAACTACAAAAGGGCCATCACATGCAACAATAAAGAACTACAAAATTGGGCTTTTTATCATAGTTATCTGGAAGAGAACTGTGACAGACCACAAAAGAGGGATTTAGGACAGTGTTTAATGTTTAAACTGAAATGCTCAGGGAATTGATTAGTTCCCCATGAATGTTCAGTGGTCCTTGAAAGAGAGAGACAGAGACACACACGCATATGTGCATCCCTTTAATGTACAACAGGTTCATTTATATTTCATGACAATTTCCATCACTGCAGGAAAATACAGAGAAAGGACTAAGAAAGAATGTGACATAAAATCTGGGTCCAACTCACAGACCATCAAGATGAGACCATCATCATTAAACAGCATCATTTCATAATCATCTGTTGAAACAAAGTTCCAGAAGTAGAAAGAGAACAAAGAAGCATTTACAAAGATATGACCTACAAACAAAAGCTTGCCTAAAGAATGTTGATGTTTCCATTCAAACCATTCTTCTACATCAGAACACATTCCAGGGCCAACAATAAACTGTGACTTTTCAAGCTCAAAGATTACAATATTGCACAAATTAATACTACGCAAATCTGCATAAATTGTTTCCAAATACATTTCAGCCTACTTAGAAGACTTCCTTCAAAGGTTTCTACGAGCAAAGAAACAGAAATCTAAAAATGACCAAGAATATTAAACTGCACATGAATTAAAGTGTGTGTGGGGGCACTACAATTAGCAAGAAGCCAGTCAGACACAACTCCTAATAAAGCACAA
>NC_056527.1:61473533-61513059 GCF_019175285.1 Sceloporus undulatus | reverse complement strand
CTGATGTAGATTGTTACCATCAACAGCAGCAGCAAACTGGCTATGTCGAACATATATCTCACTAAATACAAAAGCCCTATTCATAGATGCAAATGGGGATTAAATCAACAAAGGAAGAAGGAAGCATGCTAGTCCTGCTACTTCTGTCATTGCTTTGATCATGTGAAAAGTGATAGTTCTGAAGAGAACCTTTTCAACCCAAGGAGGTTCTCCATGTGAGACCAAATTCAGATTTTCCAGAGTACTGCCTCATGTGGAGAACCTATAGGCTTAAAAGATGCTCTCTTCTTCACAACTCTGACTTTTTACATGATCAAATTTTCTACAGAGGGCATACGGCTGTGCAAGCTCCCTTACTGGCATGTTGATTTAAGCCTCTCTCTCTCCATGCCTGGATTGTACTGTACTAAACAAAAAGTAGATCCTGGGAAACAGCAGCAGCACATTTACAAAAGCTAATGTCTAGAAAAAGCGACAGAAATGAGACCGAATTCTCAAATTCTGTGTTGCAGAGAATTTCACAAAGAGAAAACAGTGGAACTAGAACCATGCCTGAAAATTTATGGAAGAAGAAAAATGTGGGAATGAGAAAATTTTGCAATTTTAATCACCAAGAACAGAAAGTAATGAATAATGTCAGTGAGCATCATTTAGCTGAAGAAAAGCACTTCAGTGGAAGACTGGTGCTGGTGCCTTAATGCTTTCCTTTAGATTGAACAGGGTATGGAAGGTATCAGTTCTGGCTAACACTATGGGCCTTGTCAACAAGAACTGCTTCCTCTAGGATGGACCACTTGGTACTTATTTGTGCATCCAGATTGTGACAGATATTTTTAGTGACCTGTGTGTTCTGGAAATTTGCATCATTAAAAGTTTATTTGAGATGAATTGTAAGTGTCAGACCTATATTACAGGGGGGGCAAACTATGGCCCAATACAGACTGCTGGTTTGCAGCGGCCTGGGGCCAATTATAGGTTTCCGGAGCATGCAGCATCTGCACACTCTGGAACCTTAGCACATGACAGTGGTGTGATCTTTATGCACCACCGTCCACACGGCACATGTGTCGATGATGCCACATGCGCGCCACATCCAAACAGTGTAGCAGGTGTGTGACATCACCGCGATGCCCCAGGGCGCAAATGTTGTCTTGGTGGCATCGTGGGAAGGAGCTCCATTTTGATGTTTCAGGCCTTTTTGGGGAGGATCGTTGTTGTGGCCATGCGGTAGCCGTGGCACCGATCCAGAGGAAAAAGGGGCGGCCTCTGCCTGCCCCTTACTTATAATCTCTACTGGGCCTAAAATTGTTTTGCAAAAGAATTAGGAAATCTTTTTAAAAAGTTATATATTGGGAGGAATGGAGTTTTATTTCCATTCACTCAACAAGTAAATCACTACTGATTAGAAATAGGATAAAAAGCAGGTGGTTGCTTTCTATCACGGCTGTAAACTAGGAATGAGAATCATGCACCTGTCCTGATGGTAGACTGAAAACACCAGCAGCCCTGGCCAGCACATCCAATGTTGAGTAATTGTCCAAGCTGCAATCTGACAATTTCTAGAGAACCACAACTCCAATAAAAAGTGTAAAATTAAAATATTTCTGAGGGAACCAGGTGTGCATGCATGCACAATGGTATAAACATGCATGCAATATTAGCAGAAAAACTCATTTTTAGGTGTTTGATAAAATATTATACTTCTAAACTTCTGGTTGCACAATTAACAACTATCACCATTAGCCTCTATGCACAGTTTCAATCTACGGGATTTGGACCATTTGCCACAACATAGCTGAGAGACTGTTTTTAAAAAAATTACATATGTCCAAGAAAAAGCTGGAGTGATTGCTAAGACTTCACATTGCATATACTGCCAAATAAGCGGCAATTTTGTAATTTGATGTGGTACAACAACTAGACCAAAATAAAAAGAAAAGCATATGTTTTAATTGGAGCATGTAGTATTGGAACCAGGCCTGAGTTATTTTCAGACAGTCGTACACGTTTCTGAATTAACACTATTTTCATCTTGACTTCATTAGTCCTTTCACATGCTTTCTTCTGGTGTGCATTATTGCTTATAAAACTTTACAGCCAAAGTTGTTTGGGCTGCAATTTCTAAATGTCAAGGTTATATATAAAAAAAAACCCTGCAATTTCATCCCCAAATTCTAATATTTTAGGACCGATGTATGAAAATTTAGACTAAGTATGACTTTCTGGATGGGACTGCAACCCCCATAATTCCTCACCACTGTGCTGATGGAAGATGCAGTTCAATATTTGGAAAGCCACAATTTGCCCACCCCGGTTCCACCCCACATACTTGGCAAACATGTGCCACCAAATTACCCAACAAAAATAAAATACAGTACTCCCTTTCAATCTATGTATCCAGATGTTTCAGGCCAAACAAATAGTAATTAAAATAGTTTCATGTTTAGATAAAAGGATTTCAGTCCTGTGTAACAAACCCCATATTAGATTTAAATTAACAAAAACAAAATCGTAAGCAACCTGGAACATATCAACACACATAGAATTTGGAGATTGCAATGTGTTTTGTTGCCCTTGTACTAGCCTTCTTGCATACCTCACTATAAAGACACCATATTTGCATAATATCACACAAGATGACATTTGTAAATCCTGAAAAAATAAGATATACACATGCAAAAGTCTGTGTGTTCATCCCTTGGTTCATAAAAGTCTTTTAGTCATTATAATTTCTACAGAACATTGATAACTGCACATTACTACTGTATAAGACTGCTTACTTCTTCCATTTGATAACTGGCCCTGAACTTGGTTATGAGAAAGCATGTTGAGTATTACTAGGTAATAAGCCAGGGGCCTAGATGCAACTGGAAGCATTTTGCACTGTTTGTGGACTTTCTTCTTGAGGTTGACTCTGTCTGCTGCAGAAGAAAATAAATTGTTCTTGTTGAATTGTAAATGTACAGCTTTTTAAAATCCTCCTGAGAGTTCTCTTGTGCTTTTCATGGCTTTTCTGCTTCCTGTAATTCATACTGTGGCAAATCTAGAGAGAAACAGAAAGAAAGAAAGATTGTAACTAAATGTGGTTATACCTAGCAGCCTTGATGTTAATACCTTGCAGTTCCATCATTTGCCAAAGTCTTGTGCATCAGCAAAGCCAATGGTTTCCGATGATTTAATTTCCTGGTGCTCCACTATTCTGCAAATTATAGAGGGATTTCACATATGCACTTCAGTTTAGCCCCCTCCCTGCTTTTGATTAAATATACGTACGCAATATATATATGGAGAATTGAAGTTCTGAAGTTCATTTCAGATAGCAGAAACACTATCCCTTTCTAGTTGACACATTTAGAGAATTGTTTATAACAAATTATTAGTTAGAGGAACAGTTTATTTAAAACGACCTCTTCATCAATCCTCCTTGTAAATGTGTTGGCAGTGCAAGAAGCGGGAATAAAGCAGCCTTTTGGTGATAAGCTGGAAGCTCTAAATGGTGAATAGTTCAATTCAGATTTTAATGCCCCCACCCTCGCGCAACATAACTCCAGTTTTTGGTTCTTAAGAACTTAAGTGCATGAGAAAGTGGTTAGATGTGTTGTTAAGAAGTTGAACAAACTTCACCAAGGATCCAGAGCCAGAGATACAAAGCCCCCTAAAGGCTAATAGAGAGTAGCAGCTCAGTGGAGAAACACTGGAGTGACACAAAAGACCAAAGCAATGAAGTCTCAGCAAGAGCATTAATTCCCCCAGGGTTTGTCAGGCTCCTTTGTCTGAAGAGCCTGCTTTCAAAAAGACAATTAAAAGGACCATGTGGAGTTGGGTTAGGTTGGCAAAGGTCAGCTTTCCATGGAGCTTCTTTTGTTCTGCACTGTTAGCACATGCTGAGCTGCTTCAGGGATCACCACACGATCCTGTCTCCTTTAATAACTTCATTAATGGCCAGAAAGAAGGAGTCAAGCAACAGGTTAATTAAAAGTATATATTATCCTAAACTGAGAAGAACCACAAACACCAATCAAGAGAATAAAAACAAAACAAAAAGAGCTTGCAAGCTAGCCACAGCTGAGCTGAGACTATGAAATCTAGAAATCTGTTTTTGTTTGAGGTACACCTATTTACTGAAGATAGCCTCTTTTATTTATATATATTAAAAAATATGTCCTGCCTTTCCTCTTAAACCAATCTTAAACCAGCGTATTCACAGCACACAGCAGACCATCAGCATAAAAGTCAATGAAAATACACAGTGATCAGTTAATAAAGGCCCAAATACCTTAAAGCTCCAGGTCCCATTTGAACTAGGAAGCTAAGCCAGCAGAGTCAGTCATGATTAGTATTTGGATGGGAGTTCACCAATGAATACCATGTGCTGTAGACATAATTTGGCTGAATTTGCATGTGCTGTAGGCTAAATTTGAAGGAAGGAATTGACAAAACCATATCTGAGTATTCTTTGGCTAAGGAAACCCTATGAACGCAATATCCATGCTGAGACTGACTTTTCAGTTCTGACTTAGGACTTGTTTCCCATGACAATCATGAGTCTGTCTCATTCTTCTGGGCACATTTTGGACCTTGTCTCCTGTGTTGAGTGGGATGATGGTGATCTGGGAGTGGAATACTAAGGAGACTAGAATGACCCTCTCCTTGCTTTCCTTCTGTCAGCAAGCAAAAACCTTCGTATCTTCATAGGCTGTTGAGAAGTGAATGATTGAAGAAAGGGCTTTTAAGAGGATGTGCTGTTTTTTACTGTATTGTCTTTAAACTGGGATTTATTATCTTTAATTGTATGTTCTACATTGTTTTTAATGTTGCTGATCATTTAATTCCACTTTAATATTGACCTTTTGAATGTTTTGACTGTAGTGTATCTGTTTTAATTTATAAGCCACCTTGAGCCACAGTTCTAGAGAAAAGGCAGAAAATAAACAAAGTTTAAAATAATCATAATAATCACTGCTGCTACACAAAGAAGACTTATAAAAAGAAAGGACTGTCTCCTGGTCTGTGGAAAGAACACACATAGGCACATCACATCACATAGTTTTCTAACCTTTGAGTAAATCAGTATATTCCCATGCCTTATATAAAAATACTCAACTCCTAGAGATTATACACTGTGGCAGAAAAAAAAGGTTATTGGCTTTCTCACTTGCAAGTTAGCAGTTTTCCTAACATCCTTAAACAACATTTCTAATAAAAGCGTGATAATCATGATTCCTTAAGAATGCATCTATTGTTCACAGTTTTCTTAATCACTGAACAACAAAAACCCCAGAGAAGAGATACAGCTTCCTTTTTCTTTGCATATAATCTTCCCCTCCATGAATACATGTCAAATATGTATTTCACTGAGTCTTTAGTAAAGGCACAAACAAAGATAGCATTTGGAAGACCAGGTGATACCAATACAAGTTCATAAATTGCACTAAAAAGAAAAGGGAAATGAAGTAAAACATAAAGTGCATCTGTTATTTTAAAATATAATGAAATTAATTTATAGAACTAAAACCATTCAAAAATCTATTAAAACAGAAGATAAAAATAGAGATACAAATGTGAAGGAAGGATGAGGTATAAATATCGTAAATAAGGTTCTAAATCAATATCAGAGATATGGGTAATTATAACAACATAATAATATAAATATTAAACCAAAAAAGTTTCATCTTCCTCTATGTCAAAACAAAGCTTCACTATTGGAATATATTTTCTAAGTCTCAAACATGAAAGATATGATAGTGGGTAACAATTTTGGCCTCCTGCCTTTAACCATTTTTCTCCTGTACCTTCATCCCAGTTACAACCTTGACAGACTGTACTAGAATAAGCATACATTAAAACCTACAGTGAGGAATGCATTGTTTTCTGTGCAATGTTTTGTTTTTGAATGAAATGCACAGGGTGTTTGGAGTCCTGTGCATTTTGTAATGAAGCAAGCATTGATCAAACATCTTCAGGCAACTAGAAAAGGGTTATATTTAAAATACAACACTGTAAGTTTAATTTTCAAGTTTTAAAATGACTTCTATGCATTGTTTTTGCATATTGTTGCTGAGGGTGTAGTGGGAGGTCTGGAATACTATCATGCCATTTTCCTATTAATCCTGTGGGTAATTTTAAAGAAGATTCTGTATTACAGTATATACAAGTATTTATTTTTATCATTCTCTGAACCTACTTAGGTGTGTTTTATACATAGGCCAGCTGCCTATAGAATTCAGAATTTTTTTAAAAATTAAATTAACCAAGGTTAATATTTCAGTTACTTCTGGTAAACAGGAAAACAGAAAGTTACTTTTTTAAAATTAGAACAGTATGGTCTATAGAATAACTGTAACCAAGTACTTGTTAAAAAGAATTTTCCAATATCTGGTTTCAAATGAGAATCTTGCATATGTGTGTGTGGCATTCCTCAAGGAGACATTGTTGGCTTGTGGCAATATGATACCTGACATCAAGATGAAAATGTTGGAAGTGACAATCCAGGAATCTGGGATTCATTGTCAGTAACACAGAGATAAGATGCAGCCCTGTTTCTCCATTTCATCCACTACCAAATGCTCTGAATGGTTACCTGGTTGAGTAAATGGGGAGTGAGGATTAATAAACTGAAACTTAATAAAGAGAGGACAGAGGTGTTCCTAATCAGAAAAAAAAAGGATGGGTACACAAATGTTTTAGATCAAATAGTATTTTCAATAAAGAATTACGTATGTTGTCTGGAGATGGTTTCAGCTTTACACCAGATGGCAGCTGTAGTTAGAAGAGCCTCTGCCCATCTTAGGCTAGTGTGCAAATTCCATCCATTCCTGACAAATTGAAACCTCACATGCCTTCATTACATGTAGACTGAATTACTGAAATATGCTTTACATGGAGCAAACCTTGAAGAATGTCAGAACATAGATTTGGTCCAGAATGCAGCTGTGAGTATGCTGGAGGGCACTTGCTTGAAGAGTTACTATGCTCCTGTTCTGCAAAGTCTGCAAGGCACCTTGCTTCTTAGCACAATTTAAAATGTTGCTGAAGACCCTAAGTGTCTTAGCACTGGGATACTTTTGAGCAGGGTGTGCAATAGTGAGATGCTAGAGGACCACCTTAGCCCACCAGGAGTGCTAGAAGAATGTCATCCCCGAGTGGTGTGTCAAGTAAAAATGAGATACACCCCCCCCCCCGGGGTAAATAAAGAAAATAATATAACTGTCCCTGTGTTTCTGGCCTGTTATTGATTGACTCAAAATTCAATTTATATAAAGTATTATTTCTCATGCTCTTAAAAAGAATTAAAAAGAATTCACACTGAATAATTATTGATTGTTGTAGGTTTATTAACCAGATAAGCATATCAGAATGCCTCTTAAAATCTTCATTGTTCCATGAGATGAGTCACTATGCTCAAAGACAAATTACAGAGGAGAATTAACTTAAGGACAACATTTCCGTATATTTTTATATGATTTCGTTTTGCAAGAGCAGTCACCAAACATCTGCCTGGAACAAAAGCCAGCACCTCTTAAGGATATGTGAATTACAACAGCTTTTCATTCATGTTGGCTGACTGCAGTTCATACATCAGAGCTAAAATCTCAGAGCCTCCTTGTTAAAGCCTATAGATCCTCCCGCCCATATAAGTAACCTTTGGCAGCTTGGGCCGAGCTACTAATAATCCTGCTAACTCATTATAATGGCATCCATTTCTTTTATATGAGCAATGCATGCTCTAAAGCAGTAATAGATCAAATCATCACAGAAACCAGAGGAAACATTTTGGTCGGAATACCAACCAGACAAATAATAAGTAAGTGTGACGTTGACATTCTCAAGAGTGGTCCTGCACCTCCTAGACTTGGATGCCTGCCACTCTCACTGTGGCCCATGGTCCCCCTTCAGAATCCCTCCTTCGATTTGGAATGACTGCGTTTACAGGTGATCTTACTGTGGAGTAGTGTGTGTTAGTTTTTGTGTTCTTGATTTTGGGTTAAATTAGTCATGCTAGCTGGAGAACTGCAAGTACTTTATACTTATATTATTGATTTGAACATTGACATGACTGTTTGGTGCTAATGACACAATGATTAAAATTACTGCTCTGTAGACCTCCTTCATCATGAAGCACATTTTAGAATCAGGCTCTACCTTTACAGTTTCTATGGGAAAATATGAATAACAAAAGGATGTGTATGTAATAAACAGGCATGTCTTTTGCTTCCAGATGTATTGCCATGAAAAAATAACTAAGGTGTGGGACAGACTGCCCCAAAAGGAGGGCCTGGTGGAGGCCTATTTTCCTCCGGAGGGATGCTGCAGCTGCCAAACCGCACAGCATCACTCTGGAGTAAAAGGCCAATGGCACACTCGTGATGTAAGCGATGCGCAGCTACGTGTATATGCTGTGCGTCGCTTACATCAAAATGGCAGTGCCCATGTACATGGGATGCCACCATTAGTATGCCACCACACTGTGTTAGGGTTAGGAACTGTGCGGTTGGTGTGTGGTCCCTAACCCTAGAATTGGCGCCAGCACAGCACTTTGGGATCATCTGTCCCACGCCTAAGTGCGCTGAGAGATTTTTAATGTATTAACAGAGCTAAAGTCCTAGTGTGCCAGGCTATCTAAGGCACCTATTTTCTTACACAGTGAGAGAACACACACATGCCAAGAGAAGAGGAAGTTGGAAACCCATCCAGGCTGCATGTGTATCTTAGGATCTACATTGCTCTTAATGTTCAAGAGCTTGGAACAGTTCCAAAACAGCTAGATTTACTGTGTGTTGGAAAACAGTCATAGGGTCATCAGTGTATGACGCTAGTGTAAGACCAATGAACAGCTGCTCTTCAATATATTATTTCTTCCTATAACAAGGGACTACGTTATAGTGTGAATGATAAAATCATATCCAAGGTTTCCACAAATTCCTCTGGAAACAGCAACAATATTTTTTAACATTTGATGTCATTCTTTCTTTGGAGTTTTAGCTGGGAGGAGGAAGCATTGAGGGATTTGGAGGAAAATGTGCTCAAAACAATAGCCAGGGGAAATTACTTTGATGTAATACTGTATTTTCCCATCTTGGATTTCACACATTGTTTTTACCTTGCAGTGTAAGGGAAAAAAATCCCTGAGATCTTTTTTCCACAACTAATCTCTTGATAAGTTTCACTCATGGCTTCTAAACAAAAGAACAGAGAAGTCACTTTGTCTTGTGCTTTATCATAATCATAACTTTATCATTCTGGCACATCCTTTTGCTAACAACTGATTGCTGACTACACAAATGTGACATATATGAGTTGTATAGGGCAGCAATTCCCAAACTGCAAGGAGAGCAGAATATCTGAAAATAGGGTTCAAATTACTTGGGACAAATAGGATGTTCAAGCCTTCCTTCGCTATCATAACATGGGTGAATTGGATGCCCTCTAATAGGACTCTGAGGAGCCTCATTGAGTCTCACTCTATTTGATTGGATGACCTGAAAGAGCTCTGGCTATGTGGTATAGGTATTTGCATACAGTTTTAAGAGGAGAAAGCAATGTTTTGTTCTATTCATGCTTTTAATGATAACATTAGCTTAGTGCCTTGGTTCAGAAATCTTTGCACACACCAACAGGCTGTGTACATATGAATACATACAAAGATTGTTCAATATACATTCTGTCATGGCATGCTGGGCTGGGAATGGACAGACAGCAACATCAATATAGAAAGGAGCAGACCTTGGTGCCTGGCCATGTTGGCTAGGGTGTACTAGGAGTTACAGTCTTAAAAAAGTACTCTTTCCAAGCTTATGGGGTGGCTATTCCCCAATATTTGAGTAAAGCTGTTAAATGCTGTGTGATTTGGATTGTAAGGTTTGTATATAGTCTTTTAATATATTTTAATATTTTTAATGTTTTTGTTTTAAACATTTAATAGCTCTGAGTCCTTGTATTGGGAGAAAGTGGGATATGATAATGATGATGATGGTGGTGGTGGTGATGATGATGTTGCTGCTGCTGCTTATTAACCACTAAAAATCATTACATGTTAAAAGCTTGGAAAAAGAAAGCAGTTTTTGCCTTGTGCTGGAAGGATATCAGAGCAAGCACTAGGTGAGCCTCCCTGGAGTTCCATAAACTGAGAAAGTCCTGTTGCCACCTCTCTCTTGGTTGCCCATCATGGGAATATTTGAGATTTTGAATGGCAAGTCTTACTCATTTTTTGGCAAAGGCCAAAATCTTCTGGCTGATGAACATTCTGCAGCACTGACCATCACTGCTGTCACCTTGCACTGAATGTACTTCTAAATATAGTAATTCTTGAGAGGTACTAATCTTCACAGTGGGTTGGATCTAGACTAAATCAATCATATGTAGGGTCTATTAAAATTAATGTAAAACATTTGTAGTAACTATCTTAAGTTCACTGATTTCAGGGGGATCAGAATACTCAAGAGGGCAATCCCACGATCCAAGGAATGAATTATAATCCTAGTCTTGGATTTTGCTGCCTGGCCCCTCCCAGCCACTGCAAAAATTGCATGGTGTTTCAAACTATAAAATGAAGCTGGAACTCATAAAGGGAGGAAAGGGGCACATCCCAGTGGGAATAATGGAAGAGATTGCAAATCTGCTGAATCTATAGTCCTCTGCCCCAACAGTGTTAGGGTTTATCTGAATGTATTCCCTTCTCCTGCTTCCAACAGGAAGACTGTTTTTGTTGCTAGAATAAAAGCTACCCTACAAAGAGAAAAGGCTGCAATAAATATGTTCTCTCCACGCTTCTATTCTACTAGCATGGAACTGGCAGAGCTCTGGATAGATTGGAGGGTCCAGCATTGGAGCATTCTGTTTGGACTCTTTCCCCAAAGGATCGCTGTGTTAGTTAGAATTCAACCCAGTATTTATAGATTAATGAACTTCCCAAAGTCTAATTCAGTACTGAAAATAATCATTTTATAGAACCAACTGCAAGTAGTAAAACATGTTAATTTTACTAAGCTAGTAAAGAAGCATTCATTTATTTACTTTTATAAAGGAATGACATTTGATTATATTGGGCTTCTTTTTAACACATAGTGCACTGATTTTCAGTTACTTGATTACGACTCTAGAGATCAGGGTTTGATTCCCCACTAGAGCATAAAAAACCACTGGGTGGCCTTGGGCAAGTCATACTCTCTCATCCTCAGAGGATGGGAATGGCAAACGTCCTCTGAAGAAATGTGCCAAGAAAACCCTATGACAGGCTCGCCTTAGGGTTGTCCTAAGTAAAAAAACGACTTGTAGGCACACAACAACAAATACCATTTCAGTAATTTATTTCTCACAACTACTGATTACTGGAATTATGTTTAGATATAGCAATAGAAATATGATTATTGCATGTGAGCCATGCTTTCTGGATCGCAGGACAGAGTATGCCCATATAACATATTTTAAGATGTTGCTCACTAATACTCTATAAACCCCTTGCTAGTTTATTATTCAAATGTATCTCCTTTTTTATAGTTTTTTGTGGGTTTTTTGGGCTATGTGGCCATGTTCTAGAAGAGTTTCTTCCTGACATTTTGCCAGCATCTGTGGCTGGCGTCTCCTTTTTTGTTTCTTGTTTCAAGGGTCAGGTCTAGCTATGCCTACATCATCCCCCAATCTACAAGGGTTGCCAGACCTCAGGGCCTGGCCCCTCTTCTCTGATTCTCAGATTGAGGGGAGGGATCTTGGGGGCAAGAGTACTGTCTTGAGGCAAGACCAATGTCTTGAAAAGTGTGCCTCCTTTCAATATGGGTGTATTCCTCATTTGTTAGATTGTGGTTTGTTTGTTTGTTTGATTGATTGATGTACAAGTATGGCTGATGTTTAATGTATCGTTATTTATGACAGTGATGGCAACCCTTTTCAGGGGCACATGCCACAACTAAGAATTTTTCTGGCACCGGGTGTTACCTCCACCCTCCAGGTGTTACTTCTGAAGTGGGACATCCAGGATGAAGAGACAGCTGGAGGCCGGGAAAGGTCTGGGAGGAGAAACCACAGGTGTGCATCTGTGACTCCTTGTCCCCCTGTGCTTTTCCCAGCCTCCATCACCCTTGCAACATCAAACAAGACTGACCCCCCCCCAAAGAGTTTGCCCTTGGTCTCAGGTTTTGGTACTGAAATCCTGGGACAGTCCTGACAGACTACCAAACTGTTCGGTTGTTCTTTTTGCTCAAGTTGGTGGTGTGATGCCAAATTTCACTAGTGTGGCAGTAAACACTCCCCTCACTCATTTTCATACTAAAACAAAATATTCTGAGAACCCAAACCTGATTTTCAAGAAGAAATGTTCTCTGAGCCCTCTGGCAGTTTGATTGGCCTTTAAAACAAATGACCATTCCTGGAGCATGTTTTGGGGAAACGGAAGTGCAGTTTCTCCATTTCAACTATTAGCAAATGATAAACATCTCGATAGCACATTGTGTCTGGGGAGCCTGTTTGAGAATCTTGGATACAATATTGTCCACACCTGGACTACATCTGACAATCATTCATAAAAACCTGTCCATGAAAAAACTGGTTCATGCTACTGTATTCAGTGCTCTGACATGCAAATAATTGTCAGATGAAACAAAAATGTGATGATGTAACTGAGAATCTCTTATACAGTGGAAGACCCCCAAATATTTGTTATAACATTGAATCTCAACTCCTCACCAGGAACATTTCAGGGTGTTATCTGATTATTGGCTTAGAAGAACATTGGCTGAAGTCAATGAGGCTTCAAATAAGTCTTGAGAGAGATGAAAGTCACATTTTAAAATGCAGTATGGTTTCCTAATGGGCAGAGGAAACTGTAAAACTTTAGTAGACTTAGCATGTTAGGGAACAGTAAAACTTTTATTCGTTTACATGATCGGGTGAGAAATAAGCCCAGTTATTACAGAAGCCTAATGCCCAGCTGAAAGAACAGGCTGTTTGATGCTTATGAAACTTGTGACTGTGATTGTAGCTCCTTCAAGGCATTGGGAAATTCTGTTAAATGGCAAATGTATTTCCATGGAAGGAACTGGCAAGCCACCTCTGAGTGTTCCTTGCCTAAGAAAACCCTAAAGAATTCATGGGGCTGCCATAAGTTGACAGGCGACTTAAAGGCACACAGTCACACACAATGCTTAACACAACATAGTTGTTTTAAAGAGGTATAGTTTTGGCAGAAACAATGAAGGAATGAAGATGCTTTGTTTTACATAGGAGTGTGGAAAATACTTTTTGTTAGATTTGCAGATATTTAAACTGAAATGAAATGTACATTTTGTGACCTATTCACACTAGGCTATACAGTAGAAACAAATACTGGATTTTATAATTTGTTCTGTCACATGTTAGTTTGCATTTTATAAATATAAATAAATCAAGAGTGCTGAAACCAGGAGCATGCCAATATTATGTACTTGATGTTTTAGAAGTGCAACACTGAGTAATACAGGTGGCATATGCTTCACCCAGATTAGCAGAGTGTCTTGTTGGGATTGAGCTCCAATTTATTAGACCTTCTCTATCTGTCATAAACTGCCTTCAGAAACCCATTTAGAGCTTCCACTGCCTTGTTTTGATTATGTAACGGAAAAAAGAAACAAAGGGAAACAAGAAACAGACATCTGCACAGCAAAATCGTCACAACAGGGATGGAACACATATTCACCACCATTCATTTTGTGGGTGAAATGCAGGTCTCCTGACACTTGGAAAACCAAAATGTAAAGAATACAAGGAACCCCTTCTTTTCAATGCCCTATTATCTGATGACTCGCTCTTCTGACGCTTGCAAATTAAGGACAAGTTCCATTAAGATGAGGAGGAATCCACGCTTATCAGTTCTTCCTGCCTACAGAGGCTTGCTTGGGATCCACTGTGCATGTATGCTCTACTTGAAAAGCAAGCTGACAAGAAGGAAAAGAGGTTTTGCAGGCAGTGCGCAGGCGTGCGAGGGCATTCCCAAGCAAGCCACCCTCATGTTTCCTACATGGGTTCTGCTTTTCAACCAATTCCAGTTTCTGACAGTGAGGCAGTCCCTAATCCATTGGATAAGGGGAACCTCCCTTTAACACACTAGTGAGAGCAAGGTGGGGTGTTTTTTTTCTGGTATTGACACATCCTGAAGTACAGTATTTTGTGAAAATATTCTGTAAAGAAATACCTGCAGGTTGCCATGAGAGCCAAGACTGCACAAACTATCTTGCAAAAAGAGCAACAACATGTGGCTGTTTTTTGAGTGGTGATGGTGGTGATGCAAGATTGCTGGGGGATGGTTGTGTGTATTCAACCCCACTCCCAACAATAATCTTGCACAACATTTGGCTCCCCATGTGATTATCTGGAAACAATGCAAAAACCTCAATCATGCACAAACAAATGTGCAAATTTTTTTACAAAACCACCACTTGCAAAATTTTGTACATCTCTCACCAGAAATCTTGCATACACACACACACACACCATGGATACTTGGGAACCTGCATAATTTTTTTTTTATATGCACACAAAAACCTCATGTTTATTTTTGTGGGGAATAATTTTTCAAAACAGTTCAAATAATGGGTAAGAACTATACTTTCTCTGCAGCAGGGAAAAAACTGAAGAAATTATTCATCCTCACTTGTGAGAACAAAATGTATGAGTATTTACATCCCTACAGCACAGCCTGAACCTCAGTGTCATGTCTCATAGTGGTTTTGTGCAGATGTCATAAAGAAAACAAATTATTCCAGGAGTCCTTTTGCCTGAATGGGGTGAAGTTTTTAAAAATCAGCCACAGTTATACAACGCCCCTATGACCTATCCCACAAAGGTAACCAAGAACAATAATGTGATAATGATTTTGAAATCGCTGAAAGGTAGAGGACAACAACTCAGGTCATTCTTGCTTTGTCCATTGTGGGGCATAAGTAATCCACCAGAGTTCCAGTTTGAAACTAGGCTAAATTTGGTCTTTAGAGGATCTAAATAACCAGCTTCTTCAAAAGGCAGAGCATGCTCCACTCTGGGACGGATTTGAAAAAAGTTACTTTTAATAACGGCTCCAGAATCCTAGCAGCCAGCCGTTGTAAATCCTTGGGATTGCTTGTAGATAAAAAAAGAAAATTCCCAATGCTCACTCAGAATAGTATTCCAATTTAACAGAAGTGCTGTTTGTGAAATTGCAATGACAGTAGCAGGCTTTGCATTACATGCTAGCTCCCAGTTTCCCTTCCCAAGACTGCACATTTTCCCCAGGCTTCAAAAAGTGGTGGAAGCCTCGGTCAGGGCTACCACGTGCTCATGGGTGGGACTGGAGGTATTTGAAAGTAAGCTCCATTCTGCTCTCTGGTTGTATATCCCATCACTAGCATTCCCAACTCATCAGACTTTCTACTCACCACCCCCACTTTTCCCTCATGTAGTTCTTACTGTTTTTATCACTCTTTTTTAAATTACCCTTGTATTATGAAATAGGTGCAACAGAAAAATGTTCTTTGTCACAAACTTGGGAATATATAGATAATAATATAATAATATAATAATATAATAATATTGTATTTATAACCGTATTCTGTGTATCATAGCGGTTTCCACAAAAAGAAATTACAACAGAAAACAATTAACACAGAATATCCCCAACAATGTGCAACCAACCACACTAGAATTAAACTATACGCACTAACCCAATTTCTTTATAAAACATAAAACCACAATCGGATGAACGTATACATCATCCAAGGGAGATAAAGATACATAAGGCACATGGGGAAAAGCCTGGTGGATGGAATCTTCAAATTCTCTGAATAATCTATGGGGTGACAACGCGGAGTCGTCGGGCAGGGAGTTCCAAGCTGTGGGCTGAGAGGAAAATGCCCTCCGAGATGAGTATATCTTGCTTTAGGAACCCTTATAGCTATTAACACAGCTATAGGCCCGTTTGGTGGGGATTGGACTGGGGTACCCACAGACCTAGCTGGGGGTGCTTTCCCTGGGTAGGAAACAGGGGCAAGCACCGCTTGGGGGAATAGTGTCTCCACCCTCTGCCCCTTTGACAGGGAAACAGCAGTGGCTTTGCTGTTGTGATTTCCCTGGCTGTCACTCTGAGGTACCCAACAGATAAGATGGTTAGTGCTGTTTTTCATCAGTCTTGTGGGTTGATTGATACCTGGATCTGGATCCAAACTGCACAGTGGAGCCAAGTCTTTCCATCTGCAACCATAAAGCTGTGCTTTTTACTGCCAAATTGGATTTCCTGTGGCTTGAATGTTGTTTTTTCATAAGCTAATGTCACTCACTACTGCGAGCCCATGAGAGAGATTTGAAAACTGGGGTGTTTCTACAGCAAGCTTCAAACAACTCAACTTCTTTGTTTAATATTTTTGCCAATCCTTTTTCTGAAGGAGGTATAAATACTCCTTTCTTGGTGCTAGTCTTCTTGACCTTCCACGAGCCATCTGAACCACAAGACCTAGCAATTTTTATCAGTCAGGAAGGCAATGTATCAACAATAAAATAGTGATAGAACCAACTTGTCATAGTACACCTTGGCAACACAAATTGTGTCGCTTCATTTCAAGATGAGGGTATAGACTCACCCATGTGATGGTGTAAGGCTAAGGCGCAACATTTCAGCTAAGAATTTCAGCTCACTGTTAGGAATAAGTGTGAATATTTCTCTTTCTTTCACCATTGTATCTGTGTGTCATTTCAAACCTGCGTGGAACAGCAGCAAGGCAAACCTCTTTCTAGAGGCTGCCACCTGGCATCCCCATCTCCAAATGACTGGGGAATACATGGACAGCAGCTTCCCAGAGTACTTTAGGAGTAGATGGTAAGTTAGTTGCCAACTGGGAGCCACTAGAGATTTTTTTCTGCTTCGTGATAAGACCTCCAATTCCTCCCAATATCATGGTATACCATCCTGAAAAATATTGCACAATGGCTTGCATTAAACCCATTACTCAATCTAATTGCCCTTTGTTCAGAACCTGAGCCAAAACAGATGGCCCCGAAGAGGCCACTTGATGCTACCTTTTGAATGCCGGGTTGGGGCTGCGGCAAACTGCACACCACAGCCCCCATCCCGCTTTTTACCCAACACAAAAGATCAGCAGCAAGTTGCTCGCTCTTTTTCAGCCGGAAAAAGCCCTGTTTCAGGTGCTGCAACAGCTTTTTGTGCTCCTGCGGCTGTAAATACTGCATTGCCAGAGCGCTGCAAAGCCAGCTCCCCGGGTTCTAAATGCTGCGCTCTGATAATGCCCAAGCCGAGCCAAGGGGTGGTTTGTTTCACCCCATAGCCATGTAGTTTGGAATATATCAGTTATGCTAAGGACTTGTAGCATCTTGAGAGTAATAATGTATAGAAGATTCTATGAAATATCATTTCATAGACTTAGTCTGCTTGCATTGAGTAGTAAGTAGCAAGTCCACAAAAGCTTATGCTACAACAATCTTTACTGAGTTGTCTCAAAGATGCTACAAGATGTTTTTGGATTGATTGTCCTTTGTTGCTGTTGTTTGCCTTCGTTTTTTCCAATTTATGACAACTCTAAGGTGTGAATGATCATGGGGTTTTGGTGTGAGAATGTGTGAGTCTCCCAAGGTCACCCAGTGGGTTTCCCTGGCCTGCAGCGGGAATCAAACCCTGCTCTCAGAGTCCAATGCTCAAACACTACACCACAATGGCTCTCAATTTTACGATGCTGATCTGATGGTCAAAAGGTCGACAATTTGAGATCCAAGTGCATGTGACAGAGTGGCTTCTGCACTAGTCTCCTAGGTTCTGCCACCTAGCAACTGAAGCACGTAAAAGTGCAAGTAGATAAATAGCTACCACTTCAGTGGGCTTGGTTAACAGCTTCTGCTGTAGCGTTGGCCACATGATCCATAGTGATTTGATAATACTATGCCCCCTTGGCTTAGTAACAAAGATGAGCACTGCCCCTACAGTTGCACACAACTAGACCATTTGTCAAAGGAGAAACCTTTACTTTACTTTAACTTCAAAAAATGCAGACAAATCTAATGACTCTATACATGCTAACATTCAAAATGTAATCATATGCAAATAGCTATGGTTAGTGTGGCCTGTGGACCAATAGAGACCACACAGCTGCCTTTAACCCCAAGGGCTCCACTAAAAGGTTTTAAACTCAAAACACTTCTTCCAAGTTTTTGCACTCCCCCAAGAGAGCCTTTTTTGTAACCGAAAGGAGCAGAAGCAACTTGTGGTTTATTTTTGGGGCAAAAAGGGTTTAAAAGGCTAACAATTATTTCTATAGTAAAAGAAAAAAAAGAAGAAAGAGAGGGAATCAAGGATGTATGGTTGTCTTGTTCGTGTAGTTAGTTGTCCCATCTAAAGGGGGGAAAATGGCACTGAAAACAGCACTGATCTAGTGGCTATGAACTGATGAAATGTTTTTAAGCTTCTGTTTTTAATCTGGTTAATTGTTAACTCAGTTTTATTTTTTTGTGTTTAAACTGTCCACCTTTTACTGTGCAAGCAGCCTCGAGTCCCCAGTCTTGGAAAAAATAATAATAGAAACTTCTTGAGTAAAAAAAATTCAACTCCCTAAGTGCATTATTGTGCCAAGAGAGCTAATATGGTATATTTAGCAAAAGGAAATGAAATTAAAAAATGTTTGTTGTATTCTTAATTTATGCACATTGAACAAACTTCTAGTAAAGTTTACACCATTATAAGGAAAAATAATTACAAGATCTCCAGACCAGAGCCCCACCCGTATGAACCGTTAGCCAAATTAGTGCTTGATTACCACAGTCATCCAAGCTGGTAAATAACGCTCAAAGAAGGATTCTAAGAAAACAAAAGTAAAACAAAGTCTTAAAATGCCATTTACATAAATGCAATATATAAATATTTTTAAAGGTTCGATCATTTTTTTAAAGCTTCGCATAAACTTGATGACATTACTTCAAAACTAAGCATAAATAACTGGTCACATATTGGCTCCACATGGATTGCACGTTTTAAATGTTTCTTTCTCCTGTGGAACTGTTTTCTGAACGCCTCCAAACTGTTCTCAGAGGACCTTCTGGTTTCACAGGCATTTCAAGACATTCTCTTGCAGGAGACTTTTTACAACAAAGTTCACAAAAACACCAACAGCACCACCAGAATCTCCCAGGCTACATTTCAGGAAAGAAAGGTATATAGTATATTATATTCCGATAGATTGACACATTGGGCCAATCCCAAAATAAATATGTATCGAATTTAGCGAATGTTTGATCCACACTCCCTCCTGCTGTTATTCCCCTGCAATATAGTTGTTCTGCCTCAGCTAGAAGAATGACTTTATGAGACACTGTGTTTCTATAAAAGTGAAATATATAAAATAATATAAACAAACAACTAATTTATAATGGAAGAAAATGAGATCAGACTACTATATAACTCTTGTAATCACGTTGGGAAGGAAGTAGCTACAAATAAGGAGTTACTTACATAACTGTGTTTTTTCCCCTAACCGCAAGGTATGACTATCATACATAACAACTACTACCTATAAGGGATACAGTCACTCATTTTGTGCTGTAACTGTTCAATATTTTAAAGTGCTGGTGGATCTCATAATGTGAAGGCAGAATAGCACAGAGCTAAGCTGATTCGTGTGTGAGTGATCTACGTTTCTCTCTCTGGAACAGGGAGAAGAGTAGATGTGTTTTTTGTTTGTTGGTCAGCAGCTGCAGATTCAATTTCTCAAAGAAGTAAAAGTTTCTATTTTTGTTGTTTGAAAACAGAAAAGCAGAGAATATTTCGTAAAACTGTAACTAAAATATAACTATCTGTTGCGGTATGTGGCTATCATTATATTATTTTAAAAGTAATGTTCAACAATATATAACATATTAATTTAAACTGAAAACAAGGTAGTTAAGAGACTGAACGTGATAAAAAGCTTCTGGTTCAATCATCTGTTTAAAACGTATGGTAGTTGAGAAAGCATCGCATTTAACCTTTTCTGTGATAAATATAATTCCAAACCTACAGGCTTTGTAGAGGTTAATTTGAAAAGCTTTGAGTACAAAACCTAATATAATGCATTATAATATTTCTGACAAGTGGGAATAGAACTAAAAGGTAAGTGACAAAGCATGTCAGAAGTTATGTTATCTTCGATGGTGGAGACAGGCCACTAAGGGAAAACGTCACATAAGAGATAAAAGACTAGTGGATTATGAGCATGTATTTCAATTCAGTTATCTTCTCTCGACTACCCATGGACATCTCATTCCTAATTCACCCAACTCTTAGCATGTGCTCAGTGCCACAAGGGGAAAGTAACGATGGTGGGCCAAGAAGCAGGGACTTTAACTAAAAGAAATGAAAAAACTATGGGCTTCTTAAACGGCCTTTTGGGACGTCCTCGGAAGTTCCCATTTTAAAAAAGGGCGTCTCTTATAGACGCCCCTGTGCTATTACGGACTCTGTCCGTACAAGATGGCGGGGCCTTTTAAATGGCCGGCGCCATCTTTACCTCGGCACGCACAGCGTCCAGACGCGTCGCCGCCGCTGCTGACGTAGCGCGCGCCCTGGCGCTCCCTACGCTCAAACGCGCGCGCAAAAGAAGCCCATTTTGGAGCTTCTTTTTCGGTCCGCGCGGGAGTCGGGCGGTCTATGGCTCCGGTCCCCCGCGGACTTCTGGCGGCGGCGGCGACCGCCGCAAAGCGGCGGTGTGTACCCCCTATAAGATTAAATGAGCTGGGGGGGTCTCATACCATGTCAACGGGGAAAGGAGAAAAGAAGCTGAGCTTTGGACACTGGAGAACTGTGAACCAAACTAAACCAAACTAAAAAGGAACTCAGGGCTTGCTAGGCTGGAGTTAGAAAAGACTTCTATATCTACTAATAGCCGAAGACAAGGCAGAATGATCTCTCAATGGAGGCTTCTTGTCACTGGGCCAGAACAGACAAGCCAAAATAAAGCTGCTTCAGGTCACTTTGAAGGTATGCTGTTAAACAACACATGCATCTTAAGAGGTTCTTTTTGTGGCGCTTTTGTGCTGGGACGTGCAGACGCTAGGCATCCATCACGTCAAAATGGCGGCGCCCGTATGTACAGGGTGCCGCCATTTTCCGCACCCAGTATGTACTAGGGTTAGCCTAGTACGTACTAGGGTTAGGGAGCGTGTAAATGGTGCACACTCCCTAACCCTTTTGCCGCTGCTGCCGCCACACTACAAACTGCAGATCTGTATCCTGCCTATAATATTTTCTGCATACAAGTTGAACAAATAGGGTAATAGAATGCAACCTTGCCTGACTTCCTTTCCAGTTGAGACCCATTCTGTTTCTCTTTATTCTGTTCTAAAGTAGACTCTTGTCCTGCATACAGATTAAGATCAGTAGAATCAAATATAGTGGTATACTCAATTCTTTAAGAGCAATCCATAACTTTTCATGACCTATGCAATCAAAGGCTTTCCTATAGTCTACAAAGCACATACTGCAGCTAAGGAGGTCCCACTGCATATAAAAGCAATTACCATATATATTCGACTATAAATCAACCTCATGTATAAGTTGAGGGCAGGCTTTAGGGCCCAAATTATGGATTTTGCCATGACTCGTGGATAAGTCGAGGGGAAAACATGGAGGCTCTTTCAGCATGTGTATGTGTGTATACAACAAGAGAGACTCTAATTGAGGCTTATAGGCGGGTTACAGACCGCCATTTCGGACGTCCTCAGGACGTCCCAGTTTGAAAAAGGGGCATCTCTTCTAGACGCCCCTACTCCTATTACGGACAGAGTCCGTAACAAATGGCGGCAGCCATTCCACACGGCCGCCGCCATATTGACATAGCGGACGCTGTGCGTCGCGGACACTTATGACGTTGCGAGTGTGCCATTGGTGCCTTGTGGCATCATAACCGCGCTGCGGGAAGAAGCGCCATTTTGGGGGTTCTTTTTTGCTCCGCACGGCAGCCGCACGGTTTGGCTGCTGCGGCTCCCTCGCGCAGCAACCAGCAGCACCGGCAGACCACCGCTTTTAGGCGGTCTGTAACGCAACAATGCTACAGTGTTTGTTTTAACTTTGGTTTCAGCTTTCACTCAGACAGTGGCAGCCAGCGCAGGTGGGAAAGGGTCTCTGTTTGCTTGTTTAATAGCAATTAATCAGTCACAACTCTTTCTGCTTGGCTCAAGAGAAAAAGAACCTCTCTTCCCATTGCATGGGGAAATCTGAAAGAGCTGCTATCACATTACTATACTGACCTGTAAATAAGCCAACCTGGGATTTGGGGTTCAATTTTTGGGCATAAACTTTTATACTTACAGACAAATATATACAGTACCTTGAAAAGTCTGATGACTCAATTAATGACAAATATATTTATCCTCCAAAGCCAGAAATGTTTCAAGATGTGTTTTCCAGAATATAATATTGGCAGAGGAGATACAATGAATGCTTATAGAGTCATGCAACATGTAAACCAAAGGAGATAGACAAGCTCAGAAACAGTTGTCCAATTTGTGCAGGAAGGGATATGAAATACCATCTCACATGGTTTCCATAATAAAGGGCTTCTGACACTACAAAGTTCCATCATTCCAATATACCAAGATTTTTCCCAATCGTGTTGCAAAAGTGCAAGCAGTTTTATTCCTATACTGCAACTGTTAGCAATTATGGCATTCCATATTCCTGGGGTCAATCCTTAACGCTAAATTTCTGCTTTAAGGAACAATTTACAACATTGACAACCCATTGGAAATGAAGCCATATATGATATTTTGGGACTTAGGGAATGTGCAAGCCCAGAAGATTCCTCAGATAAAACCGCCTACTCACTAGACTGGTTATTAGTGGGATACATGAAAACATTAAAGAGGCAGAAGGTTCAAGAATTCATTAAATCTAAAAGGATACAAGTTAGATTCCACAAATATTTGCACTAAAGAAGTTGTGAAGATACAACTTCAGACATGATACATAGCAACATACAACATGTTGGTGGGTTATAGACCGCCGCTTTGAGGCGGTCTGCCGCCGCTGCCGTTTTCTCCGTAAGGGAGCCGTCACAGCCACACCGCGCGGCTCCCTTGCGGAGCAAAAAAGAAGCTCCAAAATGGAGCTTCTTTCTGCGGCGCCCTAATGACACTGGCGCACTCGCGATGTCATTAGCACCGTGACACGTTCGGACGCATAGCGTCCGATACATAAAGATGGCGCCGGCCGTGTGGAACAGCCGGCAGCATATTGTACGGACAGAGTCCGTATTAGACCCAGAGGCGTCTAGAAGAGACGCCCCTTTTTAAAAATGGGACGTCCTGCGGATGTCCCAAGTGGTGGTCTATAACCCACCATTGACTTCTAAGTCACATCCTACTTTCTCCAGATTCCTTCTAAATTTTCTTGTTGCCATAGCTCTAAGAGTAATGCTCCATGTAATCTTTGGTCAGGTGTTCCAGACACTTTCATGTGAACTAACTGTTTTACCTTTCAGACTCTGTAAGATTTTAAATTATAAAATAAAGTGATAAAATATAATTTGCATTAAAAATAACAAAACAAAAGAAGAAAACAAAGCTTTGTATCACTGAAGTAGATACAAGCTATAGATTAAGGCACTCAGACAAACAATTTATCAAGACCATATTTTGCAGTTGCCAGGAACAATAATGCTCTCCCTAGAACAATTTTCTTCCATGAACAGTAATGTTTTTCCTAGCACAAGTTCTCCCAGTATTTTCTATATTCAGACTGAGAAATGTAAGATGTTTCTTTGAAAGCAAATATGATGGAATGATTCCACTTGGGACGTTATCACATGAGGCTCTTCTCCTGCTAAAATAGCATTGTTGCTATTATATATATATAATGAAATTGGGATTGCTCTATTTCCTATTGCATTTAGGATCCTTTCTGGAACCCACACATAGCATTTGGGACTGCCAACCCAGGACCTCCTATATTCCTAAATTTGCTTTGTTTCTCTGAAGATCATCCTCACTTCCCCACTCTCTGATTAGAATTGTTTCTCTTTAATGTAAGTCACAGAAATTCACACACATCATTCACATACAGAAATATAAATGAAAAAGTTCTTTCTGCTAAAAACAAACAAAATGGGGGAAAGAAAAGTGACTGATGTCTCCAAATCAAAGGACATCCAGCTGGTTAACTTGACTCCCTCCCCCTTCCTTTCTAAGCAAAGGCAAAAAAGTAATAATACTCAGTGGGGTGAAAATGAGGGAGATGGATAGTTAACTCATGACATCAGGAGGGAAGAGGAGGTGCAGGCACACGAGAGAAATGTCTACCCATTCTCCATCTCGCCTGATCACCTCGCTCCCAAAGTACCCAAAGCATATCCATTGACCAATCAAAATCGGCATTAAAGTGAAACTGAACTATTGTACAGGGAAGTAGGGAAGAAGATCACTCATGGTTTCTTGTATCAATAAAAAAAAATACCCTTGCCAAATGGTCTCCCACTGAGAGGGCAACAGAAGATGAAGAACATCATGTGATAAGCCTCAGCCAAAGATGCTATTGTCTTGAAGTAATTACATTTTAACGTCCTTGTGTGATAAAGTTCAATGTCTCAAATTTGCTTCTTATTGTATCCATTAGCTGTTCTTAATTAATGTCAGTTTCACTAAAACAGCCATTGACCAGACCCTTTTGAACTCAGACTTTTCTGCATATCTCCAGTTTTTAGCTATTTTATTGTTTATTTTTATCAAATTATCATTATTACTATTTTAGCTATATCCATACATACTGCAAAGATTATTTACCATATATACTCGTGTACAAGTCGACCTCATGTATAAGTCGAGGGAAGGTTTTAGGGCCAAAATCTTGGATTTTGATGTGCCCTGTGGATAAGTCGAGGGCAGAATTTAGGAGATAGATTTTAAGATTGGCTTCAAAGTGGAGGTGGAGTGGGGGGAAGAGAAGCTTGGTTTTCAGTGGAAACACAAGGACAAGGAGGAGGAGAAGAAAGGTTTGGAGATTGGCTTGCAAACGGAGGGAAAATGGGGAAATGCAAAGAGGAGAAAGAAAAGTTAGGAGATAGGAGTGAGAAGGGAATCACTACATGCACACTCACACTGCTGCCTCGCAGCTCTTTCAGCAATCACTGCTGAGGCACGGAGAGTGGGGTATCAGGGCTGCTTTTTAAAGGAGGTTTATGAGCATTATTACTATTTGTTGTTGTTGTTAACTGTCCTCCAGTTGATCTCAAGCCATGATAACTGTATTGACCCATGTATAATTCGACCCCAGATTTTAGGGTCAATTCTGGGCATAAATTTATCCATTTATAGTACATACGTTACTTCTTTATGTAAGAGAGAATTTTTTTTCCCTTTAGACACTGACAGAAGAAGAAAGGCCCAATAATATGAATATTTGGTTGGGACATTTTCAACAAGAACTCAGCACTTCACACACCAAAATGTTTGAGTGCTTGGGCAAGCAATCTATTTGTGTGTCATTGTATCCTCTTCCCAACAACCTCTCCAACAGGATGGGAATACTTCTTTATACAGGAATGTTTAGATACTACCTATGTGTGTGTGTCTGTCTGTCTGTCTGTCTGTATGTATGTATGTATTCTCATTAGCTGCTACTGCTGAAATTTATTGAGGGATATACAGTGGTACCCCGGGATACGAATGCGCCGCCTTACGAAATTTCTGGGTTACGAAAAAAATCCATTTAAAAAAACTGTTCCGGGTTACGAAGGTTTTTTCAGGTTACGAAAAATATTTTGGTGCTTTTCGGCGCTATTTCACACGAAATCGCGGCTTTTCCCCATTAGCGCCTATGGGTTTTTCGGCTTGCGAAGTATTTCGGGTTACGAAAGCGGCGGCGGAACCACTGTAGATCATATTATGTTGCATTATGGCTCGATAATTTCTGTCTCTAATTCTGCTTCCCATGTAATATTAATCCAGAGTTCATATTCAATAAACCAGTTATAAATTTTAAAAAACCACCTTACATTTCTTAGTTATATTTATAGATCTGGGTGGCCTATGTTTTTTAAAAAAAGCAAACATGTTTTAGCAAATGCACATACTTTGATTTCTTGTAACCAAGATCAATGTTTCTCATTAAGATGTTGACGCTTGCTTTCCAACACCTCAAGCATTGTCAGAAAACAAAATAGATCCATCACTATACATTTGCCTCTCCATTTGCATGGACTACGTTTGCATGACCTTCACTTAATCGCAAGGAGCAAACAGAGGGGATTAAAATGGGGCATGCACCCCCATTCAAGCCTATGGTGCTTGAATATGTGCGAAATTCCATTTTTGCGGGGGAAGTGGAACAGATCGGCTGTGAAAATGGAGGGCTGACTGTATATATTACATGCTTTCTACATTCTTTAATTTGTTCAACTTTTCTTCAGTGGCATCATTAAGGGAGTGCAGGGGAGTGAAGACTGCACCAGGTGACATCTGGTTGGGTCCTCTTCCCTCTTTGGACATGTACGCCTCCTTGCTAGCTGCTCCATCCCCAGGTTTCCTCCCAGGGGAGAAAGCCCAAGGAAAGAAGAGCAGAAGGGACACATGTGCACCCTTTCAACACCAAGAGACACCATAGTTAATGATGCCACTGGCTCTCTTCAAAGAGAACTTTAGGGTGATTATGAATCAGACAATCCCCAAGAAAGGGGACACCAGGGATTATAATAACCATTTGATTATTGTACCATGAAAGGAAAATGATGCTCCAAATTTTGCAAGAAAAGTTTTTACCGTATGTGGAGAAAGAAATGCCAGAAATTCAAATCAGGTTCAGAAAAGGAAAAGGAACCAGGGAGCATATCACAAAGATACGTTGGATAACGGAATACACTCAATAATTTCAGAAGAAAATTGAGTGCCTTATATATTATAGCAAAGCCTTTGTCTCTATAGAGCATGAGAAATTATGGATCTCTGTAAAATAAATAGAAGTGCCCAGTATTTGATAGTCCTGATATGTAGCTCACATTCTGTACAAGGGTCCACTGTCAGGATACAATAGAGAGGAACAACATGCTTTCCATTAGCGAGAGAGACAGACAAGGCTGCATCTTATCATTTTATCTAATTTATATGCAGAGATATATCATATGGAAAGCAGACGAAGGTGACATGAAAATTAGACAAATGAACAGCAACAATTTACGCTATGTAGAAGACACAATACTGAGGAAAATTCAGGAAGAAAGTGCAAAAGCAGGTTACAGCTGAATTTTAAGAAGACAAAAATAATGACCACAAATGATTTACATAATCATTTATGTAATCATAAAGCAATTGGTAACAAAGACATGAAAATACTGAAAGACTTGCTATACTATGTTTCAGTTAGAAACCAAAAGGGAGACTGTAGCTGGGAAATCAGAAGACTAAGACTTGGAAATACAACTATGAAAGAACTAGATAAGATTATCAAGTGTAAAGACAAATACGAAAGCCAGTATCATCCAGGCTATAGTACTTCCAATTTCAATGTATGGTTGTAAAGAAAGCTGCCATGAAGAAAATCAACTCATTTTAAATGTGGTGCTAGAGCAGAGTTCTACAGGTACCATGCAATGCTAAAAGGACAAATGAATGGGTCTTAGAGCAAAACAAGTCTGAACTCTTACTAAAAGTGAAAATGAAGGTGTCCTACTTTGGACACATCATGAGACAATGCAACTCATTGGAAAAGGCAATAATGGTTGGACAAGTGGAAAATAGTGTTTATAGAGGGACTGATTCAACACAGAAACCATGGCCCTGAGTTTGCAAGACCTGAGTAGGGCAGTTGATGACCAGAGCTCTTGTAGTTTCTCATCCACAGTTCACTGCATGTCAAAGTTGATTTGATGGCAAGTAACAACAATCCATAAGGTAGGTTAAGAATGATTTTTGGGCTAGTATTTTAACTTATCTTCTCTAAACTTGCAAAGGAGACACCAAAAAATGATTTTCAATTTATTAATTGATGGTTTGATTAATGAAGAAAAGGGTGGGCTACATCGTCACTGTTTAAGTTTCATGAGGGCATCTTATGGTGATTACAAGAACCTAACAAAATTAGGAAAATAACATTTTTGCCATGACTGAACTAATCCACCACTCATTTTGATGGCTACCTAAGAAAAACAAAACTCAGTGTCAATGTCTAGATCAGAAATCACTTCTTTTAATGTGAATGGCGTGGAATTGCCAGATAAATTTTGTTGGATCTAAATGATTTCCAAAAGGAAGACCCGGTCCAAAAATAATCCAGTTTGAGATGGCTTTATTTGCTAAGACTTAATGCTAGGGAATTCTGTAGTTTTGTGAGACATTTTGCCTTGTCTGTCAAAGAGTTCTGGTGCCACAATGAACCACAATTTGCAGCATCCCCTAGCACTGAGCCAGAGCAGTTAAAGAGGTGTCAAACTGGGTTATTTCTGCAGTGTGTTTTGAACCTCAGACATCTTATGCTTGCAGGCAATTGACTACAGTGGAGATCTACTTTACTTTCATTTCACCTCAGGTGTACATGAAACATCTTTAGACAGAACCCTGAATTTATTGTGTTCTGAAAGTTTGGATCGTTGTTAACGTTTAAATTTTAAAGATCACATACACACTCACACATATGCTTTTGATCATAGCCAACACAGATTAAGAATCTCTCATTTGCTTGCAACTCAGTAGAAATGTTTCACCTTGTTAGCATGGCTAATTTAAAAAGTCAGCATGTACTGAATTTCTGACATGAGCTGGCATTGCGGGTGGGAACAGAGGGCCATCACAAAGTTCAGTGATATATGAGTCAATTGAAGCCATGAATCAATAGCGGCCTGTAGCTGATTGAATGGGCCTCACCAGTAGGTGTTGCTTCAACCATTAATGAAGCTTGCTCTGTGGACAAGGCAATATGCATGCTTGCCAAGACACATAAGAGATATCCAAACCAAACTAAGACCTGCCAGAATCTGAAAATACCATATATATTTATTAAAATGCTGTTCTCTATCTGCAATAGCACCCAAAGCAATGTCTGCCTGTGCTGGCCACAACCACGCCTAGCTGTATGTTTGAAACCACACTCTGAAAAATCATCCGAATTTTCTCATTCATGACCACTTCAGTTAATCAGTCAAAGTAATGCTTGGCTTTTTGAGAATTCTGATTTAATGCAGCAATAACAATAATTCCAACTGTGTCTTAAACCAGTCTTGGTAATTCCAAAACTTTTATTAACTTTGGCTTCTGGCTTACTAGCTGCTTTCATCACAACTGAATATCAAAGCTCTTTCTTCTCAGAAGAAGCCAACCCTCATCACAAGGCCTCTCTTCTTCTATGAGGCTTAGCCTGTATCACCAGGAGAGTAATTTTTCACTCAGATGGTCCTTTTCCTGAAATTACTCTAGCTTGAAGGTGTTTAATTCCCTGCAGATGTACCCCACATTAGCATCTTCAGATCCTGAACTTTGCATTGCTGAAGTTCCAAGAAATGAAAGCTCGAACTTCCATGCATCTTACAAACTATAAAGGTAGAAGGTTATACTAGGCCAGAGCGAGGATGAAAATTTGCTGGCCCAGGGTCTAAGTTTGTAGAGGCATTTTTCAGAAAGCTTGGGACTTGTTTAATGACTGGATTTCCTAGAGGGTGGGTTTTGCATAAAGTTCCTGAGAAATATGAGAAATCTCCTAATCTTCCCAGAACAGATTACAATGATAGAAAATGCAGCATTTGAAAATATTCTCAGGTGTATCTTTGGTATCCCTTCAGTAATTAATGCTTGATTTTGCATAACAATATTATGCTAATCTATAGTGAAGTTAAAGTGTATATTGAGGAAACCAAGGGATTGTGAAATTGATGTCACTCTGCATAGATTACCATTCACTTATTCCTTCTCTAGACATAGAGTCTGAAGAGGTTTATGAACTTTGTTGGTGAAGCTTTGTGCACAAACACTGTAACTGCTGGATTACCTGGCATCTAAGAAAATGATAAAATCTGTTGCATTTGCCATTTGTTAAAAGAAGATGCATTTAGATGTTCTCCCAGTGATAAAGCTGAACTACAACTTAAAAAAAGACTTGTCTTTTAAAGAGAAAAAACCCCAGCATAGGTTACTTTATTCTAAGAATGTCTTCATCACATAATTTATTCATTTCCCTTATTTTATTTTTCTAGGCTAAAACGTCTCTGTGTACACAAATACAGTAGGTGAAAAGGCAAAAATCATTCAATACCTCAACTACATGTAACATAAGGCAAGGGCATTTTTCTTTGAGATATTTGTACTGTTATGTGCAGTGTTTATTAAAGCAGATTGAAAGCAGGTGAGCATTAGTTCAGGCGTTTCTGATCTGTTTCACTGGTAAACTTCAGTTTTCTCAGAAATAATGAAGTCTCTATGCTTCTATGGTCTTTCTTAACTCAAGCTACAGAAGTGTGTTAAATTATGTGTTGTGCAGTTTCAAATGAACTGCAGACACTAAGGCTTTTTGGCTATTTAACTCCACTGGATTTCTGGGCTTCCAGCACTAAAAACAAACACTATCTGTAATGAAAGAGAAATAAACAGATTTTAATTTTTTTGATGGAAGTGCAGCATTTTCCCCCTAAGTGCAAACATCTTATTACATCCTTGCAGCTTGAGCTTAAGATTTGGCATGGAAGGACACAGGAGCCACTGAGAGAGAACAGCTGTAAAACATTATATTGCACTACTACACAAAAACACCCTGCACATTTCAAGGTTTTTCAGGTGTTTTCATGACTCTGTATTATGTATGGCTTTGCATATGTCTTCCATAAAGTGAGCAGCATAGAAAATACTAAAAAGTCCTCATTAAAGCATAATACAAATCATGCAAACTGCACCCCATCTACCTCTCTTAAGTTCTGACAGAAGAGGGTTTTTTTAAAGAGAAAATGTAAATAATCTAGCCATAAAATTAAAACAAGGAAAAATCCATTAAAAGATAAAACATACAAATCATTAAAACAGCATATTACTAAAAACTTTTGCAGTCATTTCCTAAAAGACTGTCAGAATGGAAAGGTTTTCATTTATTGATGGGAGAACAAAAAGGGAGCCATTCAAGCCTATTTATGGAGTTCCAAAGCCTGGGAGCAGCCCCGGAAAAGGCCTTCTACAATGTTCTCACCAGATCTGCCTTTGCAGGTTGTGGCCCCAAGAATAACAATAGTATTACCTGTCTGTGGCCTGTTACAGACTGCCAAAATAAAGCTGCTTCGGGGCTCTTTGGAGGTATGCTATTTAAATGATGTATGGGTCCTAAGAGTCCGGAGGTCGCACCAAAGCCACACTCCATTCCTAAGCACTGGAGTGCAGCTTTGGTGCAGCTTTCGGATTCTTAGGGTGCATGCATCATTTAAACAGCATACTGTACCTCCAAAGATACCCGAAGCAGCTTTATTTTGGCAGTCTGTAACAGGCCACAATCAGTTGCTTCTTCCCCCACCTTTTCTTAATATAAACAAGCATTCATGAGAAAACCACTTGTAGTCTTTCCCTAACAAAGTAGCTGATTGTGTAAATCTGTCTTTCTACCACTCAGAGAAGCAAATGGAGAGTGAAACAATACCATGCATGAAAACTGCAGCCATATGCCTTTGAAGAGCTCTCATCAAACCATGTTGCAAATTTTGGAAAGTTTAAGTAGTAATTTAGGGATCTCGGTGGACAGGCAGAATAATCTGAATATATTTCTATGTGGATCATAATTTCAATTGATGTTTAAACAACAGAAATTAAATCTAAAGAGGAAGGAGCACAGTTACCATATAAAAGGGAAGGAATTAAAGGAATATTTTAACATGATCAATTTAAAGCCAGGATTCTTGATCATACACCTGAAAAATATAAGAAATGCTATTCATTAATACATATGTTATTAATGTAACTTGTGTGAGTTGTTTAAAGCAATCCTCTTAATGTCATTATATAGACCAACTGGTTCAAATTTGCCCTAGCATGCATACAAACACTCTCATATAAACAAGTGGAAGCTGATATACTAGAAATGAGCATTTTCCTTGCCTTACATATAGCTGAAATATTTTGAGGGAGTACCTCAAAGCAAAGGACATTCCTTTCTAGACTCTGAAAACAATTAATTTAACTTTTCGCCATGAGAGAGTGAATTTTTCACTATATGCGGGGGGGGGGGGGATAACTTCCATGCAGAGTAAGAAAACGTTACTTTTTGACTTGAAGTTCAAATCTCCCAGCTGTATTGGATGGGGAAGTCTATGACTGAATCCAAATTGCAGAAATAATCCAGGTTGAAATGATTTTAACTTTCATGGCTCAATGGAATCCTGGGATTTGTAGTTTGTTGTAGCACCACAGCTCTCTGACAGAGAAGGCTAAATGTCTAATAAAACTACAATTTCCAGAATTCCATAGCATTGATCCATGGCAGTTAAAGTGGTGTCAATCTGAATTATTTCTGCAGTGCAGAGGCAGCCTCAGAGTTGTGTTCTCAGAAAGTAACCTCCCATCATATGTGTAACACTCACAACAAAAGTATAAATGCATATGCTTCAACTGTCCCAACTGAACATTATCTATATTGAACACATAATCAAACTTCTTTGTGTGTGTGTTTTAGTTATTTTAGATTAATTTCTTAGTGAAACAAATCAAAACTAATGCTTTAATATGGTCTGAAAATCTAAAATGAGTATCATTTAATCCCACATTCATGCTTTCAGAATAAAATGATATCTACTATGCTGTCTATCAGAAATATCATTGTAAAACTGTCAGTGTGCTTCACTTATTAGGAAGAGAGGCATTCCATCTATATGGAGTACCTACCTATTTATGCTGAGTATGAATTTAGCTTCCTTGCTTGTCAGTTACTGTTGATGGATCTGGGGAGACAGGTGATGACAGAATCCCTTGTCTTCAAAACCAGCTTCAGTGAAATATTTCTTCCAAAACACAATGACAGGCCTACATTTCAGAGACCACAAATGCTAACAGATATTCTTTTTGCAAAACAGATTCTTCAATTTAGTGTACCTATTAAGTAAATCATGTAAACCACTTTAGTGTAACATGTCAGAAATTCTATCCTCTTTCTGTAAATTGTGTGAAAGATAATTTTATAATGGATTCATATGTCAAGGATGTGAAAACTTCCAGGCAGCCCCCAGGCTGGGAAGATCCCAAGAGCAGAGTCCAGAAAGTCAAAGAGGTCCAAGACCAGGTATTCCAATCCAAACAGAGAGTCGCAAGACAGTTTACAGTCATGGCTGGCAGTATGCAGCCAGAGTGCAAGCATTACAGAGAAAAGCAAGACAAAGAACTGACAGAGAACTTCATTTTAAAAAGCATCTTGGGGGTGAAAGAGATGGTCAAAATAAGCAGGTTTCTTAGCTATCTTTGAGGCAGGGCATTTAGATGATGCACACGTTGAATAAGGCCGGAAAGCGCACCCAAGCCATGCTACAGGGAGAAAAGCTGGACTAAAAAGCAGCTCGATTTTTCTGCTTCTTACCAGAAAGTGCACACCTTCACATGCAGGTATAAATGCACTGATACTCTAAAGGGGCACTCTTTCCAAACCCTACCTTTAATTGAGCATGTAAACACACTGTAGCAGGAGCTCTTTTAAAAGGGACGGCGCTGCTGTACCCAAGCAGTGAGGGTGGCAATGGCCAAAAGAGAAACCATAACACCTCTCATGGAGATGAGTACAACATACATAAAACAGACAGTCAAAGAGGGGGCATGGGTGAAGGGGGGCAAAGGGGGGCATGATTATATCTTGCCGGCATCTGCATGGGCACACCTCTGCTCCAATGCCCTGTCCTGGTGAAGCACTGCACATGCAAATGTGTGCAGATTCACAGAGGCAGCTATCCAATGGGATGGCAGTTGTTGGCAGTTTGCTCCTGCGAAGGTGTGCAGAGATGGTGGGGGCAACAGTAAAAAAGTATCCAGTAGTGCAGCTTGAAGCTGTGCTGTGTGGTTATGATATGCGCACTCCAGCTGCCATGGCAGCAGGCAGTGCGATTGGTGGGTTTTCAATGTGGCTTTGATTTTATGGCAATAGTCCTTACAAGATTATTGGAAGGGGATAACTTCCTGCCCCCCCCCCCTTCAAGATGTTGTTGCCTGGGATAAACCTTGGATGTATTCAAGTATGCTGATATTTCCTCCATGTAAATGGATTGTGTTGCTTTGGCTACATATGCATGAACACGTAAGGCAAAAAGGAAGACTGGAGTACAAGTGAATTGATTCAATCCAGGAAGTCCTCGGTTTGCAAGAACTGGCAAGGCAGTTGGTGATCAAGGGCTCTTGGAGGTCTCTCATTCACCGCATGTCAAAGTTGATTTGACAGTAAGCAACAACAAATATAGGATGCCTGAGTTTGGGACAGTGAGAGGAATCTTAGAACACATGACTATTGATCTGGGAGACTGAAGGCTGTCAATAAGAGAAAAGGAGATAAGCAGCTGTTGGTGGTGATTCTAGTCCTTTAAGGGGCCATGACTTTGGTGTCAAAGTTGAAAGGATTACAAAGAAAGGAAATGAGGCATAAGTTTTTGTCCATTCTGAAAAGATAATAAATCTTACTAGACAGGCTTGGGGGGGGGGAGCAGGACGGATTTGGGAGGAAGGAAATTGATACAATGCCAATGAGAGAAAGAAATAATTTCAGTTTATCACTACAAAATGCTGTAGAAGGAATGTGCTGCTGTAATTTGACCTTCAATACTAATAGAATATTAATATAAAACCAAACTATTTGGTATATTTTAGTAATTAATCATGTTGACAAGAATGAAGCATATATGGTCAATTAGAAAGGCTTTTTTGTTGTTGAAATGATCCACCCAATATTAGAGGAATGCTATCAAAATAAAGCACTAGTAGTTCCAAAAGTAAATCTCACTTCAACACACTTCAAAAAACAACAACCCTCAAATAATTTTGATCAGGGATTTGACTCTTTTGACATATTGAGAATCCCTAAGCCATATTAAAACTAAAAAATGCACCTAAAGAAAACAAATGTAGACCAAAACAGTTGGAAATATCTCCTCATGTCCCAGACCAGAGGGCAACAGATCAAACATGGGACCAGAGCGCACAGACCTCAGCACAGCAATTATTTCATAAAATCTGGAGTCGGATTACTACCCCCCCCCAAAAAACAACAACAACATTATGTGTGTGTGTGTGTGTGTGTGTGTGTGTGTCAGAGAGAGAGAGAGAGAGGAGAGAGAGAACTACTTTAAATAGAGGGTAACCAGGACATATGCACTGACTAAATGAGAAAGGGGTAGGAGAAGCGGTAGATCACGATTTAGGTCATTATCACCTCATATCTAGAAATAGGATTGGAGGGAATAATGAAATGTAATAATAATAATTTAATAATAATAATAATAATTTGTTTTATTTATATACCGCTATTCCAAAGATCATAGCGGTGAACAGCAAGTAAGCTAATTAGCAAGTAAGCTAATTTGCCCCCAACAGTCTGGGTACTCATTTTAGCGACCTCCTCGGAAGGATGCAAGCCTGAGTCGAGCTTGGGCCCTTTTGCTGGTCTTGAACTCGCAACCTTGTGGTTTTGAGTGAATGGCTGCAGTACAGGCATTTAACCACTGCACCACCAAATGTAATGTATACTATGGCTTTAAGTTTGGTCTGATCTTCAAGAGCCAGATCTCACTTATATCACATTAAGCAAAGCATTTCATGTATTCAGAAAACATGCAGGGGTACCTGTGTTGGCCATTTAGAATATTGGATTGCAAAAGAGGAGTCCTTGCTGCTATGCAAATGGACTTTAAATTTCCTGGACTTTGCCCAATTGCCGCATGGCCAGAGGAGGAGAGGCCAGCCTGCTAAAGATACCCTCCCCATACCATCCTAACTAAGGACAGAAACAACAAAATGCAGGCATATTACTAACATCCCTAATTTTTCTCCTGTTTTGTGTGTAACATCTTGCCTGATGAAGAAGCCAGTGGAGCTTTGAAAGTTTGCAATAAGTATATTATGCATTCTGATTGGCCAGTAAAGGTATTACTGCTTGGGAGGGGGTGCATGTCATGTATTGTTCATGCTTAAATACTTGACTATTTTAGTTCACTGCAAACTTTATAGTATCACAACTGGTATCATTTGAGATGATAAATATTCTCATACCTAACCCACCAAAGCCTTAACGTACCAAAGCATCGTTCATCCTTTGAAAAAACCAAAGACATCATAATACACAGACAACATTTACAACTAGGAATAGGAACTATTTGCTAAGAATTTGGCTTGCATTTTGTTTTTCTTTGGTGGTGTTTAGGGATATCCAGAAAAGATTTTTCTGTTCGTCCTTAAAAAAAAAAACCAAAAAACTCCATGGAAGCTAAATCTACATCTTTGCAACAAAACCCCTCTGGTCTCCATTTCAGTAAGGGATAGTAATTTCAAGACACATCTCCATCTTTGCTACTAATATAACCAAGCCCAGGCATTATCTATTAAAGACAGTCCTACTAGGGTGGGTGTCTTTTGTGCTGTTCTAAGTCCTTCAGTGTGTCCATTTAAAAGTTGCAAGGTTCTATGGCAGTTGATAATTAAAAGGCATTGCCTTTATTGTCCTGGGAAAATTCCAGGGATGGTAATTCGGGCAACACACCTAGTCCCCCCCACCCCTGGAGTTTCAATTGGATACAGATTCTTCTTTTCTTTATCTTCAAAAATTGTTGTATAGCGTTGCTATGCACTGCTGAATAGTCACCACATTCTTCCCTGAGGGCGGCTACATTTCAATGCTGGTTGAAGTGTTCCTTGTTTAAACATTACTTAATTCATGGGAGTGCTTCAAAACCTAATTAGATTAATTTCTTTAAAGTGTTTGGGGTTTTCAGATGAAAGGTGCTATAGAAACTCAGAATACTACCAACATTTTCAGCTTGGTAAAGCCTATTTGGATAAACATCTACATTGGTCTTTGCCCATTATGAACCCCTTCAATGCTTCCATTATTATAGTCTATGGGTTTTGTTTTGTTTTTAATGTGGAGATTCTTTTCTTTTTGGTTTCACCAATTACAAATGGCTAAAACAAGATACAACTGTACCGAAAACCCTGCTGAAATAGAGAGAATGCTCCTTTTCTCCTCCAGCATTCTCTCCCTCCCATTAAAAGTGTATATACTGAAAAGCCCAGAGATGACAAAATACAGAGAACAGACATTCTTGTGTTATGCAACTGGCAACAGTGAGCATTTTCAATAAATGTACAAGGTAGCAAATTGAAAACTGATCAAAAGAAACAATTTTTCACACAACACTTAATGGGAGCAGGAAATTCAGCATCACAGGGCGTTGCAGAAATCAAGAATCTGGCAAAAGGGAGACATGGAAAACATGAACTTAGTGAAAAGGGAAAGCATTGTCTTAGAGAGACTGCACACTGTGAGGAACAGCTCAGGAGTGACCTAACACGCAGCAAATGATTTTTAATTCAGAAGTCTACATTCAGTTGCTTGTATTTTCAGACGTAATGCTGGAAAGCCAGGTATCTGAAAGACACTCTGCCAAAAACGATATGCTTTTCAGTGTGAGATTGGCAACCCCAGAAATAAAACCCTAATAAGATTAACTGGGCAAAGTTATTGTGAACATGTCTAGATGGAGGGGGGGATTTACATAAGTGATTGCTTATGTGGATCTTTTGCATCATTTTTTAAAAACTCCACCAGTTCTCTGCTTCTAGTGCAAACATAAAAGTTAAAATGCTTAGGCACCTAGTTCACTGACTGCAGTAGCACAGATCAGCACATGTCAGGCTCATGGGTATGTAGCCAAAATAAAGCTGCTTTGGATCACTTTGGGGGTATGCTGTTTAAATGTTGCATGCGTCCTAAGAGTCCAGAAGCTGCACCAAAGCTGCACTCCAGTCCTAAGGACTAGGTTGTGGCTTCGGCACAGCTTCCGGACTCTTAGGGCGCATGCAACATTTAAACAGCATACCTCCAAAGTGACCTGAAGCAGCTTTATTTTGGCTTATTTGTATGGGGCCTAAGAAAATCCCAATACTCTCAGTTCCCAGAATTTTTCCCAAACTTGTTCAAAAATCAATATTCTCTTTGAAGAAGATAAATTGAATTACAATAGCATTCTTTCTCTTCTTGAATTTAGAGGCGGGCAGTGTATCTGGGACCAATTTTTACAGCTTGCTCTGGCAGCCTGGATTGCCTATATCAAAGATCCTCTCAGTGTATGGCCTGCTTGAAGAAAGAACATCTTGCAGCTGTATTGCTATTGAACTGGACAAGGAGGAGTGGAGATGAACAGGAAACAAAAACAGAAGAAAGCCTCAAGAGGAAAGTAGGGCAACAGAACTGAGAGATGTTGTTTCAGGGAGACCTGTGGTAATGCAGCCATAAGGTGAAGAAAGAAAATGAGGCAGGTTACTGAGATAGAGCTGCAGAGAGACATGTATTGGGGGGGGGGGATAAAAGAGGGAGTTTAGTTCTGTGGTAGTGTACAAAGACCTGATATTACCAGTATTACAGGATGAATAAAGAAAAAGGAGGGTGAGTTATCAGAGCCAGAAAAACCCATGCTGGTGCAGAACAAAGAAGAGTTAAAGAAAGTAATGAAAAACTGGAGATCAGCATATGTTTAAAACATTGTTTTGGTTCTAATTTGTACTACATTACAGCTTGTGCTGTTTTTGTCCGTTATTTAAACTCATGGAGAGAGAACATGAGAGCCACTGTGGTGTAGTGATCTGAGCATTGGACTATGACTCTGGAGACTAGGATCTGATTCCCAGCTCAGCCATAGAAGCACACTGGGTGACCCTGGGCAAGTCACACTCTCTCAGCCTCAGAGGATCACAATGGCAAACGCCCTCTGAAGAAACTTGCCAAAAAACCCTATGATAGATTTGCCTTAGGGACACAACAACAACAACAACAAAGACAGCACATGCTGTAGTCATTTATTTTCCTATTTTTAAATTCCCTAATTTAAAGCCATGGAGCTGCTCCAGCTCTATCAATATGCTATATGTTTTCGTCTTTATGAGATGAAACTACACGGCATTATAAAATTAGCTCAACCACAGGTTGATGTGGGAGGAACTGCCAGGCAAAAATCTACAGCCTTTGTTGAAGGATCTTTCATAAACTATCACAGTAATACTGCTTCTGACACTCAAATCCCTTGATCAGTGATAAGTGACAATCAATGAAGTTTAAATTGGTTCAATACAAAGGATGTGACATAATCATTAACATGGTTGAATGTGGTAAACCGTTTTAAAACTTCGCAATGCTTTGGTGCTTTTTAATGGCAAGCTAATTATATAGGAAAAGAGGATCTTGATCAAACAGAAGGAAAATCTCTGATTCTCTGAGAAAACTACTGTATACAAAGCTGATTATCTATATACAGAATGTCTTAGTATTTTTTTTTAATTACTCTTTTAAACAAACTAGAAGCAACAACAAGAGGCAGTGCCACTGCAACACAAAACCCTGAGACAGGCCCAGCTTGTGTAGTTCACT
>NC_056527.1:61395063-61473523 GCF_019175285.1 Sceloporus undulatus | reverse complement strand
CTGGAAATAATAATAATAATAATAATAATAATAATAATAATAATAATAATAATAATAATTCCTAGATCTGATGGTCAGGAGACACTTCTGTCTAACAAATTAATCTTTGGTCTCGATAAACTTTAGATCAAGTCTATATGTCATGGATTATGATAGTGAACTATAATAGAAAGAATTAGTGGAATATAGGAACTGCTGTACAATTCAAGAAAGAAAGTACTGACAATTGCTTAGCTCTTTATGTCAAAGAAGCCCCATAGTTCTATTAACTTATATGTAAGAAGTATATTGTGACTTACAGAATTAATGTAGATGGTAATACTAGCTTTTAAGTAACTTTCAATGGGAATTAGATTTGAGGAGGATATATTGGAATTTCATCTGATACCTGGAAATCCCAGATATGTTACGGCATATTGAGGCAAGATGTTTTTGATGACTAGAACCTTTTTTTAAAGTGAAAAAAAAATCTTCCTGTGTACTGTAAATCAATTTCTGGATTATTTTGTGAATCAATAGAGGTGCTGGGGGGTTAAAAATAACCTGGAGTACATGCAGTCAGTAGGCTGCATTTTACCCACTCCACTACAGATGGTTCTGGTTGACTACTCAATGATACAGCAATGTTTAGAGCTTAAGACCCTGCTTTTGCCTCTAAATGTATTCCTATTAGTCATTAGGACATTCCGAAATTCATCTATGAACAATAGGTTGTCAGAAAACCGACAAATTATCCAGGTTTTGCAGAGTTCCCCAATAATTCTATATGATGGAAGATATGAGAAATTATCTATGAGCACTATGGTTATCAAATCAAGAGGAAAGGAGATGTTCATTATCAGTTAAGATGCAATATTATAAAGAGATCATCTGTTAAAAGACTCTCATTGTCTGGCAAGTCTGTCACACATATATAAAACAAGAAGTGACTGGTGCTTGTGAATATGGTACAAAATGTTCTCCTTAGCTGCACTTTAAAAGTTGAACACAGATGTTATTGATAGAGTGGTTACACACTATATTGTCTTAGGGCCTACGCCCTGGTATGTACTATCTGTTTAATTTTGTCTGGCATGTCTCTTACTTTCCTGTACCTCTGTGGCTGGCAGAACATTTGTAGAAAAGTGGGATATATTAGGAAGAAATAGAGGGTCATCATTTAGAATGGAATGACAGGGAACAGTTGTTATTGTGTTCTTCCCCTCTGTTATTAACACCATTTGAATAAACTTCCTGGAAATCGAGCTCACCAAACATGTGATACATTAGTCTGTATGATTTGCATATTCCTGCAAACTATAAGCCAACATACCTTGTTTGAAATGGCATATGTTGGAATTTCTACCTAGGTTTGACATGGTCAGAAATTCTATTAATGTAGAGCAAGCCTCTTGTATAAGCCTAAGTAGCTCTTTAGAATCTGACCTGATAGTCTCAGTTATGCATTTCAATGAGGAGATTCATGGGCATGTATGAGTTGATGTAAAGGTGGAGTAGAAGCATTTAGGACTTGCGTACCCTCACAGTTACAGTTAGATTGCAGATTCAAGAACTGTACTCCCTTTGTTGACTTTTCCTTTTCTTATCTGACATTTCATTTTAAGGCTTCATTTATAGCTAATTCTTAAAGGATGTGTAATTTCATGCTTAATGTTAAAGAATGCTGTTCAGAATGCAAAACATGCATATTTCCATGGTTATGTTTGTGTAAGCAACAGAAACTCAAAGCAGAGTATGAAAGTGAAACTTCCTAATGATCTTCAGATAATAGTCCTTATCTGAAATTTAAATGGTACTTAAATTTTTCTGTGCTCAGAACAGGTTCAGTTTCAACAAAATTCAGAATGTAATTTGCAGCATCCAGTATTAAAATGTAATACAGTATGGGTCTCTTTAAAAAAGAAAAGGAAACGTATTTTCCAGTGTCCAGCAGCGACTTCATGTGGGTGATGTTTCAGCAAATAACCACAGATACTTCCACATTTGGAGAGAAAAGGCCACAACTTTTTATTGTTTATAAATGTATAAGGCTTAGCCTGGCTGGGATCAGATCACTAAATCAGCCAACTCAACTGTTGCCCGATTTATCACACCAGCCTGAATGCTGGTGGCCCCTGGAGTGATAGCAGATGGGATGCCATGTGGGTGCTCACTTCTGGGTGGATCCCCTGTCACCTGGCTGTGAAGCCAGAATTCCTGCCCCCAAGCTGGGCATGACCAATGCTGTCTTCACATCCAATACCCGTAATCCCCCCCCAAAAAACCAGGTATGATAGGAACACAGGCCTAGTCTTCCAGCAAACTGGATCTGATCCCATGCCAAAGCACCAAAAGTTGTGACACAGTGTATAACCATCTCAAAGGGGTGGGTGGGTGGAAAGAAAAATGCAATGCAACTAAAGACAGGCCAGAAGAGGCCTTGCTTTTATGCACCATCCCAGAGTAAAGAATTTGTTTGATCTGCAGAAGGGCTACCTCCAGGAAACCTAGCCAACCCTGACTGGTCAGATTTCCTGCCATAGATGCTTTGTGCTGAACATGTGTGGAACCCGAGGAAGGAGAGAGCCATGCTAGTGCAGCCGAACATGGCACCTTGACTCAATTTTGCTTTCCTGCTGCAGAATGTAGTGAGGCTTCTCAAGTAAATCTGGGGACACTTCTAGTCTTCCATATCAGCAGATTTATGTAAAAAAATAAGATGATGAAGGGAAAAACATGGACAATATTTTCCTTGAAGATTGTGTGCATTTTTCTTGACTTTGTACTTTTCTATTCTCTGTTGATGCATAAATTCTGGTCATTTCCTATCTTGAAAGATTCTCATGGTTGCAGAAGTAACAAAGATTGATATTAAAGAAAAACATAGCGGATTTAAAATATACTATTGTTTGCAGTTATCACATGTCAATATTGCTAAGCCACTGACTTATGTAAACTCAGTTTGACCAGTACAATCTTGCCTTTAAACAGCTAGTTAAGATGCCTTAAGAATCAGCTTGACACTGACCTACTAGAAGAACAGATTTGATTGTTCTGTCAACAAGAACGCTAAGCATGGTGCAGTCTTGTTATTACATTGGTAATGATGAAATAGGGATATGTACCCGATGATGGAAATATATACCAAATCTCTTTAGAATTGGGTGTAGTCTGTTGCTCTGCACCCATTTCTTCCTTGCCAACTGACAGCTAAAACAGAGCCTTTGAAGAGACTACAACTACTCTGTCTCAGTTCAGGAGAAATGTAGACAGATTGTGGACAGTATAATTATCACAGCACCATTATACTCAACAGGGTTGAAATGCTGCCATTTACATTCCTCAAAATAGTATGTGCTGCACTGTTGAAGAAACAATAGACCAGTTTTCATGAAACCTGAGACCACAGCTAATCATTAATAACATTAATAAACATATTCAAATTTTATTTCATTTACAAGTCCAGGAAGAAATGGCACAGATGAAAGACCCAAAATATAAAAACATAAATGATTTATGCTGTAAATGCTAGCCCCACTCCACCCATTCCAGTCTATTTTTAATGAACATCCATTTGCTCTGACAAATTTGCTTTCTTATGATTTCCATTATGGTCCATAGATCTCTGCTTTTTGCTTTTTTTAACATGCTGGGGGTAGCTGGTGAAGCCAGTCTATATGCTCTCCCCTTTTCTTTCTGTTTTGATGTTCATGCATGCTGAGTAAGGGGTTCTAGAAGCAGCTGCTATTTACTTTGCCTGTTTTAAGCAGGCAGACAGAGCTACAGTAGGATTGACTAAATTAAGACCCCATTCTTTCCCAGATCAAGAATTATTTGTTTGCTGTACGCACACTGCTCAACCTGGCACCATAGGTATGTTTTGCCCCCCAGCCCTTCTTCATCATCCTTTCAATTTGTATGCTGCCCAAAAACTTCCTGCTAGATGGAGGTAAAGGGGTATAGAGAAACTGCATAAAAAGACTTTTTTAAAAGAAATGTATTTGTCAGAAGCTTTGTTAACTGAGGCAATATTGGTCAAATAAGTACATTTAATGTTTCCTCAAATCCGTTTAAACAGCCTGTTGGGTCTACTGAGAGTGAGATTACAAATGTAATATTCAGTTAGCTAGTTCAAACAATGAACAAAAGGATTGTTTCATTTCAGGCTGGATGGTTCACAGCTAACAAAAAGGACATGTACACACCCTGTGCAATCATCCTCAATACAGAGTTCTTCTATTAGAAATATAAGCTTGGGTCAAAAATGACAATTCATCTCCCCTTCATCCTGACATATTTTGGTAGAAAGCCTACAAAATGTAAGGAGCTTGGACTTATACAGAAAATAAAAATATGACAAAAAGGGAAGCTTTCATCTCACATGGCAGAAATGGCTGTTTTTGTTGATACATATGGAAAAAATTAGGCCCAAGTATATGTTGTGCTTTGGCACTGGGGTTCCAACTTCGCCACAAACTTTGGGATTTTTTTCCCACTGATATACCATTACAGCCAGATTTACTCCTGAACATTTGAACTCAAATCATAAAACACAATCATTTTTGTTGTTCAAAAATTGCTTGAAATTATCTGTGCTATAGTGATACCATATTTTGAAGGCTAAAAATGTGTTGTGCCAGGGCTATCCTTATAAACATTTCTCAGAATATGCATTTCACAAACCATAACAAATTTAAAATACTTTATGAATAAAGCATTCCCAAATATATAGTAGCTCCTGGCCTTACAGTCCTATTTGACCAGGAAACTTATAACCTAAGAACTTCCTTCTGTCTATGTACAGTATTCATCTACTGTATTTATCAACAGGGTATAACATTTACTATTTATATTGTTTGATATAAAATGCAGGCAAATGTATTGTGAGTTTTTTTATTGTTATGGTTAGCTGTAATGTCAAAGTGCACCTATACAGTATGGGACCAGACACCGTTGGGGGAAAAAAACAGTTGGATTTCTTTGGATAAAAGACGATAGAACTGAAGTCAACACAATATCATGCTGCTTTGGGCTATTAAGGATGCCATTGATTTGAAAGCTACCCTGCCTTCCTCCTCGGTTATCAACTTTCCAGGCTGCAACCTGTGTTCATCATCCGATCAAACTCGGTGTGAATCACTGAGAACCAAGGCAACCTTTCCTCGCTGAACCTCACTGCTTTACCCTCACAACACCACCCTAGATTTTTGGCAATAGTCACAAAATGATCTTCCTCTCTGCTGAAGCAGAAATAATTAAACCTCAACCACCACTGACAGATGTTTCTCTAACTGCCTTTATACTTCCAGTAAAAGTATTAAAAATCCATCCCACTACTAAACCAACATTATTTGCCTGACATTTAACCAAAACTTTCCATTCTACAGCCAAAGACCATTACAATGTTTCTTGTCTCATGCACAGTAACTGGATTGTATTGAACAACGGCCCTCTATCCCTTCTAGGACTTTTTAAAACATTTTTGCAGCATCTTGTTATTGACTCATATTCCATCTGGGAGCCACTTGTAACAGACTACTCCTAATTGTTGGCAGAATGATCTCCCCAGAGGAAAGGGCTACCCTAAATGTTGTAATTATCTCAGCTGGGAGTTCCAAAAAACCCTAGGCCAGAAGTAAAGAAAGCCCTAATACTCTAAAGGTACCAGATCCCATCTGATCTTGGAAGCTAAGCAAGGTCACTCCTGGTTAGTATTTAGATGAGACCACCAACAAATACCAGATGCTGTAGACTATAGTTCAGAGAAGGAAATGGCAAAAACATCTGAGTACTCCTTGCTTAAGAAAACCCTATGAAATTAATGGGGTCACCGTCGATGGCTGACTTAAAGGCACATGCACAGAAGTGAAGGAGTCAGGAAACAACAGTGAGGCCAACTGAATGAATTGGCTATGGTTAAGAGGTGGATGGTGCTGGCTACCACCATCCAGAATATTAAATGCCCAGTAAAAATTCTCTCAGGGAATTCCAAATTCTACTTTGGAGATATGGATTGCTCTTCCTCATAAAAGATGAATGTATTATCCATGTAGCAACTTCTAGATTTTAAAGCAACAGAAGCCTTGAGCTGTTGTTTGGAAACAGTGAAGGGAAATTCACAGGCTGACTAAGAGTTACATCAGTCCTTTGCCCCAATATACAAGAATTACTTTTCCTCTGTTTAAAGGGATGACTAATTTTAAAGATCTTTTCCATAAAGGAAAGTATTTTTATTTTTATTTTTCCCTGATTATAAAGTGCTTCTTTATTTCTCTGATGGTGGTTATACATTATATTAATATTAACATAAATTGGCTGATCAATAATTATACGCACTACCTAGAGAAGAAATATTGCTTATAATCATTGGAATTATATTGGGAAGGACTTTTTTAAAAGGTTTGCTAAAAAAAAATCATTGTCTCCTCATCCATTCAAGATGATCATAAAAATCTATTCCTAATAATGATACAGTATGTGCAAAAACCTATTAAGCACCATCAAAGCCTATTTGGAGCCTAGTGACATACCACTGAATGAAACTGTTCCAGTCAGTTATGGTTCATTTCACCACAAATAGAAGCTGCATTATCTCAGTTCCTATTACTCCAGCACTCTTTTCCTTATTCTCACTATTCATAAATGCAAACAGATGAACTAAATAAAACAAAAGTCTGTGAAATTACAGTTTCCTTTATTCTTGTGGTAAAGTTATTTATACAGAATTGGCACATAATTTTATTGAGTGGTTTCTTGAGCTTTTTTAAAAAAAAGAACCATCCGGTTTAAGAACTGAATGATTTCATTTTGAAGCAATCTATCATTCATTCAGGTAGTACAGTTAAGAAATATGAATTGAGTGAGCGCTGAAGACTTGCTGCAACATCTGAGCCCCAAGAGACCACTGCGGTTCAAACTTAGAGTCTAGACCAGCTTAATGGAGTGAGACAAGCAATGGCTTATCAATAAAGGAGGCGGGGGGAGAACAATATTAAAAAATATGGGAGTTTGCTACTATGGGGGGAAAAATAAGCCCCCCCCCCCAAACTGGATTCCATTCAGTGGAGAGTAATGCTTGGCTGTATATCTTGCAGTTCAGTGAAGCATACTGTTTTATATATGGGGTAGCTGCAAGTCAAACTCTGTTTAAATTACATGGTAAAGTTTAACATGTTGATCTCTTACTACATTTGGACGCCAAAATTGTCCACAGATCTATTCAGCTAGGTTTTGGGTCAGGTATTACTACTATTAGCCAACATTTTACATATTCCATGGACAGCTACAGTGAATGCCAACTTCAATAATTGACTGGCAGGCAAATGTAATATATCCAGTGCTATGTTTCTATTAAGCCTCAATGAAAGCAAACTTTGTGAAAAGGAAGGGTCTTTCATGCTTGGCTTCAGACAAGATCCTCAGCTTATATTACAGAGTGTGACTCCACTGACTTCCAAAGTTCTATCCTTGTTTTTTGCCTGGTTGATGACTTAGGAATGTTTGCATTGGGGCCCAGAATTATTTCTATGAAACACAACACAGTCATCCAAACAGAACCCATTTAACTAAATAAATGATTAGATCAGTTTAAAGAAAAGATATAGCCATCAGGTATAGGCTAGCTTTCCAAGCCATCTTTGTCAGTTTCTATTGGAGAAGCAACTTATAGGTGTATAAGGAAAATAAATGTAAACAAGCAATAAATAAGTTTGCTTTCCCACTATTTAAGATGAAAAGGAAAACTAATACCATGCAATTTATTGTATATTGATTATATAAAGCAGAAAGAAGAAATAGTTCCTTGTATGCAACCATGTCATGAAACAATGCATCATTTCAATAACTGTTCAAGCCTTGTTCAAACATGAATTGATGTTTTGTCTTCTGATCCAGTTTACCATATTCCAGTAACACCCACTCACTCATCTGTTTTAAAAGGTTGTATTTTTTTTCTCTTCCCAGCCTTCTGTCTTGCAACCCCCCCCCTCCCAATTTACCAGGTAATTGAGAACATAGCTACTAAACTTCTGTTTTTTTCATTAGGACCACATCTCTTTTCTTCTTAAATTTTACAGTTTTTCACAGTTAAATTCCAGCTCCTAGTTACTGGCTGGGATTTAAAATATTACTTTAAACATGCTCTCTTGGTTCTCTGTAGACTTTTGATTTGAATGCATTTTTAATTAATTAATTAATTAATTAAATTGCAGATCCCCAGTCTATGGCCCAAGACAGACGGGCCGAAAGGGGCGTGGCGCAGCAATACTAGGGTTCCGGACCACACAGCAACTGCACGGTCCAAAACCCTAGTATGTAATGGTGGCGGCCTGATGGCGGCATCCCGTCCACATGGCCGCTGCTATTTTTAAGTAATGCATGCATAGCATCCGCACATTGTGGCGTGTCCATTACCATTGGCGCACTCATGACATAACCTGGAAAAAACAGGTTATTTTTACTCCGGAGGGACATCGTGCGGTCTATCGGCTGCGGCATCCCACCAGGGTAAAAACGGGCGTCTGCAGACTGCTGTTTTTGTGCGGTCTGTACTGCGTCCATATTACAAATGCTTTCTTAAAAAAGCTTCTGACTGTTTCAAAAGAGGTTTGCTGGAGCACAAAGAAATAAGCCTGGACAGCACAAAACTAGCTGTGTAACCTTTAATACACGCCATTCCTAACATGGTCCTTTCTTTGTTCCCACTGGCTCATTTTCTACTCAAGCACTTTGCCTTTTAGGTTTACTTTTCTCTACCCCAAGTTTTTGGAACTCTTTGCTGTATTCAAGAAGAGACCACCCCACCCTATTATTTCTATCTTTCTTTCAGTTATCTAAATGCCTACATAAACTAGGAACGCGACGTCAGTAACATCTCAGTTTGGTCGATGGATACACATAACAGGGCTTTCTCTGTAGCAGTGCCCTGACATTGGAATATCACACCCCAATAGGTTATGCTTGCCCAACCTCTCTTAAGCTTCCGGAGGGTAGTGTTGTTCTGCACAAAATCCAATGTTTCAAACTGTGTTTTTAAAAACTGTTTTGAAATTGGGATCTAGGATTGTTTTTAGACTGTTTTTAGGATTTTTAAAGAGTATTTTAATGTATTTTTAAAAAGTTTTTATTTTTGTATTAATTAGTTTTTTAGTTGTTGTTGTGTACAGTATCAGTAAGTGATATTTTAACATACTTGTTGGGAAATTGACAACAGCATCACTGCATAACATGGGAGCTATAAGACAGAACATTTTTTCAAAACTTCAATTTAAATACAGTTTTGGCTTTGAATTAGAAGAACTTATATTATAACTTTTCAATGGATGTATTACACATTTATTAATTAATTAAAGTATTTCTATCTTGCCCTCTATCATGAGATCTTGAGGTGGCATTAAGAAGAACAGTAAAAAATTAAATAGAATTAAAACAAATTAAATAAATCACTAGTTTAAAATAGCAGAAAAGGCTAAACCTGTACATGTACACTTTAAAAAGTAATAAGATTAAGCTCCAAGGAATTTAATAAAAAGCGACCTTTGAATATGGTGCCTAAAAGAGATCAACATTGGTGCCAACTAAGCCTTGAAGGGTAGGGCTTTCCATAAATGGGGTGCCACATAAGATAAGGCTCTCTTCCATGTCCCTGTGTGATATATCACTCCCACCAGTGGGACAAGGAGCAGGACCTCAAGAGCATATGTAACTTCATGGGTAGATATATATAGAGGGGGGGGGGGGGTGGCACACCTTTCAGTATCAAGATCCAAAAGCTCTGAATGTCAATCAATGTATTACATATATTGTATATTGTTATTGTTGCGTGCCTAAAACTATCAGAGGGTTTTCTTGGTAAGATTGGTTCAGAGGGGGCAAAAGCCTTTGTCTGAACCTGAAAGAGTGTGACTTGCCCATGGCCACCCCAGGTTTCCATGGCCAAACAGGAATTTGAATCCTGCAGGGACGTAGCCAGGATTTTAGGAAGGGGGGGGCCAAACTAAGTGCCACCATTATAATGGGGCTTGGGTGCAGTGGCGCAGAAGCACACACCATTCATTTTTCTAACGGAAAGGGGGGTCCGGACCCCAAGATCCCCCCCTTGGCTACGTCCCTGAATCCTGTTCTCTAGAACTGTAGTCCAGCGCTCAAACAACTACACCATGCTGGCTACTCATTAAACACATTATATCTTACTTTTTCTCCCAGCCACTGTATTTTCCCAACAACATTGTGAGACAGGCTAGGCTGGGAGACAGTGACTAGCCCAAGCTTGTCCAAACAGCTTCAGAATGGAATAAAGATTTGAACCTATGTTTCCAAGATCCTAATCATAGCACACACTGAATTTTTTTAAAATTATACACACTCGGATGTGAAAGGCAATTTCCACAAAGAATCAGAAGGAAACTCAGAGATCATTAAACCAGTGGTTCTCAACCTTTGGTCTCAGCCACTGACCAGGACTTCTGGAAGCTGAAGCCCCAAAAAACCCAATCTAAGAACTCCTGGCGATGCAACCATAGTATCTCTGGCAGATCACTGTCTAGCCTTCTCTTTAAGTATCTACGTAAAAGAGACTACACCACTTCTGCTAATAGTACACTTCTTCTCCCAATATTTTTTAAAATAAAAAGTGGCAACTTGACATCCTGCCAATACACAGCATGACAAGGACAACAGGAAGGTTTCGTTTGCTCCCAGATACATCGCCCAGTGGCAGCAGGAGGTGTTTTAACAGGTGGTTTTGTAGGTTTCCTTTATTCTAAGTCCATTTTAGATGGAGATGGCCCTCACAATATTGCCGTGCTAGTTGAAATGGGTGGAGGAGCATATATACTGCTCCTACCTTCTTAGAGTAAAAGGAATAAAATGTAATAAATTAATTGAAAAATAATAAGGAAATGGCTGATTAAGCCCAAGGGAAATGTTATAATTTATAAATGAATGATACAGTTGAAGCAGCAAGTAATTAAAAATACAGCATAAGATTTCAGCAGCTTGTTTAGAATGCCATTTGCCTTTCAAGAAAACAATATTCTCTGGTATTCTTCCTGCGTACTCTAAAGATTGTTCAGATTTAGTATCTGACTTGCACCTCTGTTGCAGTGGTGACATACATTCATGTTATTATAGCACAGGACATGTTTCTCTGACATACCAGGAGTTAATATTTCCTGTTTCCAACAAAAACAATGGCTTCTGATTACCAGTCTCCCATAGTTTGTAGTTATGCACGTTAGCAGCACACAGTAGAACAGCCAAGCCATTATACGCATCACTTATACACATCTTAGACTAATGCCAATGTTTTCATTATGTCTGGCATGAATGCTGTAGAATGTTATTTATTTGTTTTACACACACTGCCCTTATAGATTTTTTTTTTCTTTACTCCTTGTTTCATAAAACAGAAAGACTCTGTAGATTTCTTTATTTGCTCCACAAATGAGATCTAAGCAAAGCCTGGAAAACATGGCTACACTCAGTCCATTTTCTGTAGAATTCTACTCAAAGGTCAGCAATGCTTGTTAAGATTTTTTTAGGTGTCTGTTTCATTTGAATCACATTTTTTAAAACTTAATGGAATTCACTCAGAGGGAACAATACCACATCAATGAAAAACATGGCAAATGTTTAATAGATCGGCTATGTGTTTTTTTAAAGTGTTATATATTTTGTTTATGGACATTTCATTCACAGTCAGGGTTGACACTTGCAGTTTATTGATTTCCTGGTGCAAATGTATTAATCTAGTGATTTATATGGTAATCCTTTCCTCTCCATTATATACAAAAGACCCAATCTTAGTGGCTATACGAACATGATATTATTTTTGTATTTTATCAGTAACAGATATTGACTGGAGATTTACTATCAGTATAAAGAACAATGCAATAATGGCTTGCAGTAAGATGGCAGCCAATATGTTTCTAAGACCTGAGAATCTTGTAGTATCACTATAGAATTCAACAAGAACCATATAGAAATGCCATAAATGGTAAACTCACTCACATGGTACAAGCATTTTTAAAACTGTGATAAACACGTTTTGTATGCAAAGAGTAGGAAATTACAGACTGCACTGTCAATTTCTATCTATTTTCGAGGGTGTGGAAAAATTTGAAACTTCATATTTAACAGAGGTAAAGCCTAGCATCAAGAATTTAATGGTGTTAAATCATGATTGCTTTAAAGCCAGCATTTGTGGTTACTACAGGAGAAGTCTGAAGACCAGCACATCAATTTGCAACTTTGAGTATTTTCTCTTTGAAAACGATTACCCAACTTAGGCAGCAACTAGGTTGCAAGACTAAATCTTCTCCTCGGTATTACATGTGGCCAAAAATATAATCATATAGAAGTATAACTGTACTGCAGTAGTATTGATAGTAATAAACACAGGGATTTATTTTAAATGGGGCTTTAAAACCCACTTCCTTTTCTTCCCATTTGCTATTTATTTTGCAGCTACTCAATATTCCTGTGCAGCCAGCAAAAATCCTAACTATTTCATCACTCTGTAGCTCTGTTGAAAATTTTAGTAATAAAAGCACAATATTTCTGAATTAAATCTCCTTATCCAAATCCGAACAGGTAAACACGCACACTGTGTGTATATTTTTCTTTTCAAAGTTGTTTTTAAATGTATGGCTTTCAGTTGCAAATCAGCAGTTCCTATCATGTGCATCAAAGCCAAGTTTGTAATGCCACCACTCCTACTTCCTATATCCTACACGTTTGAATGAACCTTTCAGTAGCTCTAAAGGCTTATGTGAATAATTAAAAATAAAACCTTTAAAACTAGGATTTTGGTTTATAATACATATAGAGTGCCAATTCTGAAGCCATGTGGTGTGTATAAATCAACACAGCAGGATGTAATCACTGTTTCTTTTGGTTCTATTTACATTTCTCATCATCTGCCCTCCCCCTGCAGTTTGGCACACAAGTAATCCAGACTTGGGGAAAGATGAATATTTGATACACACGTTCCCAACTAGTCTTTTGTGTGGTATAAGGACCCACCACTGGATTGTGGGAAGATTGCCAATGGTCCAACAGTATATTTTAGGGACAAGCAGGCCTAAAGGAATGAAGCAGAAACTGAATAATGATGGGCTATGGTGAATACAAAACAAAATGAAATTTTAATTGATAGTTTGCAATAGTTAAACATGGGAAAATGTCTAATCTTTGTATCATTAAGATGAAGAAAAGAAGGACAACATCTGACAACGTGGGTTAAACGAAATCACAAAACCCACAAGAAACAAATACCCGCTGGTGGCTAATTTATATAATTTTCTCGCAAGGATTGCAGAGAAACAGAAATTTTCTGTTTGCAATTTAAACAGAAAATGTGTTCAATTTAAAGTATATTTAGCTATTTTGTAATGAATCCATATTTTTTTTTAAAAAATTAAAAGTAAATAACATTTTCCCTATTTATTGAAATTTAAAATAGGCTAGCATAGAATGACAAACTCTGACTTCATATTTTTAAGAAACATGCTGCTTTCTTTGAAAAAAAATTAATAATTCTGGATTAATGATCCATACGCACACTGTAGACATTCTTGTGTAAATATTAAACTCTCTATTGTGGTAGCCCCCATGGACTGGAAGAAGAGACAACCATTTTTAATGATGGCAAACATTCTGATTTTCCTCATATTGAAAAAGCACTCTAGGATCTTGCTTTTCAAAAAACAAAATAGTAGCTTTTTAGTTTTTTTCGCTTCGCAAATGTTTACCTCATCTCTGAAATATAACCTAAATATAACATAAACAAAATTACTGATTCAGTTTCTGCCTCATCTGCCCTACAGGAAAACACAATGAAGGTGGTATACAGATGGTACCTGAATCATGTGCAGCTGGCATGAATGACAAGGAAGACATCTCCTTTGTGCTGGAGAGGTTGTGGGGCAAGAGTTACACATCTACACGTGTGGCTGGAGTGTTCAACGATTCATGTTCAGCGATTCTAGACACAGGGTGTTCCTCAGTGTGGTCGGCATCCCCCACATCCCCCTAATGACATCTCTTACAAGAATTAAGAAAATATGGGCGGGATACAAACCGCTGCTTTGCGGCGCTTCCCCGCCGGCGCCATTTGCTCCGCACGGGAGCTGCAGCAGCCAAACCGCGCGGCTCCTGCGCGGAGCAAAAAAGAAGCTCTATTTCGGAGCTTCTTTCCGCGGCGCACTGATGACATCGCGAAGCGCCAAGGGCGCATTCGTGACGTCATTAGCACCGCGACACGTCTGGACGCTATGCGTCCAGTACGTAAAGATGGCGGCGCCCATGTGGAAGGGGCGCCGCCATCTTGTACGTATTCTATACGTACTAGGGTTAGGGAGGTGCGGAAGCACTGCCCCTTCCTAACCCTAGTACGTATAGAATATGTACTATATGGCGGTTTATATCCCGCCATTGTCTCCAATGCTGGAGGCAACATCACTAGCATCCCCAAATATCCTTATTTTACATCATTTGGTTATAAAAGAATCAATACCTTATTGAAATTGTTCAACCAACCGTAAGCAGTTTTCCAATTATACAGATGTTGCTAGTACTTGCTCAATTATTTTTCAAATTCAATTAATACAGTGCTCCCTCGGGTTACGAAATTAATTCGTTCCGCGGCCGCTTTTGTAACCCGAAAAGCCTTCGTAAGCCGAAATGCCATAGGCGCTAATGGGGAAAAGCCGCGATTCCGTGTGAAATAGCGCCGAAAAGCACCAAAAAATTTTTCGTAACCCGAAAAAACATTCGTAACCCGGAACAGTTATTTCCTATGGGATTTTTTCGTATCCCGGAAATTTCGTAACCTGGGTATTTCGTATCCCGAGGTACCACTGTAATACATTATATTAATGATTTAACTAGGACTTACACGTTTCCCTTTGATAAAAACATGCTCAGTTGCATAATATCTTTATGAGCAGAACAAAAATGTGACTTATCAACAGAAAGAGATAGTCCTTCTCTTATCTCAAAAGAGGCAAGGGAAATAGAAAATGACATAATGTTCCTTCAGTAATCCAGGAATGGCATTCTGCTGACTTGGGTTTGGATGCTGAAACCCTGTCTTCCGAGATCTTTCCTAGATCATGCCTTAGGAGTAATTATTATTTGGAAGACAGAAACTGCAGAGGCTGAGTGGCATATAGCCAAGGAAATGGGTCATGTTGGTGAGGTGGTACAATTCTTCCCAGAATCATTGGTGGGATGGTGAGGTTGAGAATGATAGTGATGATTTATTTATTTATATCCCACCTTTTTCCCAGTTCTGGGATTGGAGGTGACTTACGAGATATTAAAACAAACACTAAAATACATACAAAGATGTCAGTAGAAATACAAACAATGTCCTTTAGGCCACAGGGCAGGAAAGCTCAAAAAGACAGAGCAGTAAAAAGATGAGGAGTGTCTGCAGTGTTGAATAAGACAAGTTGATTGTTATAGTGGAAAATTCAATATCTGCGAGGTCAAATAGGGTAATTATTTCCAAAAAACAAGATACTATCCCTGTGGGAGGCATTTACTCCGAACAGTAATGTAGACGTAGGGAGGGTGAATGGCTATACCTAAAACAGAAATGCCCAAGACTACAGCCTTTTTCAACAGATAGCAAAGAAAACCAGGCGCATCTATTGGGGGAATGTTATCTCCTTTTCAAAAAAGTTACCATATCTGGTTCCTGTTTACATTTCAATTCAACTGTACAATAAGATATATACTTGGCTGCCCACATTTTCTCACATCACTGATCTACTTCAGGATCACCAATCGAGCATCTTTAAATCTGGGCAGATAACAGTTTTACTAATGAATGTTAGGCGACAAAGCCTTGATTTACGCTTTCAAAATATAACATTTCCCCCCGATTTCTGTTACAGAAATAGTATGTATCTGGGTGAATTGTTTGGATAGATTTAACGGTCTCAATGAAACCTCTCAAACACAGCTTTATTTATTAAAGGAAGACAAAGCTTCTGAGACTTGGCTTTTAATTCAGCTGCTCTCTCCACTGACCCTAGGCTTGACTCATTAATTCTCACCCTTGGGTGCAAACTAAATGTGATGGCAGCAGCCGTGGCAGTTTGTATAAAAACACCATCTCAATAACAGTAAGACGTAAAACTACCACTAATATCTGGGGACTGGCTTCACATTGTTTTGTAACATAAGCACTTTCCACCCAGAGGGCAGGAGTCAAGGAGGGTCTGATTGTGGAATCAAAATAGTTCTACCACTCTGTTATTTTAGCCTCCCTTTCTTCCTCCTGATTATGCACTCAACATAATCTACAGTGCTCAGTGATAAACCTTCTGGCACACAATTTATAGAGAAACAACACTTGTCTCTATTCAACCCACTTATCTTTTTGACCAGTCAAAGAAAGCTATATATATAGTGTCTGCTGGCGGCTAAGCATTCTCTCCTTCCCTCTTCTTTTTTTTTTTTTTTGCATGAGGAAAATGGCAAGGCTTTATATTCTAGAAAAGAGAACACTTGTTCTTTTTGCTTGAACGTAATACATGCTTTTACACACAGAGAACTTCTCATAGCATGACTGACTCTGAAAAAGCTCTGGCTTGATAAAAATTAAGTTGTCATGTAGCACATTCTCCACGTCCCTTGTTTTCATCTAGACATAACAGTTTGCACCAGCAGAAAGGTATAGGTCTTTAAATAAGACTGCAGTGGTGGCTAGTGCCTCTAAAAATCTCTGGTGCCATAAATCCAACCCACCCTAATCCATGGTTGTCACCACCCTCCAGTGTCCTCAACCCAAACTACTTTCCACCTGATTCAATCCACCATTGCCTTCTATTGTTCCCATCAACCATAATCAGTCCCTCCTTCCAATACCAAACTTGGATGGCCCCATGCATCTCTATTTTGGAAAGAAAACAAGGCACTCAAAAATAAGGTATCTGCATAATTGAGATACCTGGATACATGTTCATCATGTATGCTTGTAAATCAAGATAAATCAAAATAATCTGAAAAATCCAAATCCAAATGTTAAGAATTCGTTTTAAGAAAAATCAAAATGAAACTGGTAGGAATCTATGGCCAGTGACTGCTAGGACCTATAGCATGGATGATGAACATGTGGCCCTCCAGATATTGGCGCCCTTTAAATCCTGCAACCACTTAGCATTGGTTATGCTTGACAGCACTGATGTAAGTTCCTATTCAACAACATCTCTAGAGGATCGCCTATTCTACATCTTTAGCAGAAAGAATGTTGAGGGTGTCAGTTGAAAACACATACAATAGAAAATAGAGACAAGAACATGCTTGAACTGCTAAGAGTTTGTAGTGCTCTAGGCAGGCATTTTTGGGTTAGAAAGATATTGTTGTTATTATTTATATCCCGCCTTCCTCCCAGTACAGGAACTCAAGGGGGCTAAGAAATTTAAAACAGTCTAAGTTAAAACAGTATAAAACATTAAAAATTCAAAGTTTAAAAAACAATTAAACAATTCAAACAATGAAAAACATTATATTATAAAAATTTAAAATTCAACTCTTTAAAACAAAAACAAAATAGCACACATATCATGTGTGTGCAATATTGCTTTTCTTTGTTTTGACAAAAGTCTTGCAGAAAAAATGTGCCTATCTGGAAACAGTGGTTTTTTGTGTGCGTGTGTGCAAAACGCCGTGATTCTCACACAAAAAAAACTACATTCTATTTTCGTGCAGAACAATTACACAAAACATTTCAGCATGTGAAAATACCGGATGAGAACTGAACAGATATATTCATGCTCTCCATAGCCAAGAGAAAACTGTAGAAATTGTTTGTACTCACTTCACAGGATGAAATAGTCAAATATTTACCTCCTAAGGCAGATACTTAATTTTAATAATCTGAGTCAAAATGTAACTTGGACAGACATACATAATTATGTATTATTATAGCAGAATTAACACTAAGGTAGCAACAGTAACCATACTGTGTAAAACGCTCTCCCAAGCCCAAATGACAGCTATTCTGAAAATACATCATGTTAGCAATTTAAAGAAAAAGCTGTGAAATAAATACCCTATTTTCAAAGTATTTTTCCTATGAGAAGCTCCACACCCAGAAAATATAAGCCCATTACAGACAAGCATAAAGTATGGACTGGGTCCGTATTAGGGTTAGAAAGGGGTGTCCCTTCCGGATGCGCCTAACCCTAATACGGACCGAGTCCGCACAAAATGGTGGCGCCCGTTCCACACGGAGGGACGGCATCTTTACCTAGCACAGCGCATATGACACTGCGAGTGCGCCATTGGCGCTTCTTATTTGCAGCGCGGAGGAGTCGCGTGGTTTGACTGCTACGGCTCCTCCGCGCTGCAACCGGCAGCGGCGCGAGACCGCCCGTTTTGGGCAGTCTGTAACACGCCCTAGTCTATATAACAGTAGGATAGGGAATAATTCCCCCATGTTCTCACTAAAACTTTTAGAGAGGCTGCTATGCACACCAAAGTCCTGTATGCCTCACAACCTTTGTAAAGAATTTAAATTTTCTCCAGATATTGGTGACAGCATATGACAGATCTCTTTGGGAGTTGTGGCACCTGCTCTTACACAGATATATGGCCATGCCCTTCTTCCTCAGAGTTTGGGGCTAATGAAGCACCTGAATGGCAAATGCCCTCCCCACTGCAGCAGCCACTATTTCCCCTGCATATAGATAACAATACTTCACAGAACGTTAACTATATGGACAGAATATAGCAATGTATGTATATATTTCATCTAATGGCTTTGGCTGTTTCATTTGCTGTAATCATACTCCTCTTGCGTTCACTTTCCTTTGCTTCTCATCCCCACCATTTTCTCCATCTGGTTTATATTATTGCTCTAAAAACAATATGGGAGGAAAAAGCACAATAAAATTATGAATTAAAAACAATCAGGAAATCGAAGATGCAGACAAAGGATCTATCAGTCTAGGGCTTTCTCCTGTCTAAGGCAGTAACTTCAGTTGGCTCTTACATTAAAGAGCACACGCAGGCTATCACAGGCAATTACAGTTAGCAATAAATATTCTCTGGATTTATTTATATGCATTTTTACAGACCACTAATTGATAAGAGATCTCATAGAACTCACAGGCCCAAAACTCTAATACACACAAAAACACAGCTATAGAAAGATTAAGAAATGACTGCAACACTTCCAGCTTGACAAATAAATAGGTCTCAGTTCATGGTTGTATGCAAGCACTAAAGCTATAAATCAGCAATTTGAACTGCAATGAAAAAGAAAACCATTCATACATCTAAATCCTAAGTAACTTGAGTCTGAAGTCCATAATTAGTCACCTCCTTAAAAATGTACTTCAATGAGATCTATTCAGCATTTGTCCAGAGAATTAAATTTAAACTATGCATGGGCAACACAAAAACATTTATCAAAGAATTAAGGAACAATCAACTATAACATGTCTTTAAATATTTTACAATTTTTACAATCGTGGCTAATCATCATCTTGGAAGTCTATAAACCTTGGAATGACTTCAAAAACATGTTGGCATACTCCTAACTCCTGAAACAATTTCATAGTTAATACTCCTTTAACGAAGGTCTACCTAGAACTAGGAGAATAGTGCTTTAAAACATATTATCACCATATGCTTTGCTAAATTTTAAAACACATAAAATAGAATGATTGTGTGTGGAGTATAGAAAGGAATTTTAAGAGTTTACTAAAAAAAAAAAACAGCAGAGAGAATAGGTGTGTCCATCCTTTCTGGACTATACTACTACTTCAGATCTGGTCATATTTTCATTCAAACACTGCCTTCTTGTGTCTATGTGAAAAATTAACTTATCTTTCTGTTTCCAGGTACTGTATTAGCTACCAGTAGTAAAAAATTATGGAAACCTAATACTGTGAGAATATTATCATAAGAACCAATTTGAATACACACATACATTTCCTTTCAGTTAATCCTATTTATGCATCAAACTGAGTCAGAATGCATAACACATATTTTGCTGAATTAAATGAGACTATGGGTTGTCTGCACTGGTAAAATAAAGTGGCTTCAAATTGACCTGAAGCCTAGCTATTCACATGACATACAACACCAAACTGGGTGGAAACCAACATGAAGCTACATTCTGAGGCTAAAAACCAGAGCAAAAAGATGCTCTGATACTCCACCTTAATGCAGAGAATACACACCATTACACCGGCATATAAACAGCATGGTGCAAGTGCAAGAATGTGTGAAAGCCCAGGAAGCAGTCTGAAGCATATGCCATTGGGCCAGTAAGACGCAGCCACCAATGCCATTGCTCACCATACATTTTTTTGTTTGAGTATATGCTCACAGGTGGTCAGCTGCACCACTGACCAGTCACACCATCGAGTTAGCCCACAGGGGGTGAAGAGGGCATGTAGGGGGGCTCCATGACTGTGCTTTGTCAATGTGTCACTAAGTGCACTGATGCACAGGGTGGCATATTGCTCATATAACTGGCCAGGTCACCTATGGTGTCCAATGGGATGGCAGCTGGGCAGGACAAGGTAGCTAGTTGGCAGTCACAGGTGATGTGTTTGTGCTATGGTACACATGTATGAGGGAGAGGCTTTTTAAAAAAACCACTACGAGATGTGGCTTAATGCCACATGGTGCAGACTACCCATGGGTTCTTGACCCGCCTCGGGAGCAGGCTGTGCGGACAACGAAACTTTCACCACTTTTTAATAAAATCACGATTGACCTGTTTTTACCTCTATGTGTGTTCAGGTCCTAAATTAACATAGTTACCAGGACTGAAACATAAATTGATCCTGATCAGAACAAACGTAACTAAAACTTGAAACAAGCAGGCAGATGGGGGCGGCTTCCAGCCACTCCGGGGGTATGGCGTTTACACGACGCACACCCCCGGAGCCCCTGGACGCCATGCTGGAGGTGCTTTGGGGCCACCTAAGGTGGTCTAAATCCAGTCCCAAAAGGAGCAGATCTTTTCTGCTCCTATTTGGTGCCATAGCAGGAGGTGCCTTCTGGGCCGTCCCGTGTGTTTGCCATGGCCCTTGGGTTATCAGGCTGGGAGCAGCTTCTGGCCACTCCTTCCTGCCCATCTGCTTCACCCCTAAATTATCATTTATGTACCCAACTTTTTATAATCTAATATGATGGGATGAGCTTGTTTTGGGGTATTGCTCTCAAGAAACAGGGAAAGGAAGGGATGAAATGGAATAGAGTGAAGTCTTGGGGCATTGCTCAAGAAGCAGGGAAAGGAAGGGATGAAATGGAATAGTGTTTCCTTAGTTCCTTCAATCAACTAATCCAGTGGTTAATGTAAGTTCTGCACTTTAACTCTTATTAAAAAAGGAGCCATCCCCTGATAAAAGGCAAGAACAAAATCTGTCCTGGAAGCACTGACACACACTCCTTCACCCATCCAGCGTTTAGTGTGAACACAGTTATCTCTGTTGGAATTCTGTACATTCTTTGGCATTATTTTCCTTTGCTTCATTCTTTAGATCTTTTGCCCCTAAGTTTTACCCTCACTTATCCACAGGTCATATTAAAATCCATAATTTTGGTCCCAAAACCTGCCCTCAACTTATACATGAGGTCGACTTATAGTCGAGCATACATGGTAAGTAAAATAATTTCCTGACTCATTCCCTTTCATCCTCTTTTGGCTTCTGTCTATCTTCCCTCTCTATCCTTACAATTCTGTTTTTTATTCCCTTGTTTTGTGGATCATGTACTGTGAAGAAATTTGCAACACTGGAGCTTGGCTCCAAAAGCTACAGCTAATGAAATACACACCCTCTGATCCCCAGGAGATATGTCTTAAAAACCTACTACTCAGAAGTTGCACTGAGTTACATTATCAAACATCTGGACTACCACTGATCTTTGCTGATCATATTCAGTAAAAGTTAAAACAGATCCCAGATGGCCACCTTTCAGGGATGTTTTAGCTGCGGATTCTTTGCAATGGTATGTGGCAGGACTAGATGGACCTTGAAGTCTCTTCCAACTCTGTTTCAATGATTATCTCACCTATTATTCAGTGGACTGAGGACCTTACAATCTTTTCAGTATTTAAATCCATGACACCAAGTCTGTATGGGCATCCTTTTGGATCAACTTTTACTGAACTATACGTATAGGTTTTTTTCTCCTTACTATGCTGTTGTGTGCCTTCAAGTCATTCCCGACTTATGGTGAACCTAAGGCAAACCTATCATAGGTTTTTTTGGGGGAGGAGGGGGTTGCAATATCATACGGGGTTGCCCTTGACTTCCTTTGAGGCTGAGACAGTGTGACTTGCCCAAGGTCACCCAGTGGTTTCCATAGCCGAGTGGGGAATCAAACCCTGGTCTTCAGAGTTGTAGTCCAACACTCAAATAATTACACCTTGCTGGCTGTCTTTCATGACTTTATTTAAGTCTTCATTGTGTCCTTTTACTTTTTGTCTTTTTAAATACAATTTACTTTTAATAAAAAATAAAAACCACTGAAATGGAATGAAAGTAGCATGTTTAACATATTCTTCCCACCAACTCATCATAAAATTAGCAGTGTAAAAATCCTTCAGATGTCTTGTTTTATTGCTGTTGCAATAAACATTTAACATTTAGCTTGATGAACAATTGAACAACAAGAAAAGTTTCCACACCTTTCACAGTCTTCTCCAGTTTTGTTTGTTGTTTTTTACAGCTATTGTTGAAATCTGTAGGTGCAGGAATACAAAGAACATTTTTCAAGTACTGTAATTGTATTTCCTGTACAACCCTAGATTTTCTTTTTCAGGTTGTGAAACTAACAATTCTTGTTTTCAGTAGCAGCTTGTTAAATCAGCTGAACTTTGCCCATCATCTGACATAATGTGATAATAAGAGCGCTCACTAAATGGTGACAGGTTGTTCTTCCTATCTTTGATGTACTTGGGATTTGTCAAAATTTTACTTCAGCACTCAAAAGAACTGCTGTTTATTCATCAAGTCAAGCTTTCCCAGTCTGCAGCAGCAAATGCCAGAGGAGTGGCAGCTACTAAATTCAAGTTCAAAGGGAGGTCAGATAGTAGTAATTCTCCTGAAGAAGGAAGGTTTTCTGGCTCCAGCTTCTTATTAAACAACAAGTAGTAAAGATTTTCCTCTGCCCCTTCTCTCAACAAGACCAAGAGCTTTGCTAGATGTAAGTCAAAGAGATCCTCTCTACAATTAAATCCCAAGGAATTAACTACTATGAGAAGATGAGCAGTTGACTGAAGACATAATGGGTGATGCTGGCAAAATATAATGATGCCATTAATAGCAAAAGGTTTCAAACAGGATTAAAAAAAGAAGTGCGTGAAAGTGAATTACATCATTGTGGTAGTTTCTGTGGTTTTTAAATAGCAAAGCTGATATCAGACCCAACGTTTCTTGGATGTAGTTTCAGAAAAACTACTGTTTTAAGTCAAAAGAGAAGTAATCACTCAGGAGATGAAGGGGCATTTTCTTGACAAGATTGAAACAGACAGCAGTGGCACAGGGAGGGTATACACTGATGTGCTTGCCTCAAGGAGAAAATTAGTCACAGTTAAGTATGCCAGCTGGATTCAAATACGAGTTCTAAAAATTGGTTCAGCACAATGGTCATTTCTACCTCTTGCTGGCACAACATTCATTAATGCCTTTAGTGAAACATTTAGTGTGCCCTGATGCTAATTACAGGAAAGTCATTCTGATGTGAAATACTAACTCCACGTTAAAAAAACAAAAAAACAGAAACTAGGTTTATTTTTATTGTTGTCACTATAAAATTATTTTTAGATTCACTCGCAAAGAACTATTTTCCTTTGCCCTCTGAGTGAATAGTTATCTTAACCTTTAATTTATAAAAAGCTTGGAAACTGCATTATTATATGGTAATCTTTAGGAGCTTTTAGAATACCCTCTGAGTTGGTACTGAGCTGACATTTCCTCTATGAGTAATAAAGTAAATTTACACAATGGCACCTGGTGGTTTTCATATTACTGGGGTGGTGAATCTGTCCTGGATTTTAGTCCAAATGTTAAAGGAGCTATCCAAGGGGCTAAACACTATCCCCAAAATAAGTTCAAGACCCATGATAACTCCTTTCGAATCCAGACTACAGTTTGGACTGGATCCACTAGTCTACTGACATGAAAGCTACCGGCTACGACTGAACTCAAACAGATTTACTGGAAGTAAACCTTGGATTTGCCCCCCACAGTACTGTTTTAAGGAGAGAAGAGGATATATGCCATGCATAATTTATTTGGTTCACTCAATTAACCTTTTTTAAATTCACTATGTAAACTAAAAAGCAGTTAGCCATTACTATTTGCACGTCTCTAAATTTTCCAAGTTCTCCAATTTAAAAAAGATACACACAAAATGCAAACGCTAAAAAAAAGTGTACATCAAACTACAGTGCACCCTACCCTTACGCGGGGGATCCGTTCTAGACTCCCCTGTGTAAGGGAAATACTGTGTATGCTGAAACCGCACTGAAAACAATGGGGGCACACCACAGGCACACATGCCATTACCTCTTCTGTATGGCACGCCCACGTATGATGCGGCCACACTGTAGACGTAATGTGCACAAATTGTATATGATCATAACCTGATATGCAAATGATACAAAACAAACTTTAGATGGGAGAAATGAGAAACAGAGAATTGAAATGGACATCCCATATGTGGCAATACACATTATGACATAATTGTAAATTCAGGTGACTTTTAAGGACTATTCCATGAACAGAATATTAGAAACAAGCTGAGTTTAGTTCATGGATTTTTCCCCCATAAAATCCAAGAGATTCTGACACTGAGTTTTCAAAGTGTCTACCACAGGAATGCTTGCAGAAAATGTCACACCAGAATTAGCTGATAATAGGGCTGGTCCTTATGAGTCTGAATGAGTTGCTCACATCGGGCAGTGAGAAGCCAGAAGTGGCAAAGCTGCCATGCGCAGTGCCCTACCCTTTCTGATTTTGACAGTTGCTGACCTCCCTAGAACTAGGAATCTTCCAGATCTGACACAATAAAGAGGAAGAAGCAAGAAACAGTTAAAAGACTAAATAAAAAGCTCTCTGCTTTCCTGTGGAAATAGTGCATAGAGAGTACAAACCTAGCCTCCCAATGATATAGAGTTCCACATTCTGGAAGCAGCCAGCAATAAAGCCCTCCCTGCCTGCATTCACATGGCAGAAATAATCCAGTCTGATACCACTTTAACTGCCATGACTCAGTGCTATAGAATGCTGAGAATTGTAGTTAGTTGTGGAACCAGAGCTCTTTGACCGGGAAGATTAAATATCTCACATCAGTACAATTCCCAGAATAACAGAGCAGTGGCAGTTAAAGTGGTATCAAACTAGATTATTTCTACAGTGCAGATGCAGCCTCCCATGTCCTTTCCAAATGTGTCTGAATAAAGAAAGTCTTTCCACAAAGATTTCAAAACTCAAGTTTTGTATAGGGCAATATGGTCTTTTGCATTGTCTGGACTCAAGCTGTATAAGACTTTATAGGTCATACCCAGCATTTTCAGCTGTGCCCAGAAACGGAACAGTAACCAGTGAAGCTGTTACAACAAAGTAGTTACCTTGCTGTTGCTGTGTACCTTCAAGTCATTTCTGACTTATGGCAATAGTAAGGCAAAGCTATAATAGGGTTTTCTTGGCAAGATTTGTACGGAGGAGGTTGGCCATTGTCTTTCCCTGAGGCTGAGAGAGCGTGACTTGCCCAAGATCACCCAGTGGGTTTCTTGGCTGAGCCAGGAATTGAACCATGGTCTCCAGAGTCACAGTCCAACAGTCAAACCACTACACCATGCTGGCTCACCAAAGGAGTTATATGTATCCTTTAATGTATTTAATTCTCACTGCAAGTTTGTGGTGGGCTGTCAACTATTAGCTCATTATTAAAATTTCTGAAATTATGAACTAACAGTTTAAAACAGGGGTAGGCAATTTCTTGTCCTCTAGAGGCATGGTCAATAGTCAGGGATTGGTACTTCACAACATCTGGCAGTTTCTATTTAAGAGCAAAAATAAACTTTTTAAATTCGGCTTAGAATCAAAGATGTAACCAGTGCAGATGTTGTAAGATGTGGCATTTGGGTTCAACGTAACAATCTGGCAATTGCCTTGTAGGCCAATTAATGACTTCTTTTCAAAAGTAGACCCAGAGCCTAAAAAGTGTAAAAATAGTAGTACTCTAACCAAGGAATGTTATCTGTTCACGGTATTGAATTCCTTCCCAGGGAAAACAGGCAGGATATAAGCTTTTAGAACAAAATACAGTAAATAAAATGAACTATCCTGTAGTGCTGGCATTACTATGGTTCCATATTCAATATGGATAATTCCATAACTTCTCTTCCTTCTATAGTAGACTTTTGTATTGGTTACAGAAGCCTTTAATATCATAGGATATTGTCCTGCATGGGTTTAAGCTCTTGCTAGATCACCATGCTGGAATTACATTAATGACTGTCTTAATATAGTTCTTCTGTGAGGTGGGTGAATCACTAAGGGGATAGCCAACAAAGCATAGAGATGAAGGAAGATGGGGAACAGAAACCTTTAGATTAGAATTAGATTAGTATAATTTAATAAAGACATTCTCAATCAACTGCAGATGGCAGTAGCCATTCTATTGAGGGGGTCGATGGTAGAACTAGAAATGAAAAAGTGAGAACACGGGTCTCCAGAAATTTCAAGGTAAAACAAAGAACAATACTGGACAATAAGTACAATGAGGAAGGTCAAGGGCAGGATTATAAAAAGAAAGAATAGGGAACTTTATCATATGTTTGAACAGTACAGAAGTAGTCTTGAAGTGTGAAATAGCCATGGTTCCAAACCCTATCCCTTTGAATTAAGGATTCTTTGCCACTTGTCAGCTAACCTGTATCTGTTTGAAGATCCATCTTATTGTCATCTAGTTGCCTTGGTTCCAATTCGTATAGGCCAAACAAGCAGAATTAGCATCAACACTCCACTTAAACACTCTTTTAAGTCTTGGATCTCAAAAGAATTATATGAGAGAATGAGCAAGTTCTTTATATATATATATATATATATATATATATATATATATATAGAGAGAGAGAGAGAGAGAGAGAGAGAGAGTATACATATATATGTTGTATGTTATATATAATATATTGTTTTTAAATGTTGTGAAGCCACTCTGAGTCCCAGTTCTGAGAAAAGAGTGGGATACTATTACTACTACCACTACTAATCATAATAATAGTTGGTTATTTTAATGTAAACATAGTAGTAGATATACAGGCATATACTCTACACCAGGGAAGAACACAGACTTTATATAATCCCTTAATACTAACATTACATTACACATAAGGAATTATATATCTTGCAGCATATTAGCATTTTCATTATATTCTTTCAAATTCACCTAAGCAACATCTATCTTGATCTTATACATATAAGGATGTTATAAACACCATCTGTGTGTCAAACACCCATCCATCCATGGGACCCAATTTTCCATGGGTAGAGCTATACTTAGCAGCATCCATTACGCGCGCACACACACACACACACACACCAGGCATCCAGTATAATGGGCATTTATCTATTCAGAAAATAAATTGCACCATTATAATTTGAGAGCAGGGCTTCTTTTACCAGCATTTTCTGGGTATTTATCAGCCAGGAATGGCATTATCAGCATCTGAGCTGTTATCCATATCGGATAATTATCTGAAGGATGGGGCAGGGTTAAGGTGTTGAGTAAGAACTGTTGGAAGTGAAGAAAGCATCAATCGTTGTTTCTTTAGAAATCATGGGTGGAGGGGGAGCTTCCTTAACTCCCTGCCTTGTTTCTCTCTCTATGCTTTTTTAGTCAGTTTAATTCTTGGTTGAAGAGGTCCCTTCCCACCTTTCTCACTTAAAAGTAAGTGTTGGTTACTTGTTCCTGTTCTCTCTTTGGAGAAGCAAGAATTCACAAGAGAGGCTTCTCTGCCTCAGGATACCATCCCCACATGCACACATGTATGGGAGTCAGCTCTAGGTACTCTTGTCTCAAATACAGGTCATTTTCTTTTGACTATTTACTTTTCCTGTTTTAGATGGATTTCTTTGTAACAATAAAACAAGTCTTTTCTAACCCTACTAGAATATCCTGTTTTATATCAGAATCTCATGATACACCGGGGCATGGTAACAAATACTGCATAATAAAAACTAATAATTTCCTGCAAGAACAAGGGCAAGAAAACCTGTGGAGATGTTGGTCAAAGGTGGCAGTAGGGGAAAGTCAAAGGATGGGAAGGGTGGATGAGCAAGAACAAATTGTAGTGGACAATCCCTAATTTATAACAGCAAGTTCAGTTGTGGACAACATATGAGGGAAAAGGAAAGGAAGATGGGGTAGAAGAACAACAGAGGGACAGAAGACAGCCCAGAGACAGCTGATCAGATCAGCAGCAGAAGAGGAGAAAAAGTATATTAATATGATATGAGCAAAGTCAGCCATGGCCTTTTTTCTCTCCATCTGAAGGTACTTGCTAAGCTGAAGGTACTTGCACAAGCAAAACTTATGGCTGAAAGGAGTTAGCCATGACAGGACTTATTGGTCTTAAAAGCTGTCAAGTTGACTTCAACTTACAATGACTCTATAAATGAGAGTCCACCAAGTCACCCTCTCATCAACCCTTCCAAAATCAGGGCCTTGTCCTCCTTGATGAAGTCTATTCACCTGTAATAAGGTCTTTCTCTTTTACTAATGCCTTCTGCCTTGTCAAGCATAATTGCCCTTCTAGTGAGTCATGTCTTCTAATTATATGTCTAGAGTATGGCTATCTTAGGCGGATTACAGACCACCCATTTGGGGCGGCCTGTTCCCGGCCTTTTCCCCGCTTTATCGGGGCCTCAGCTGCCACAACAGCAGCCTCTGAGGCCCTGATCCGCTGCTTTCCAGGCCGCGGGGAAGCGGCAAAAGGCTGCTTCCCCACGGCCTGGAAAGGGGTGTCCTTGGGGCTTCAAGCTCCAAGGATACCCGGCGATGGCGGGGAGGAGGAGAAAGGGGCCGCTTGGCCACTTTCTCCTCTGCGTCGCTTGCACAGCTGTCTAAAGGCTGCGCCAGCGACGCACACCGCAGAAGGAGCTCTGTTTCGTTCTGCTTCATTTGGAGGTGGCGTGTTCGTGACGTCGTAATGGTAGCCCCCGTGTGGAACGGGCGCCGCCATTTTGTACGGACTGGGTCCATACTAGGGTTAGGGGCGTCACAAAGTGACGCCCCTTTCCCTTTCTAACCCTAGTACAGACCCAGTCCGTACTATTATGCCTGTCTGTAATGGGCATCTGTTTAGTCATCTTGACTTCTTTGGAGAGATCAGACTTGATTTGTTCTAGGACCCATTTATCAAGGGGGGGGGGTGGCAGTCAAGGGTATGTAATCCAGCACAACATTTCAAATGAGTTCACTCTCTTCCTATCCATTTTCTTTGCTGTCCAGCTTTCACAAACAGAGAAATTGCAAATAAAATGGCATGGACAATCCTGACTTTGGTGTTCAATGCTATATCTTTACACTTGAGGATCTTGTCCAGTTTGTTCAGAGCTGCCCTTCCATAATTTTCTTCTGATTTCTTGACTGCAGTTACATTGTGATTAATGACTGAGCCAAGGTATACTATAGGCAATCTTTCACTATCTCAGCGTCTACACTGTCTACTTCACCTGTGGTCATTATTTTTGTTTTCTTAATTGCTTAATTTTCAACCTGCCTTTGCACGTTCTTCCTTGACTTTTTTCAGTAGTCATTCAAATCTTTGCTATTTTCTGCTAGTAGTATGGTGCCATCTGCGTGTCTTAAATTATTGGTGTTCCTTTTTCCAATTTTCACAGCTCTTTACTCAGAGTCTAACCCAGTTTTGCAAATGATACATTTTGCAGTAACTAGATCTTATTATGGCAATCAAACAAGTAAGTCAAAGAGGTATGTACAAGAGCTACTAAATCACTATCTTCCAAGAGTGGGCACTGGAAAATCAATAGTAAAAGCAATAGGAATAACAAGTACATTTCTACGCTGCTTTGCAGTGAATTATGACTCCCCAAGCGGTTTACAATGAGTAAGCCAATTGCCCCCAACTAGCTGGGTATTCATTTTACCAACCTATGAAACGATGGAAAGCTGAGTGGACCTTGGAGCCCTCCTCTAGGACTGAACTTACAACATTGTGGCCACAGTACCAGCATTTAACCACTGTGCCATAGGGTCCTTAGTACTCCTAGAATAAATATATGCTGCTTTGGACATACACAACCTTACTTAAATGGGGACAAACTCTTTCTTTCAGATCTCAAGATCCACAACAAATTGAGTCTATTCTTGCATTATTGTTTAAAAGGATGAAATCCTAGTGTTATTGTTATATCTTGAATAAATATAAATAAAAACAAAAATTTATCTCTGAAAGATATCTAACACACTACCTTAATTTGGTTTGGGAAACTATTAGTCATATACAGCTGGCAACACTTTTCATCTAGGCTTTCAGCTTTGTCTGGCCATGTGTTGCTTCACCTTTCAAAGGATTTTGCAGACTATGGAAAATGTCCCAGTTGCTCTTTCAACTAAATGTACACTAACACCATATTGGAAGCAATTTTGGGAGGCTTAGTTTTCATCTTTCTTCGGTTATACAACCAATTAACATTTCTTCCATTCAGGCAGAATTATTTGAATAGATAAAAGCCCCTCACCCATCTTAACACACAACACTTTCATAAGAGGAGGCGGAAAAGATTATAATATAGATGCCTACGAAGATTTTAAACTTGTTAAATACAATTCATTCTCAATGAAATCCAGAACTACACTTTTCATGCATCTGCAAATTTCCAAATGTGAATACAGTGGTACCCCGGGATACGAATTACCCAGCTTACGAATTTTTCGGGATACGAAAAAATCCCATAGGGATTTATTGTTTCGGCTTACGAAGGTTTTTTCGGGTTACGAAAAAACCTCGGCGCTATTTCGCCACCGGAGGGCAGCAGAGAGCTATTTTTTTCCATTAGCGCCTATGGCAATTCAGGTTACGAAGGTTTTTCGGGTTACGAAATTAGCCGCGGAACGAATTAATTTCGTAACCCGAGGTACCACTGTACAATTATTTTTATTTTGGCACGTTCCATTCTCAGCATTACCTTGCAGCCAAATAATATGCTAGTTTTAGAGGGAATGTTGCTATTGTTTGATCACTTTTAAAGTAACAAGTAAATAAATATTAATACAGTAAAAGTAAGTATTTACACTTTACCCATAAGAGAAAAACATTCACCATAGATTTTAAAAAGGACTGAAATTGAATATATTAATATTCATACAGTTAAAAACTCTTTTAAATGTGTTTTTGGGAGTGAAATGAGATATTATTCACAAAATTCATAAATATAGTCATTTTTATAACTGAAACTAGCTTGCTATACCAATGATGGCCACATCCGTAACAATTATCGTCCAGTTAGTCTGACATCTATACCAGGAAAGATTCTAAAAAGAGAGTCTGTGAACATCTAGAAAGCAATGCCATAATCACAAGAAATCAACATGGGTTTCAGAGAAAGAAGTCATGCCAGACAAATCTGATCTCTTTTTTTTTTATATAAAATTACCAGCTTGTTAGATGAAGGGAATTCTGTGGATATAGTATATCTTGATTTCAGTAAGGCTTTTGACAGGGTTCCCCATGACATTCTTGCTAACAAGTTAGTGAAATGTGGGCTAGACAACATAACTGTTACATGGATTTGTAATTGGTTGATTGGCCGAACCCAAATGGTGCTCAACAATGGCTCCTTTTCATCCTGGAGAGAAGTGACCAGTGGGATCCCACAGGGTTCTGTCCTGGGCCCAGTGCTATTCAACATCTTTATCAGTGACTTGGAGGACAGAATTAGAGGCATATTTATCAAATTTGCAGATGACACCAAATTAGGAGGAGTGGCTAATACCCCAGAGGACAGGATCAAAATTCAAAATGACCTGAATAGAGTAGAAAGCTGGGCCAAAGCTAACAAAATGAATTTCAACACAGAGAAATGTAAGATACTGCACTTAGGGCGGAAAAATGAAATGAACAGATATAGGATGGGTGACACCTGGCTGAATGAGACTGCATTTGAAAGGGATCTGGGAGTCCATGTAGACCACAAGTTGAACATGAGTCAACAGTGTGATGTGGCAGCTAACAAGGCCAATGCGATTTTAGGCTGCATCAATAGAAGTATAGTGTCTAGATCAAGAGAAGTAATAGTGCCACTGTATTCTGCTTTGGTCAAGTCCCACCTGGAATACTGTGTCCAGTTCTGGGCACCAAAATTTTTTTTTTGAAGTAAATCTTTATTAAATTTTACAAACATACAAACTTTATATTCTTATCACAAAAAGCATAACCAAGATTATTATCCTACAACACAGATGTTCCACGCTGGGCACCAAAATTTTAAAAGGATGTTGAAAAACTGGAATGTGTCCAAAGGATGGCGACTAAAATGGTGAAGGGTCTGGAAACCATGCCCTATGAAGAAAGACTCAGGGAGGTGGGGATGTTTAGCCTGGAGAAAAGAAGGTTAAGGGATGATATGATAGCCCTGTTTAAATATTTGAAGGGATGTCATATTGAGGAGGGAGCTAACTTGTTTTCTGCTGCTCCAGAGACTAGGACCTGGAGCAATGGATGCAATCTACAGGAAAAGAGATTCCACCTCAACATTAGGAACTTCCTGACAGTAAGGGCTGTTCGACAGTGGAATACAGTACACTCCCTCGGAGAGTGGAGGAGTCTCCTTTGGAGGTCTTTAAACAGAGGCTGGATGGCTATCTGTCAGGGATGCTTTGATTTAGATTTCCTGCATGGCAGGGGGTTGGACTGGATGGCCCTAGTGGTCTCTTCCAACTCTATGATTCTACTGTAGAAATAATCATGTTTGTGCCACAACAAACTACATTTCCCAGAATTCCATAGCATGCAGCCCGAGCAGCTGAAGTGGGATCAAACCAGATAATTTGTGCAGTGCGGATGCAGCCCTAATGGGAGGTAAGGGATCTAGACTACGAGGCAAGAGATTAAAGCCCTTCAGTGTAGATCAAGTATGAGAGCTTGAACCAAAAAGAGATTATACTATTTCTTCAGTAACTAACTGGTGCATTTTCAGAGGACAAATTCATGCCTCTCAACAAATAGCTTCAAGCAGTTATATACATAGCAAGCAAAATAACTCTGTGGAAAAGTGACAAAAAAGGCACTAAATGTGAAGGAGTCAATAGTCATTTCTGCAATTGTGTGAAATGGAAGTGTTTCAGCCACTACTGTGGGCAATACAGTTGGCTCTTTATAAGCATAGCCTAGTAGCTCATACCAGATTTACCATATATACCTGTCTATACATTGAGAAATTTGTGCCTAAAAAGTGACCCCAAAATCCTGGGTCGACTTATATATGGGTCAATATGGTAATGATGATGAGGGCAACTCATTCAGTGACACACACACACACATAAACCTTCCTCCCCACGTTCCCTCCATGCCTGGGAATGGGCTGCTGGAAGCAGACAGATTGCAGGGTGATTTTTATTTCTATGGGAGCAACAGCTGATCCAGTCACAAACACACACATTCCTCCACACTTTTCCTAGTCCAGCACACACACACTTTCTCTCTCTCCCTCAACGTATCCATGGGTCATACCAAATTCCATAACTCTGGCCCCAAAACTTGCCCTCGACTTATACATGAGATCGACTTCTTCTTCTTCTTCTTCTTATTATTATTATTATTATTATTATTTACTTATACTTATACAGTACTTTACTTGTTTTTTAAACCTTTTTATGTAGATGAGCAGTAACAAATGCAGAAAGAACACAAGAAACAATGCAGCAAGAAGAATAGTCAGGTGTCATAAGAAGGATGTGAAAAACATGAGTGCACTATCTCAAACAAAGGTTGTGTATAAAGAGTCATATTCTTTCAAACAGTAACATGGCTGATGGGAGGGAGGTTATAGGCATTCATTGTTACTTTTGAGATAAACAATTAAGGGGTGCCAATTTATTTAAAAACTGGATTGCCAATTTATTAATTATTTACTGACAACTCTATGTACAACAATGGTATAACCATCTTGCCATACCTATAGAGCAGTGTGTGTGGCAGACATCCAATGAAGAATTTCTAGTTTGGCTGTTATTAACGAAGGTAACTAATTCAGTGTGTAAAAAGTTTTCTATAGTGCACATTATAAAATATTCAAAGAGAAACCTAGGAGGTTGGCAAAGAACAATTTTAGATATTTACACTAATCTTTTTCTTGGCTATATATCTGATGTATGGAAAAGCCTGACAGAGTGAACTGGTCCAGTCATTTCCAACTCTCACTAAAAGGTCAACATTTTACAGTGTACCTTAATTCCATTTATTTTAACAGGACAGACTTCGCTAACTTTTAATAGATCGTGCCCAAAGTCCTTTGCTAATAGAAGTACTCCTGTTTGATATTTTCTGATACAAATGAAACCTAAGCCATTATTATTTGTAAAGCAAGATTAGAGAATTTTTGTGGGAGGGAACAACACCAACCTTGATTTTCTAAACTAGTATTGAACAATTTTAACACCATATTAAATACAATGTAACACAAAGCTTCAAGCCACAAAATATTATCCTAATCATCAGGCGTTATTACCATCAAATGCATATAAACGGTGCATTTTGTATGGCAGTGAAATGTCCTGATAAGCAGGACAGATGAATAACCTTCCATGTGCTACTAATTCATAAAAAAATTATCTTCAGAAACTCAGTAATAGGTAAAATATACTGAAAAATGCTATCCACATTTCTTCAATGAAGGGTACTTATGACAAGAGAGTAATCACTGTCATCAACTCCTATTTTAAGCTGATATTTAAATCGTCAATGGCTAAAAATAGTACATGGATCTTGCATATTGTGCTATTTAAGCTAAAAGGAAAAACTGGCAGCAGAGTTGGGATCACCAGTTTGAACATATCATTGGGAATGAGACCAAACAGTGCAATCTCTGTAAAACAGAACAATCTCACCAGTTTTGTCAGTTACATTAGCAATTATGCAACTTGCTGTTTCATAACTTTAGTCACTCCTTCATTTTAGTAGTGAATCAGAGCTTTTTAGACAGGCAATATTCAATGAGTTAAATGTTTTCTAAAAAGGTGATGGGCTTTGCTACCCTGGCATAAGGATTCAACAAAATTCAGTTCTGCTGCAGTCAACAGGAAAGTAGAAAGAAAAATAGGATTTAACAGACAAAGCATAAAAGATCCACAGCAGGAAATCATTATTTGGGCAATTGTTCACTTTGTTAAGATCCTGGATTGTATTTATATCTATCAGAGTACACTGCTGTGTTTGTGATTTCTCTACAGTGCCATGTCTACTCTAATTAGGTACAAACTGGTAGTGCAGGCTGGAGAAGTTTGCAATTGTGTGAGGTTTCTACAAAAGCATATGTCACAGATGCATACTCTGGCACAAAACTATCCTGGTAAAACTGGAACAGTTGGCTAAAATAGAATCTCTGCTAAAGGAGGTCCAGATAAATGCCAACAGAAGTGGTTTGCAGAAATACTTCAGTGACCGTTACATCTGCAAAAGATTAAGCAGTTAAACGGTTCAGTTCGAGGTAACATTTATAACACAGGGCTTTATGTAAATAAATGCAACTACGTATTTCAATCATATATTTGCAGATCACATATTTGCAGTTGAAAGTGTTGACTCCTAGAAGTATGGTGGGTTTTTTAATTCAACAAATTCAGACAGTACTACTGAAATACTTTCAAACTGATGAAAACAGTATACTTTGTATTTAATCTCAAAACATGGCTGCTCAAAAGGAATATTGCTGTAATCTGGTAGAGCAATATGAGACTACCAAAACACCAACAATTTAAGGTAGACTTTCTAGTGACCAAACTCTGAAAGCAGTTTCCAGCACAGTACAAACTGGTTAATACATGTATAAGAGCATAATCCTAATTTGTGATGATGGCCACAAGCCAAGACTAGGCCACCTTGGTACCAAAACTCCTCTCAGCATATTTATGTTGAAGTTTATTTAGGACTTCGCCACCTCATTCATTCATTCATTCATTCATTCATGCTATTTACATCCTGCTTTTCTCCCAACATTGCTCTATTGGCATTAGTGAGATAGCAGGCAGAAGAGAACTCTGCTGGTACAACAGCATTCTACTGACAGGAGGTAATTCTAACCACCTTTTTTATCATCTGTAAAAGTTCATGTCAAGCTGCTTTTCCTCCCAGTAATTTCCCCAGTAATTTAAAACCTACCAATTTAAGACTAGTGCTAAACTTATCTCAGCATGGCTCAAACTTTTCAAAGCTAGAAAACGAAAGCAAGGCTGCTGTATCCACAGACATATCCTTTGATCAGTAACTAAGTTGCACAGTGTCAAAAATCATGTATGTGTATAACTTGCCCTTGATGCACCCACACTTTTTTCAGGTTTTTGAGGCACAAACTGAGATGAGGATAAAGTACCAGAGACCAACAGTGATGCCCTACGTTGTCTGGGCCCTTATGAATAACCTCTAAATTTAATCTGTTGCTTTCTTCTTTCTCTCCATCTACCTGTCAGGAAGAATGACTCTCTCAGCCCTCAAAATCACCTCATTCTTCTCAGCTGACATTTGTTTTCAACTCTCTCTCTCTCATCCAGAGCTAGAATACTGACAGGAGAATGGCACTGGACATGCTTGAGTTATGCCATAAGATTGTATACATTCATTTAAACAGATAAAGCCAATAAACACTTAATTTAAATGCACCAAAACTAAGTTAAGGTCAGTGAAAATGTAAACTAATTCTGGCTATTCACAAAACCAAATTCATTTAACTAATCCTAGTGCTTTAACTTCTTTTTGCTAACCCCGATTTCAATACAAAAGGCATAATATTTACAATGCAAAAACTCTGATGATGGGTATACATATTACGGTAACTTGTTAAAAATTAACATTAACTGATGTTTTTGTGATCTTTCTTACTAGCACTAGCAATAGCAATAACATTTCTATACCACCTATCAATGAACTAGCACTCCCTAAGCAGTTTACAATGTGCAAGCCAATTGCCTCCAACAAGCTGGGTACTCATTTTACAGACCTACTAAAGGATGGAAGGCTGAGTGGACCCTGGAGCACTGCCTGGGATCAAACTCACAACCTTGTGGCTGTGAGTGGCTGCAGTACTGGCATTTAACCACTGCACCACCAAAGCTATGTAAAGAATTTACCAATACCGTAGTAGAGCACTTGGGAACTCTTCTGTGTATGTTTGACATAAGAAACTAATTGTGAACAAATAACTCTTGATGGTGTACCACCAAAAAAAACAACATACACACCCTTGGACAAAAACCCACTTTCTAAATCCCCCCCAACTTTTCTTTCTCAAATTTATATTTTTTTAGAAGGTGGTCTCTGTGTGTGTGTTTATTTTTTGTCCCACTATTCTTTCTCAGAGAGGCAGTGTAGTGTAGTGTTTGGGACTGATCACTGGACTATTACTCTGGAGTCCAGGGTTTAAATCTCCACTTGACCATGGAAACCCACTGGATAACGCCGGGCAAATCAAACTTTCTCTGAACAAATCTTGCCAGGAGAACCCCATGCTACCATGTCACTGTAACTCAGAAAAGACTAGAAGGTACACCAAAAACAAATGCTACCTCAAGGAAACTCTTCAAAGGAGTGTATATGATTATTATCTGTCTAGTCAGCTCTACACTAGTAAAAAAGAAAGCCTTAGGTGAGTTCTGTTGGCCTTAGTGCACACAACCCAAGCCGCTTTCTAATCCAAACTCACAGTAACTACTGCTTTAAATTGGGATTTCTTGAACTCATTTACTTTGTCTTGTCTTATCTTGTGTAGGCTAGGGGAAGCAGGGTATTCGCACCTTAGATTTAATGCAAATATAATTTGTGTTCATTGGTGCATAAGTTATTAACCGGTACTCATGAACAATCAGTCATATGTAATGTTTGTGTACAATTTCTATACACTGGACACAGAACATGAATTTGCGTTTGCAGTTATGAAGATGGAACTGAGTGCACACATGTTCACAGAGCAGTTTCTGGATCCCTAATCAATATTCTTTTGCCCACTGAAGGGTATTCTGTCACTTCTAACAGCATGGTGACAGAATCATATGACAGTTGCACTGCTGTTCAATTTAAGTGTCTTGTTAAAAAACAGAAAGTTAACACATAGGAAGGAGAAAAACACCATCACCTCCACCACCCCAGGAAAGAGGTCTCCTGCCTGCCTTTTCGATTTTCTTTGGAATATTGTTGGATGGAACAATAAGGCTGTAGACCAGGAATCTGGAAGATTTCTTTCATGGACATTTTATGTCTTCAGGAATCCTGGATATCAGATATTTCTGTCTTTTTGTTGCAAGAGTTTAGTTCCTTTTTGCTTCCCGCAATAAATGTTTAGAAGGAGAGAAAATCCATGGGCAGTAGCTATTTTAGTTTCAGTAAAACTGGATATTGTGTCTGAAGTAATTTATAGTCTTACAGCAATTTAATTTTGTCTGTATTGTTAATAGGAGACCCAAGATTGATGCTCTAATTTGTTTTAATGTATACTGTCTATGTGACAAATCTGGTAGTTCAAGGATCTTTGGGGATGAATTGGAAGAGGCTCTGAATCTTTCAAAGACTCAGGGGCGGAATATACTGCCGCGAAGAGCCAGCTTGAAGCTCCCACCAAGAAAGCCGGATTGGAGCTACAGCAACCACATGCCACTGCCCCAATCTTTTTTGCCGGTTCAAAAAGAAGTGGCAAAATGCAGCTCCTTTTTGTGTTGGCAAAAAAGCCAGCTTTTCCCACTCCACCATGGCTTTACAGCACTCCAGCAGCATGTGGTGTTTAAACATCATGCTGCCAAAGCGCCTGGAAGTCAGCTTCTGGATGGACAGCCAGGCAGAGTGAAGCTAGCTTCATGGGGGCATGCATCATGAGTATGCCATGGCCCCAAGCCAGCTGGAAGCCAGCGTTTCATGCCGGTTTGTACAGACCCTCAGTATCTTAAGGCAACCATAGTGATATACGTGGTGATTTTAATGCTCGTATTGGTTCAGGTCAGAACAAAAAGTTAAATGCTTTTGGCCTGGAATGTAATGGGGATATTTTTAACTGACCATTTTTCTTTAGAGAAAGTGGTAAATAAAGAAAGCAGGATGTTATTTGATTAATATCCTGTTTGCAGTTGACATGCCTACAATTTATATTTTACATTTTTAACAGCAGTGTACACAGTGTTATTGATTACATCTTCTGCTCATTATAGGAAGCTATAATATTTTAAATTGCCCAGAAAGTGATCATTCTTTTGTCCATTTCTATATTAGTTCATCAGCTGCCCCTCCACCTAGTGACATGGCTGAGGGAACAATTATTATGAGGAAACACTTAATTGGTCTTTTTCTGTTAACATTCATTCCAGGATCATCTGAATAGTTTTTAGCTTCTGAATGTGCACTAGAACTTTGTAAAAGGATATATTGATCCTGTACAAGGTATTATGACAATTTTTGAACTTCTCTCACTTTTAACTAAAACAGGTCCATAGAATGGCCTCTGGCAAAGTGGACTGGTATGATAATGAATGTAGGCAAGCTAAAATGAATTTGGCTTAACTACCCAGGAAAGTAAGGCAGATGTAGTTGAAAGCTGATTTGGAAGCACTGGCTTCCTGCTGCTTAATTTATAAGGATTTATTAAGGGAGGAACAAAGGACATTTATCATTGCTCAATGGAAGGAGTTGGGGTTGGCAGCTCTGGAAAGGAACAAAAAACAGTTTTGGAATTTGATCTCAACATCAGACATGGGCTATAATCCCATGTTGGATGCTTACATTTCAGCTAATACTTGATGTACTTTAGCAATATTTTTGAAAATGATGTGGACCACAGTTTTAATGGATCAAGCACTAATAGACTTTGTTAATGGCATCGCCAGAATGACCCCAGTCTCAGAATAAGAAGTGAGCAAACTCATATGTGCTCTAGCAACAGACAAAGCACTTAGTGAGGATATGATTCCATCAGAGGTCTGCAACAACAATTCTGACTGGTGGGCCACGCTGTTAGCAAAACCATTTCCCCATATAAATGGTACAAGAATTTTTCCTGAGGGATGGAAGTAGAGAATAAGCTTCCCAATTTATAAGAAAAGAGATAAATAGAATTCTCAGAATGATCAGCCAATTAGTTTACAGGATATTAGCGCTAGGTTTTACAGATGCTTTCTTTTCCAGAAGCTAATAATTTGTGTGGAAGAAAATATTTTTCATGAGGAACAAGCTGGGTTTAGGAAGGGCCACAGTACAGTGGTGCCTCGGGTTACGAAATTAATTCGTTCCGTGGCACCGTTCGTAACCCGAAAAGCCTTCGTAAGCCGAATTGCCATAGGCGCTAATGGGGAAAAGCCGCGATTCCGTGCGAAAAAGCCGAAAAAAGCACCAAAAGTTTTTTCGTAACCCGAAAAAACATTCGTAACCCAGAACAATGTTTTCCTATGGGATTTTTTCGTATCCCGAAAATTTCGTAACCTGGGTATTTCGTATCCCGAGGTACCACTGTACAGTAGATCAGGTTTTTGTGTTACATCATTTGATCCAGGGGTCCCCAAACATTTTTGGGCTATTACCCCCTTTCCTCTTGGGTGACAATCTTAGTGCCCCCTGGGCATATTTTTTGATATTAGGTCTACTGTTCCACTGCAAATTCAAAACAACCAATCTCAGTCGCTGCTCCCTTTGCACCCAGTCACCTTGGAAACAGCAACCCAGCAGCTGGCTGAGCAGCGACTGAGAAGCTTCTTGCTTGTAGCAGTCTTGCAACAATGGCTGGCACAGGTGAAAGGTTTCTCAGTCACTGTCATGGCCATCCAAGAGGAGGACGAGGAGGATGCCTTGGCTCCTCAGGTGCAGGAGGTACCCGAGGCTGTGCCAGGCCCCAGTTCTGCCCTGCCAGATCCCAGCTCTGTTCTCCCAGCCCCAGTGGTTGTGGCTCAGCCAGAAATTAGCTCTGTGGCATCTCCTCCAGAGTAGCCTGAGGCTCAGCAGTCCAGTCTTGCCCCAGTGGAAGTGCCAAGCTTGGGAGACTTAGAACAGCAAAGCAGGGAGATTCCTTCCTTTAGCCAAAGGAGAGCTGAAAGGGCATGCCTGTGGCGGTCAAAGAGACTTGCGGAGAAGCATTCTGTAGATAAGAGAATGCTGACCCTTTGCCAGAGTTTATCATAAGCTCCTTGCAGTGAATGCTGTTGGCTGGCTCCTCTGTTCTTGTTCCTGGACCCTTGGCATCCTAGACCTGTGGCTATCCTTGAACCTACGACCTTGGTATGGACTTGACTACCCAAACCTTCTGCCTTCCTCGACCTTAGACTGAACTGGCTTTTGAGACTTCTGTAATTCTGGCTCTGGCTTGTGACTCACCTTAAACAGAAAATAGGTGTGTAAACTGTCTGTTGGCTATTTAGCTTCAATTCCTTCGCTGAGCCATCTTTATCAGCGTGTGTGTGCGTGGGTGCTGGCAGCATTCCCGGACAGTCACTATTTGACTGGCTGCTCAGTCGCTGCTCCCTTTGTGCCCTGTCATCATGGGAGCAGCAACTGAGCAGATGACTAAGCAGTGCCCAAGAAGCCTCTCACCTGTGCCAGCCTTGCAGCAAAGGCCAGTGTGGACAAGGGGCATCTTGGTTACTGCTCAGCCAGCTGCTCAGTTGCTGCTCCCAGGATGACCAAGTGCAAGGGAGAAGCTTCTCCCCAGAGAAGACGGACTCTCAATACTTCATCGAGGCAGAGAAAGGTGCAGCCAGTGTGTATGTGGGGGTTTACAGAGGCCACATGCTCTAGACTGGAGATTGATGGAGTAGGAAAGGGAGAGATTTAAAGCACGGGAGCCATTCCAAGACATAAGACTCTTTCCAATAATCGGGCACAGATAGTTCTTCCCCGGAGGCATAATCACTATCATCATTTATTTTATTTATACCCTGTTCTTTAGAAATGCTCTCAGAGAAAAAGACACATCTTCCATACACAGCTTCAAGTGTCCCCCTCCCATGAAAAAAAAATTTTCTGCTACCTCTTCTTTTACTCCGTCTGATGTAAGAAAGCCAATGGTGTCACTAGGTTTGGTGTCATCTGGTGCACTAACTCATAGTGTCATTCCCCCCCGCCCTCATTCACATCTTCCCATATATCACCATACAGAATCTTTAGGAAGGTTTTTTGTACTAAGTTAATTATAAATCATAATTGACATATATCATTGCATGTAATGGTAATAGTTGTGAAATAAACAACTAGCAAAATTAAATATATTCCTTTAAATTATGACATCATACACACAGAATAAATGTGTTTACCTATGTGGTTAAAAGTGAAAATTTGATAAAAACGTGATGTTTTTAAAGAAAAAAATAATAATTTAATTTTTTTTACAAATTAAAAAAAATAAAAAACTGGGGCTTCTCCTTTCTATTCCCAATGAGTCTCACCCCACTCACATCATGTCTTCAACATTTTAAAGAGATACGGGCGAATGCCACAGCCCATTTTTGCCAAAATGCAGATATCTAAAGAGCAGTGGTGTCGCCCTCTTAGGGTGTCACCTGGTGCAGTCCACACACCCCGCACCCCCTAGTTGATGCCACTGGTCCCATCAGAGCTTACAAAGCTTAAGCAAAGTCCCCAGTTTGAAAGCTTCTTTCTGCCATGATTTCTCCCCTGCCACCATGTGCTCTAACTCTTTGCTCCAGTCTGTCCCAAAATAGTGCTGCTCCAAGCCACAAAAGAAATGCCGTGTGCCCAAGCCTCATGAGAGTTTCTCAGCTGCCACTATTAGCAAAAGATGCCAGTAAGGGAGTGAGCTCACATGGGTAGGCAAAGAGTGGGAGAAAGCACCATACAAAATTATCAATGAGGCTGTGCGGTGGTTTTTTGAGGAGCCTGAAAAGAAGTTTCCTTCAATCCTCATCCCCACCATGGTCCTAGAGGCCGCTGGTTCCCCTTGTCTTTCTTGCACACCAATACTTTGACTGAAGGTGCTCTGCCGCTCTCTTTTCCCCTCACATCCCCCCTACTGCCTTACTTTTCCTTCACTACCCCTCTGGAATCTTCCACTGCCCCCAGGGGGGCATATCACCCACTTTGGGAATCACTGATTTAATCCATAAATATACTAGTGATGCTCCCAAATGGCTTTTTGCTGTGTTTATTGACTTCTCCTCATCTTTTGATATATTCAGTAGGAATTCTATGAGGAATAAGCTTGCTGGGACTAATAGGAATAAGAGGCGTTTACCCTTAATTCAAGAGTTATATGCTAATACAATGATGAGGAAAAGATTAGCAAAGATGGGAGGCTGGCAGAGAATATTCAGATAACAAAAGAGTCAGACAAAGCTACTTGTTAGCACCCCTCCTGTTCAATCTTTATATTAACAATATTACAACTAAATTAAACTTTCCTGATCATTTCTTTCCCTCAATAGGGAATCATAAAATGGCAGTCCCGATACATGTTGATGACGCTGTATTATTATCTATGAATAAATTGTGCTGAAGAGAATTCTAAACAAACTTAATGAGTTCTGTTAAACAGAACAACTAAGAATAAAATATGCTAAAAAGGTGATTGTATTTGGCAAATGATCATCTAAATTTAATTGCCATTTATTTGGAAAAAAGATAGAACAGGTCCTCTCTTGTAAATATTTGGGGGTATTTTTGATAAGAAAAATTCTTGGAAGACTTAATTACAAAACATCAAAACAATAGCACAGAAGTCAAGCTGGATAATCATCAGAACTATGGGGCTGTACAGACAGCTCATTCAGGGGCGGCTCTGTGCCACCCCTGGGAACACTGGTTTGAAGATGTGGCACCCACACGCCACACCCCCAATCTGGTGCAAATAGGAGCCACGAAACACAGTTCCTATTTGCGCCCTAGAACGCAGCATGGCCTTATGATGCCCGTCGTGCACAGTGCCATGTAAGCACTATGCACGAGCAACATCATCGTGGTGTGTCCCATCTGTACGGGCGCACGCCAAGATGGCATCTGGTGTGTGTGGTAGGGTTAATGAGTGTGTAAATGCTCAGTCCTTGCACAATCTTAGTTTGTGGTCAGGCCGGCACAAAGTGCCGATCTGTACCAGGCCTTAGTTTCAATTGAACCCTTAATTTCTCCATTGGTATCATCTATTGAAATCAAATCATGTTAAGGGCTGAATACCTACGAGCATCTATCTTTGCCTTCTGAGAAGTGCTAAATTTCCAAACATTTCCATCATGGGGGTCACTACAATGATGTACACGCAGCACAGCATCCAAACGGTGCTGCGCCACATGTACATCATCAGTGCATGGGTGGTAATGACGACCCACGTGCAGCACAAAATGAACCCGCAAGTTCTTTTGAAGCCTCGCAGAGGCTGCTGCATTTGTTTGCTGCAGTCTCCATCCAGGGGAGACAGTGGCGGCCCACCCCTTTCCCCCAATCTGTACCAGGCCACAGTTAACATTTCAACCCACACTCCCTGTTCCAAAAAATATCACCTTTAGATATTCTGCTTCTGCCTAAGGTGAATACAGTATCTTTGCATCCAGCCACCTAGATCAGGATGGGAATCATGCAGATCTCCAAATGTTGTCTGACCACAGCATCCCTGGGAGCACGCTCAGTGTCAGGGAGTGGGGCAGCTACAAACCAACAACATCTGGAGGGCTAAATGATTACCACCCCTGATCTTGCTATTGAGATGAAAAATTTCATACTAATTTGGAGAAGCTAGGGATAATTCAATCCAGATATTTATGTAGATTCAACATCAAAATGAAAAACCTACATATTGAAACAATGGCCAGCACATACAGCAGTCAAAGAAGCATATGCCAAGAATGACACTCACACATTTTCAATGATAAGAAAATTCTTTAGCATCACCCTCTCTCATCTTCAAAGCAGACACTCGTTCCTTGCCTCTGAACTTCAAACACATCCAGATATTTGTTCTTTGGGTAACTCTATTAATTTGGTTCACTGTGACTTTCCTTGGGAAATACACTTTTCTGAAGTAGAATTAAGACTGTTCTTTCCCTACATTTTTATAGAAGTTAAGGATCTGTTATGGCAAGGTTTTATTGGTCTTTAAGAAGCACATAACGTATGAGAACCATTTAGAAAAATCTTTGGTACCACATGTTAAATATGGTTCGGCTGTTCTGCACTCTTTATCCAAACAGTGTAAGGTTCCTTTTCACAGTTGCCAAGTTTGGGGGTGGGAAGCTTTTGCGTTTTGGTAATTACAGTTCCCAGGATGCAGAGCAAAGGGATGAAGGAATGAAAACACAGGAAACAGAAAAGATGGAAAAAGGAAGAAAAAAGAAAGAAAGGAAATAGGCTGGGAGGAACAAGGAAAATAAGTTTAATAAACTTTATTATGCTGTCTCTGAAGTCAGCAAAAACTGCAAAAAAAAGTCTTGAAACATGGCCAAAGGGCTTATGATGCCATAGAAATACCACATAAATGGGCCAGTACTCATACCTTGACCTCCAAGGTTATTTGCTTATCCATATTATGAAAATAACATATTAACAACCTCAATTATATTTAGTTCATTCAACTGAATATTAATAGGAAGAATAACACTCTTCGCTTTATATTTCCCAGGATATAAAAAGAAGTAAATACTAAGGAGGGGGGATCACAGCAGAACATTCAGTGGGATATTTCAAATGATTCCCTTTCTTGGTCCAGTTCTCACTTACAAATGTCTTAAACAAATGGAGGTCGGAGGATTTCCCATTTTGCCAAATATATTCAAGCAATAGTCTATCAATGTTTTAGTCTCTTCTAAATATAAAGCAAGGATCAAAATCTCAACCAACAGAAAGATGTTGCAGCTCTAACATCAGCACAGATTAAGTCCTATCCAGCCAAGCACAACCCATCAGTTATAGACTGTGCCCTCTCAGGTGTATGGCAGCTACCCACACACCCCACAGATTTTAAGTCCCACCAAGCAGCTAAACCATGTCGTTTATCAAGCCCTTCACTAACAACTGAAAGAACTGTTGGGCTGTTTTAGGCTTGGTAGGTTACAAGCCATGTGTATCCTCACCTAAAGTTAATTACCTTCAGAATGACTTTCTTGATTTCTGACTCATGATGATTAAGAGCAGCAATGTAAGACTAATAATCTCATTGCTGAAAACAGCCAAGAAAAACCGAACATGAGGGAAATTCAGATAAAAATTAATTGGGTGTGATTATGAATTTTGACCAACTTCTTAATAATCTTTGCATACATTTTTCCTTCCATATCTTAAAGAAGGCTTATAAAGCAAGAACCATTAAGTAATTACAGTACTGTGTACACAAATACTGCTAAATGACTGGAAAATCAAGTATCTGTTACTTTTCAAAAACAGATATGGACTTTTAAAGCCATTTTGTTACCATGACAGGATGTATCCACAAAAAAATATTTTAAAAGGTCTCCCTTCAAACTTATTTGGCTAATAAGCATTTCATAATTCACAATCCTTAACTGATTCCTAACTTTTCTTTCCTTCTTTTTAACTACTAGGCATTCTGCCAACAGAAAAAAACAGTAACATAATTTTGGTTGTCAGTAAATTTGAATGTTGCACTGAAAAACTGGTAACAGCATGACAAGAAGATCATTTACCCATCTTTCTACCCTCTTTGATTTTATAGGTTTACCTGCGTGTCTTTTTAAATTTTCTTCTCTACTTCAATCTTTGCAAACTTATTTTTACATTAGAAACTCCTTCACCACCTCTAAGCAGTATTTTGATATGAAGATGGAATAACTGACACTGCATAATATTCCAAATGTTCTTATTGAGAATATGAGCTGAAGTGCAGAAACCAAAATCCAGGGCCAAAATCTACCCTGACATTTTCCAGCATGAGATTCACTAAAATTAACAGCAACTCATTATTAACCTTTATTTATAAAGCGCTGTAAGTTTACACTTTACAACTCATTATGGTACCTTGGCAAATTTCCTGTTTCCATTTAATTCCTGATTACTTTTGTATTCTCAGGAGCAGCAGCTTATTTGGATGTGAAATGGCTACCACTATTGGAGTTTGATTGCAAAATCTAATAACCACTTCTCACACCAGAAAAAAAGTTCATGTATGGCAGAACTTAGAAATGATTACACTCAATTACCGAGAAGCAGAGTTTCCAACCAGATAGCCAGGTTTTATCTAGTTTGTAGGCATGCCACACAGTGTGAACAACAGAGCACAAGAAGCAAGTGATGGATGCATCGTGGAAGTGGGAATTCAGCTCAGAGAGAGAGTAGGAGAGATGGCAAAGCAAACCGAGTGGTGCAATGTGAGGGTGCAGAGCAAGGCAAGGAAGGGAATAGAAGAGAAGGGAGAGTGAGGTATGAAAATAAAGGCATTCAAAAAGCAAGAAAGGGGAGTACCATGAGTGTGCAATATGAGGCAAGGGATAGAGTATAAGAGCAAGTGGTGCAAGCAGAGGAGCAGAAGAAGCACGGGAGAGGTGCAGTCAGTAAGTGAAGGGAAGGAAAATGTGAGCAGAAGAGATGCAGAAGCAAGAAGTATGAGTGCTGGTACAAAAGAAGCAAGTGGGGGACATGCTGCCAGGGTGTGAGGTAACACAAGGGAGTAGTAGAAGAGATATGAGAGTAAATGGTGTGCCCACTGGAGTAAAAGAAGCAAGTGAGAGGCACATTGTGGTGGCATGCAACAAGGTGAATGAGGGAGTAAAGAAATGAGAGAGCAAGTGGTGTGAGTGGCAAAGTGGGATATACAGTGATGGTGCAGTATGAGATGAGTGGGAGAGTAGGAGAGACAGGAGAGTCAGCACATAAGATGTGAGGGGTGTAATGAGAAGGGGTGAAGAGAGGGAGTAAGCAGGAGAAACAGGAAAATCAGTGGTGTGCAAATAAGCAAGCAAGGGGTGCACTTTGATGGTGCCAGGTGCGGCAAAGGAAATAGTAGAAGAAAGAAGAGTACACGAAGCAAGGGAGGACACATTTCATAACATCTAGGACAATAGCATGAATAGAAGGAAGGGAGCGTGAGGTGAAGGGGAAAGGGAAAAGAAAGTGAAAAGTGCAGTGGCAGGGTGCAAGGAGTAAGAGGGGTAGGCATGATGAGGGTGCAAGGTAAAAGGGAGGGAGATATGGTATTACAAGGTGAGGGAAGGAGAGTACAGAGTAGGAGATGTTGTATAAAACCTGCAACAATCCCATCCAGTAAAGATTAAAGTTTGAAATGTTCACTCTTGAAGTAAAATTTTATCTTCTTAACAAAGATTATTAGGACAAGGCATAGACAATATTGATCACACTAACAGCAAATAAAATAACAGTTCCAGGCACAAGCAAATGAGGAAGAAAACACAAAATATGTACTTCATCACAAAGTTTCCATTTTAGTAAACTTTTATAATTGGCATATCTCTTTTTAAAAAAACAATTTTGAAAGACTTTGATTGAGGTTACTTGATTTTTTTTCATGTGTAAAATGGAAAAGCTCTGGTTACTGGGCTTTGATTTACTACTGACTTATAGTGATTAAACTCTTCATATTTCAAGTCTGCCATCACGACACTCCTACTCAGTCTATAGTGTTATCTAGCCACCTTTGTAAATATTTTACATTACAAGGATAAAAGTATATAGTTCCTTGATGTTTACTATAGAAGTCATGCATTATAGGTTGTTCATTAATGTTCTTTTCTTCCTTTTCACATTAAATCTATCAAGAATATTATTGATTAATTACCACATCACCTTCTGTCTAATATTTAAAAGCAATATAAATATGCCTGTGCCTCATAAAATCAACCATCTTACACAAAATAGTTCCCCTAATTGTTTTTATATACCTTAATGTGCTTTATCTTCTGTAATAGTCATTTTAAAGTGGTTGTACTTACTTTATTTATTTGTATAACAACCCCATCTTTGAGACTTTGAGTTGTTAACAATATTTCATATGTCCTGAACACAGAGAAAACACTTTCAGTTTATTTGTATAAAATATATTAAAATAAATTACCTATCCTGCCACTTAAAACTATCCGACATAATAAAAACAAGTACTTCTCAAAAATTAGGTAAACTGTTATAGATACTGTCTGTTTAAATGGTATAACCAAGGAAAAGACATGCTGAGAATGCAAACCAGGCTGGACCTGATAGGACAAGACTTAAAAGTACTGCAAATACTCCATATGTACTACCACCTTCAATTTTCTTCCCTGTGCTTTTCGGTTACTATAGTGTGAAAAGACCCAAAAGAAGGACATCATAATCAGATAATTCTTTAACCAGAATATTTATAAAACTAATTTTTTAGTCTAATTTGTCTGTTCCCCCCCCAAAAAAAAACTATCACCATGCCATGCGAGTTCTAATCAAGCAAAAATTCAATAGAAACTGTAGTGCAAGTAAAGGGTTGTCAAACCAGATAGCTTATAATTTGACAAAGAATAACAACAAATAGGGATGCATTTCTTTTTCCATTATATTTTTCTATAGGTAATTTCAAAATGGGTGTGCTTTTTCTTGAAGAGAAAAACTACCCTAAGCTATTTACTGTTCCCTCTGAAAACTCTTTGCAGTGTTGTGGTAATCGCCCTTTTGAGACATTCAAGATAAGGGCATGAAGAATGCAGTGAGAGCCAAGTTCTGTCTTCCATACATTCACAGGTCCCATGAGTACAATGTGATCAGTACCTTCTCCCTAAAGACATGGACTGCACATATAAGATGGGAGAATGTGTGCAGGAGATCCACAATGGTCAGAAATAGACTGAGCAGGCCCAATACTGCTCCCTCCTTCTCTCGGGTCAGTCTCAAAGACTGAAGAAGGAGAGACATATTACAAAAGCTCTTTCCACTCTTCAAATAATATCTATTCATAATTAAATTACTGAATTGGCTAATAAAAAATTTGGTGGTATCACAGTGATATGAAGGAAATGGTACTCCAGTGTTGTTATTTCTTTTAACTGCTGAAAAATGACATTCTGTTACATTTCGGGCTTTGCTCATTCTTCGCAATGATTACTGGAGATGCTCTACTAATAAAATTTAGAACAACTAAAACTGAACTACAGATTGTTATGCTGTAGGGTACTTATGGAGATGAGCCAGGATAATTTCATATCTGGTCATGTATTGGGGGTAGGGGAACAAACATCCAGTTATCAGTTGCCTTATAAGACAGTAAAGTTACACTGTCGATATATACGTGTTAAAGATCAAAGATACAATATTATGAGTTGAATTTTAGTTAGTACAATATAGAGATCATAATCAAGAATGCTGTCTTTGAAGGTAAGACAGATTAAACATTGTCAACAATTATGGTATGTCTATGGGCAGGGAGCCCAGGTTTAGAGGGCATATAATAAATAACTCAGGGAAAGGGGGAGAAGGCAGAGAAGATGCCATAACTGTTACTTTAAAAAGTGGAGGATTTTTCCTGGATATATTGCCATTCCCAGGTTTTTCCCAATTAGTTTTTTGTGGGTTTTTCAGGCTATGTGGCCATGTTCTAGAAGAGTTTTTCCCAATTATCACCTATCACAATTAATGGGCATAAGTGTCCAGGGGGGAAATTGTGTCATCCTTTCCTGCTTAACCCTTCCTCCCTGTGTGTAAACTTATTGTAGTTACAGGAATAGGTTTTCCCTGAAGTCTTATTGATATTATTTGGCCAGACATTAAGAACCATTACTGATTTTGCTACATTTCTGCTCTTCTGCAATAGCTGGTTGAGTGCCTTATGATCACAGTGTCTCATTTTGTGGTACTACTTCTTGTTTCATTTTGATTTTCTCATCATAGAGTTCTCATGGTAATAAACATTCAGAAGTGGTTAATGGGGGGGACAGAACTGAGTGCTAAGAGTTTCTGTTCACAGTGGCCTGGGACTCCTTCAACACCATCTTCTGAAAGCACCCCTCTAAGAAAGATGAGAGCCACTGTTCAACAGGGCCCACAAGCCCTTTCCTAGATAGGTGACCCAGAAGGACATCATGGTCACCAGTATCCATGATATCAAAAGTTGCTAGGAGATCAAGCTGAACCAACAAGGACTCACTCCCCCTGCCTAGTTCCATTGCTGCATCATTATAGACAGTGGGCATGAAAGATGAACCCGTTCTGCCCTTGCTCACTTCACTCTTGTCAATACAGGCCAGGTCACAATACTTATCTAGGATTATATTAACTGACCAGGTCACAATACTTATCTAGGATTATATTAACTGAGCAGTTAGATCTCTATCCTCTCTTTTTCCCCCCTCTTTCACAGCGAAGCCATTTAAATCAACAAACACCTGGACAACTTGAACAGGAAAGAAGAAACCCTAAAAGTAAGCAAAGTTTGGCCACCAGTCATGAAAAACACCAAAATCAAGACTCAGGACATGCAAATGAACATCACCCAGGATCAGTGGGTTTCCCAGCAGATAATGGATCACGAATTAAATAGACACAAATCCTCCTTGCATATCGTCCCACTCTGAGGCCTTGCCATTCACCAACAGACCAACACAGAGATCAACGTGTAAATCACTTCCTCTCAACCAAGGGTCACACAGTATACCTCCCTGCACTTCCATGCCACTTTTCTCTGAAGATGCCAGCCACAGATGCAGGCAAAATTTCAGGAATAAATTCTTCCAGAACATGGCCACATAGCCCCAAAAACCCACAAAAAACTACATTTCAATATGCTTTACTTTCGAGTATACTGCTCATTCAAGGATAATTCTCCTCTCCTCTTTAGGGCAATATACCAAGTGTGGTACAACAAAAGAATTTGTATTTTCACGCTCCCATCCAAAAAGGAGAAGGTGCCTTAGAACAGCAGTTTCCAAAACAGGAGAAAGACTGCTAAGTCTTTCTATAGTATTTACATATGAGGAGATAGCTGCTGCAAGCAATTTCTGTTGGGAAGAAATTTGAAAAAAATGAAATGAAATGAAATGAAAAGGACCTGTGGTAGGTGCATTAGTAAGACACTCCCTTTCCTTTTATCTGTCGTAGTTTTATAATAGCAGATGTTAGCCAACTGAGTCAAATTAATCTACAAACCAGATTAAAAAGAAACTCTAATTGAGGCTTACATCTCTTATTTTTGGGATTTAAGTTATTAAATTACTCATTCCTCCCCCAAGTATAAATACACCCTACTCTTCTTTCAAACCAGAAGTTCCATAAATATGTGAATACTTTGAATAGTCTTATAGCAAGTCCTAACGCATGCAGTCACCCAACATATTTAAAGTGAAGCACAGGATGAGAAAGAAAATCTTTCCCTTCAGCCAAATCCCTAATTTCTGTCAAGAGCTAAGAAACAGGATGGTGAAGTTAATTAATTATAGAGCCAATTGGGGGTTTTGTACCCAGATATTTTCCTGATGTACGTCTTTGAATGTCTGCCCGCACTAAGCTCATGAATCAGTGTCATTTACAATATGCATTAAGATAATTGAACCTAGTAAGGAGGAAATGTATACAAGAGAGCTAATATTTCATACAGGAAAGCTCATTTTATCACTGCTAGAGTGCACATCAGACCACCTCACAGTTGGCAACTATGGAACAGAGCTTAACAGGAACTGGTTGTGTGTACATGCCATTCTGTTTATATTTATATATATATATACATACAGAGAGAGGGGGGGATAAAGGGAGGTTGATTTAATAAGACACGTACATACAAAAATATTTGAGTATACATACCACCACAAAAACTGCTAGCGGAACATACAATAGCCAGGATTCAAAAACCTGATTTAGGCATTTCCATGGGGATTTTAAAATTAAAAAATAAAAATATTTTTTAAAAATAAATTCAAACCTTGCTGAGCACATGGGACTATCTGCACAATTATCCAGAGTCTACACAAAAAGTTGTGTTGTTGTGTGCCCTCAAATAGTTTCTGTCCTATGGTGACCCTAAAACCTATCATGGGGTTATCTGGGGTTTTGGAAAATCAGGGGGAAAGTGCAAAGAGAAGTCTATAGTTGCTATTTTGTTGTTGATCAATCCATGGTGGCCTATGAATGAGATCCCTCCAAGACCACCTGTCCTCATCCTGTCTTCTCAGGTCCTGCAGGGTCAGGGCCATGGCCTCCTTGATTGAGTCTATCCATCTGGTATACAATCTTCCTCTCTTTCTACTGTTCTCTACCTTTCCTAACATTGTCTTTTCTAGGGTCATGTCTTCCCATGGTGTATGTCAGCCTCAATTTAGTTATCTTGGCTTTCAAGGAGGGCTCAGGCTTGCCCTAAGACCAATTTGTCTGCCTTTTTGGCTCTCTGTGGTTTCCTCAGCACTCTCCTCCAGCAGCACATTTCAAATAAGTTGATTTTCTATCAACTTTCTTTTCTACCCAGCTCTCACATCATTACATGGTGATGGGAAATACTATGGCTTGGATGATCCTAATTTTAGTGTTCAGTTTTATATTTTTAGGGGCCAGCATGGTGTAACGGTTTAAACATTGGATCACAACTCTGGAGACCATGGTTTTAAACTGGGTTTGGCAATGTAAATCAGCTAGGAGACTTTGGGCAAGTTACATTCTCTCAGCCTCAGAGAATGGCAATGGCAAACCCCTTCTGAAGAAACTTGCCAAGAAAACCCCATGATAGGTCCACCTTAGTTGGAAACAACTTGAAGGCACACAACAACAATTTATATCTTTGCACTTAAGGATCTTGTCTAGTTCCTTCATAGCTGCCTGCCCCATTCCCAGTCTTGTTCTAACTTCTTTACTGCAATCTAGACTCTGATCAGTGATTGATGCAAGATATAGGAAATCTTTAACCATTTCAGTGTCCTTGTCTATCTTGAATTTATGTAAATCCTCTGAGGTCCTTATTTTTGTTTTCCTAATATTCATCAATAAGCCTTCCTTTGCGCTTTCTTCTTTTGACTTTCCCCAGTAGTCATTCTAAGTCAGGGGTAGGCAACCCTTTTGAGCCGGGGGCCGGGTTGCTGTCCCTCAGACAACTGGGGGGCTGAAGCCAAAAAATAAATAATTAAATAATTTTTAAAAAAATTAAATAAATAAACAAACCGGGACAAATGTAGGACACAATTTTCAAATGGAGGGCACTTTTTAAATAAAAAATGAAGGACACGCGAAAACATTTGCTGATTTTTAAAAAAATGTTAAGATAAATGCATGTTTCTGAGGCTTCTATAGACAATTGTCCCACCATGCCCCTCGTGCGAGATGCCAAAGGCCCAGGCGGCAATCGGCGGCAGGACCAGGCTGGGGCCGGTCCCAAGGCCTTGCCGGGCCGCATCCAGCCCGCGGACCGCAGGTTTCCTACCCCTGTTCTAAGTCTTTGTTGTTTTCTACTAGTATTAATGTGTTATCTACATATCTTCATTTGTTGATATTCATTCCTCTCATCTTCACGCCTCCTTTCTCCAAGTCTAAATATTAAGAAAACAAAAATAATGACCACAGATGATTTACATGTTTAAAGGATGATGAAGGCGCTGAAATAGTTCAAGATTTTCTTATTTTGGATCAGTTATTAATCAGTGTGGAGACTGCAGTCAAGAAATAAGAAGATTAGGACCTGGAAGGGCAACTAGGACAGAACTAGATAAGATCCTGAAATGTAAAGATATATCACTGAATATTAAAGTTAAGATGGCCCATACCATCATATTTTCCATTTCACTGCATGACTGTAAGTGCAGAACCGTGAAGAAAGCTTATAAGAAAATCAATTCATTTGAAGCATGGTATTGGAAAAGAGTTTTGACGATACAGTGGACTGCTGAAAAGACAAATAAATGGGTTGTAAAGAAAAAAATATATATGCCTGAATTCTCCCTAGAACAGACTGGCATGCTTTGGCTATATCAAGAGAAGACATGACTCACTAGAAAAGACAGGAATGCATAGGAATGTGGAGGGCAGTAGGAAAAGAGGAAGACCACATTCCAGCTGGATAGATTTCATCTTGAGTCTGCAAAACCTGAGCAGGGTTGTTGAGGTCAGAGTAACTTGGAGGGTAACAAGGCTGCAATAAGTTGAAGTTGAAGTCAGCTAGGAATAGCACAAAGGTCCCTTTAATCCCCTCCCTGCCAAAAACGAATATTCACCAATCTGAGAAGTGGCGAAGTAGGTCACCTCTCCCACACAGTTAAGTAGCTTTTGTAGTTCTAAGTATCCCTAATTCAGTATGTCAAGTAGGGAAAGGGAGGAAGAGTTGGAAAGATTAACCTCACCCTCCATCTATCCTTCTTACCTCCCTCAAGCCACTATTGTAACACCACCAAAAAGGAGATGCAAGATAGCCATTTGGGGAGAGGGTTTAAGTAGCTGGACTATGTATGCAAAACAGAGGCCATAAAGTATGAGAATCCCCTCCAGAAGCTACTGGAAAATCTAGTCTCCTTAAGGACTATTTTTATAAATCTGTTTATCTTTGAAAACAAATATGACAGAATCCAAAATCATATGTATTCTCATAAGGAAATGTGAATTAAAAGTAGTGCCTAAGTATGCATTAAGATTACGTTCTCATGGAAGGAGAAGTGAACTCTTCTGACAAATGTCGAAGGGAGAGTGGTCTTGAAGGGTTTTCTTTTCTTTCTATCGCTATCTCTCTTTTGTAATTAGCTACTTATTCTTGAACTGCTTCAAATTATATATTGTAGAACAAGTAAGCCTTAAAAGCATTCTGGCATATTTCCAAAGATTTAACCTTTTCTTACTCATGCGATGTTTTAAAGCAAATTAGAAAGGAACAAAGTAGAAGGGTCCAATATAACCTGAAGCAACAGCATTTCAGACATAATGATGCATGTTTCTATCTCCAGTTAATGTAGTGATGCAATTTATGGGTCTCAAGGAATATATAAATGTATTAATTATAAAAACTCAAAGCAACACACTTTTAAAAAACCAAATAGTATTTACAAAAAACAACATGCTTCAACCATATTCAAAATTGAAATATTTTAATATAATGCAAATTATTCTTTAGAGAAGGGATGTGAATCCCTTCGTTATCTGAATTTGTAATCAAACATGAAAGAATAATGGCTCTAGCCTTTTACTTCATATCACACCAGATTTTTTTTCTATCATGTTGTGAGGTAAATCAATTTCTAGATTACATTTTTTTTATCCTTAAGCTTTCACTTTCCAGACAGTACTGACAAAACCCTGATATGTTAAAGCAGCAATTGTGGTGTTAGGCTAAATATTTTGATATGAAATGTGTCTCTCAGTTCTAAGGCTTTGAGGGAATCACCCTTCTATCTGTCTGTCTGTCTGTCTATCCATCTATCTGTCTATCTATCTATCTCCCTTCAACATCTTTCTACCAATACATGCATCCAGTTCAAATTTTTTGTACATCGAAAAAGGCAAAATGTACATTTTCCTATAAGTTAAAATTGCTTTTACAAACTGGTATCACTGCTCAAAAGCTAGCATAACTAGATGTTTCACAAAAGCCTTCCGTAGTGTCAAATATTAATATCTATACAATCATAAGTTGCGAACTTTTGCACAATGTCTATACAATAGTCATTCAATTAGTATTTTAAACTTGAAATTCAAATAGCTGCTTTAAGCATACCTAGCCATGAAGCTAGAAGAATATATAAATGTGTTTATTTGAAGAGCTGACCTACATGTCATACACAAGCTCCAGTTGAAACTTATCTTTATTTCAAGAGAAGCTTGTGATACAGTAAATGAAATTCTGTACCAGATACGAGATACCCGCATTATAGATATAATTTACATGTATTTTTATACTGTTATATTGTTATATGTATTGTTGTATTGTTGTGCTGTGCAATGACCTTTGGTCAAAAGCAATAAAAATTGATTTGATTTGAAATTACTATTCCAAAATAGAAGTGAGGCTATGTATTCCTTATTATGACACTGTCTTGTTAACCTCACTCTTGTCATTTATTTACTTGATATTTGAAATCTTTAAAACTGGAAATTAGCTTGTTTCCCCTCTTAGGGGAGGGCATGGACAACATTTAACATACCCAAGCATTTTGGATTTAAACAGAACTAGTAAATACCCTACAGGCACCAGATTTTGTCTTGAATGTAGAAGCTAAGCAGCATCAACCCTGGTTAGTACCTGGATGGGAGGCCACCAAGGAATACCAGCTCATCTAGGCTATATTTTAGAGGAAGGAATTGGCAAAACTACCTCTCAATATTCTTTGCCTAAGAAAACCCTATGAAATTTACAGGGTGGCCATAAGTCAACAGGCAACTTGAAGGCACAGACAGACACAGTATTAGTGCCTTAAAAGGCTAGCTATGATTGAAATGTGGCTGAAAAACAAAAAGGAGGCTGGGACTTTTAAAATACTTTACATTTCTTTGCATTGCTCATGTGGTGGTCTCAATATGGAAGAGTTTGATTTTGGAAAGATCTGAGGTGCATAGCTTTCTATATTAAAACTGTAATTTAAATTTTCCTGATATTATTTCAAAAATGGAAAACAAACTTCATATAATGTCATGAAGCTGTTGTTTATCTAAAATGTAAGGTCCCACACAAACTATTCTCTCAGACAAAGACATGCTATTTTGTACAAAAGTATAATATGTTAAAGTTTAGTCTAAATCTGGACTTCATACATCTGTAAATACAATGTAATTCTATTTTCTATATCTATTTTATAAACTTAAAAGCTGCCAAATTTCATTTTAAAATGTCAGTTTGAATGCTAGTCAACTACAGGAAATAACAAGAAAGAAGAACAATGGTATCCTTTCAGCTGTGCTGAACAAAGCTTTACAGAGCATCCAATTCCAAGGTTGCAAAGTTAAAGTCACTGATATATAACTGTCCATTAGAATAATGAAATAACCAATAATGGTTATTCCTTCATAATGAACCTTCAACTTAGGTAATTTGCACACATACTGTATCTAGTGTTATTGGGGCCAAAATTTTACAGTTGATTAAGTAATCTCCTTTTAACAGATTAATCAATTACATTGAAATATGCCACCATATTACCAAAATTATACCACGAGTGTACTTCTTGGAAACTGAAGTATAAAATAATTTACAAATTAATAAATGAAATCTATGAACCATTGTAAAAAAAGGGGGCTATTTAAATATTTCCTTTTTCTTTTATCAAAAAAAGCCTTGAAGATGCATGTGTACTTTTCATTTGCAAACCCACTGAATGAAATTATCCTTCCAATTAATCATCTAAAGTTGCCTTATTTGTTATGGATATTAATCATTCTGCCTTTAATCAAACTTAGTATAAGTAATGGCATTCCTTTAAGTCGCATATCTTAGGGACTACTGAGTCATCAAAATTCTCAATATAGAGGAACTATATTGTCAAAAATATGTCTGTGTGCCCTAGTATTTACACATTACTAATTCATGGGTTCTGAGTTTAATTCAAATGGTTATTCAGAGGCTGATTTCAGGGCTGGTGCTGAGCCAACATTAATTCTGAGCTATTTCAACATTCACACCAAGACTGCTTTATTTGGACCAATTCAGATCTTGGCTGTCATAAAAACCACTGTCAGGCAGTATCAGGCCATACATATGACAGGTCGCATGATGAATGCAGTACAAAGCTCAATATTCTTCTACCTGTATTTTCACTGGACCTTCTCTGAGCTCCTTTCCTCAGGGTAGTATGCATGAAGTGATCTGCTCAGGCAGAAAAACTACAGGAACAGTGAATTGAACCACTTCCCTGAAGTTGCTGCTTCACCTTCATCCTTCCCATTACTCTGAATGAATTAATTTATTACAGCACATGGCCAGCACCAAAATAAAGCAAAAATACAAAACATATAACATCAGATGTACTGCCGGAGCACAAATATATATATACATTCTACTCCAACGGAAATGTATGTCCTCTATACTGTATATCCAAGTAGGAGAGGATAATGCCCACAGTCCCATCCCTCATAGCAGGACAAAATTCATACAATTATTATAAGACATTGGTGTAGTCGAATATTATAAAATGTTGGCCCGGTCAACAGTCAGATACCACATCCTCATTCCTCAAAACCTTTTTAAAAATTTTTTTTAAAAATTTATAAAACATTGGCATAGTTACTGTATACAGTTATCAACAAACAACTTTTTCCAATTTCATTATATAAAATGCTATAAAGATAAAATATATAAAGGTAATAAGATGATGGCCAAACTCTAAAGCATTATTACTTCATCTGTATTAAAAAGTTTTTATGGCAGACAATTGCAGCTGCAAAGAACTTGGCAACGTTTATAGTTACCAGTTCTTTGTGGTCTGAAAGGAGATAGCGAACATAAAATTGCTCTTTTCTGCTGGGTAGGTGTTGTAAAAGAGGGAATATTACTCTTATATCCTGGAATACCGTGTCCAGTTCTGGCCACCACAATTCAAAAAGGATGTTGACAAGCTGTAGAATGTGCAGAGGAGGGCAACCAAAGTGTTAAAGGGTCTTGCAGCATGCCCTATGAGAAGCAACTTAGGGAGCTGGGCATGTTTAGCCCGGAGAAGAGTAGGTTAAGAAGTGATATGATAGCCCTGTTTAAATATCTGAAGGGATATCATGAGGATGGAGCAAGCTTATTTTCTGCTATTCCAGAGAACAGGACACAGAGCAATGAATACAAAATACAGAAAGAGAGATTCCATCTCAATATTAGAAAGAACTTGCTGACAGTAAGAGCTATTCAACAGTGGAACAAACTCCCTCAGAGTGTAGTGGAGTCTCCTTCTTTGGAGGTTTTTAAAAAGAGGCTGGATGGACATCTGTTGGGGATGCTTCGATTGTGTTTTCTTGCAGGAGGGTTGGACTTGATGGCTCTTTAGGTCTCTTCCAACTCTATGATTCTATGATCCCCTTTCTTTCCCATTCTGTGCATCATCTCTTGCCACTGCCACACCTCACTCTCTTGTTCTCTACACTGCAGAACTGTATCTTCCTCTTTCATCCTTGCTTTCACACTACTATCCCATGCACCCAGCCTCACCTCATGTCTACCTTCTCGCATCCTTCCATTACAATTCTCACATTCTCTTTCCTCCATCTATGAATATGCTGTGTTAATTTTTCTCTCTGCTGCCAGATGTCTGAAAATTATGCAGTTCTCAAGAGGTTTCATGTGGGAAGAAAGTCTCTGTTAGCAGCAGAGGAAAATCTCTTGGCCCAGCCCCACAGGACACCAAGGGGAGGCAGCCAAGGATGAGGTAGGCTATAGCTTTCTAGGACTTTCAGCTGCCTTCCCTTACCAGCCCCGTAAGACACTGGAAGAGCTAGGAAAAGCAACCAAACCTCAAAAAGGTGCAAGGCTCCCACCATGGCTGCCTCATATGACATTGGGAGGATGGGGAGCAGAGAACCTAGAATCTGGAGGCTGTAGCTTCCACAATGCTTTTCTGACTCTTCCACATCCATTCACTGTGTGGCAATCGGGAAGATAGGGGAAGGAAAGGGGGGCTTAAGGAGGTTTCTTCTTGTTGAGGCTTCAAACACTAGAAAATCCCCTGATTTGTTTTTAATTTCTTCACACATTCAAATATTATCTCCATTCTTACCTCTTTCCCTTCCATTGCCCCACCTTGCACCTTGACCATGCCTCCCCCTCTGGTGAAGCAAGAAGGTAATATGAGGTGCACATAAGGTGGCAATAATGATGATGTGGCTTTTTCCTGCTACACAGGCAGTAACAGAACCTTAGTTGCCTCTCATAAAATTGAAACTAGGGGAAAATGCATAGTATTGCTATGTCAAGTCATGAAAAAAAAAAACCTGCTGTTTTCCCATGAATTGACATAGTCATAGCATCTTAAATACCCATAACTGTATGCGTGTTGGTCCTTAAATATCCATATCTGTATGTATTCTGCCTTGCTTTGTTGACTCTCCCGCCCCCTGAATTCTAATAGCTCCAATGCTTTCTGTGCAATCTTTCAAGGAGCTCTTCAAAACAAACCTCATCTAGACATCCTTCCAAGTGAGTCTTTCCTCCAAAATTATAACATTGGCCCACAGAAATGGGAACTGGCATTGGAGAAGATGATTCAAATCTACAGTTGTAAATCTGTGAAAAATGTCAAAGCTATAATACTTTACACATTGGCTTACTACAATGAAAGGTACAGCAGGCTTTTTTTAATGAAAGCTTGGAATCTGGCCCAATTGACATTCCAAAAAGGTTCAAGATGTCAAGGATAGAATATGAATAAAGTCAAGTCACCTTAGATCTACCCCAAGGTGATACTAAAGCGATTTTGGTATGCACAGGGGACATATGATGTCAAATCTATGGAGCTCCTTTTTAATTTGCCCCTTCTGCTCTGGCACTTAGCTGGGCCTTGAAGATCTTCTTTACATGGCTATGTTTGATTGATAACCATCTCCATGTCTCCAGCTCTACAAAGCAATTTGTAAATGTATCCTACTGGATGCTGGAATATTTTATAATTCTGAATTGTTGATATTGGTTTTATATTTTATCATGCGAATGGCCTTTGGCTTAAGCATTAATAAAGATTGATTGATTATTGTCATGGTTTTTCAAAGTGTACCTTGCCTCCCCCTGCCATAGCAGTACATGGCACTGTGAAGGCAAAGTGAAAAAGTGTCCTCAAAATATATAAATAAGAGCATATTTCTATTACACATATAGAATTTTTCATTATTAATGTGGACTAATAGAATGTGAATAAAACCAGAGAGCTGAATGGGGAGATAATGTTCTTCCACATCAGCACAGACATCAATATTAAAAAGTGTGGATGCTATAATTTTTTTTAAAAAAAGTAACAACACGTTTTTTTCATCTACCTTTAGTATGACTATATATAGAGCCAAAACGTTCTACCCTGCTGATTTGTAAGCTGCCATAAATTCTTATCGTAGGAAAATTAAAACAGGTATTTACATTCTTTAATAGCTGAGTTTAAAATAAGGAAAATATGTTCGATTAAACATATGCTTCTAATACCATCAATTTCTAAGCTGAATTCAGAGATTAAAAACAGAAGAAAGCAAAGTATTCCACAACTAACAATGACATGACAGATTGCTGATTCCGACATTAAAACTTGTGTCTGCACTATGTATCTCAGTTGTCCTTTGGGGAATATTCAGAACAACAGCAAGACTTATTCTAACATCAAAACCTATCTACACTTTGTACCTCAATTGTTTTGAGATATATTCAGCAGCTACAGTTTAGGACTCAAATACATCCACTGACAGAACTATCTAGATGAATTCCCTGTGAATACGACTAGAAAACACCCTGCTACAATACCAGATACTAGCATGTTGTATACACAATTTGTACAAAAGCCAGATCACACCTACTACTCTCCTTGGAGAGAGTTGTGGTACACCACATGTCCCATGGAGGAAAGGTTTTTAATGTCTGAACTGGCACAGAGATTCTAGGATCACGACTGCAGCAAAAGTTATGATGTAACAAAGCGGTTAAACGAAAAAATATAAGTGAAAATGATATTTTAGCAATAGCCTCCTTAATCAAGATTACAGATTATTTTATGCATGTTATAAAAATGAAATACATGTATATCCCACCTTTTGGTTTTGCAACTTCCACAGCTGCTTCCAGTAATAAAATGTAAAATAAAACCACAGGAGTCAATAACATTTGTCAGCACTACTACAGTTAGTCCCGTATCGTGCTGAAAGACCTGATATATATACACAGGTTTTTACTTGATTCCAAAAATACCTAAAATATTTGCTGCTCAGAGAGCCTCCTTATGGTGAATCTCCTGCAAAAGGGGTACCACAGCTGAGAAGGCACTTATTCCAGTCAAACTCACCTAATATTAAACGCAAGTCAAGCAGGCATGTGCATGTGGCATCATTTTCAGATGTACAACTTTAGAAGTTAAAATCTTAAATATCTATATAACATTAATAGTTAGAATATTAAACGTAAAAACATTAAAAGGTAAAACCAGCATTATGAATTGTGCTTGGAAACAGTCAGTTACTGAAGAAATGTCAAGATATGCTCTATTCATTGCTACCAGTCAAATTTATCAGCTGTATACTGAACAGAGGTTTCTGAGATGTCCCCAGACACAATGTACTGTAGTAGTGTGGTCTGGAAATTATGAGATAATAGTGGTTAACAATGATCAAGACATTATATCTATCTAGAAAGAATCACAGATGTTTTATAACCCTTAGTTCAGTGATGGCGAACCTATGGCACACATGCCAGAGGTGGCACTCAGAGCCCTCTCTGTGGGCACACGTGCCATCACCCCAACACAAAGTTTGCCAGAGTTTGTTACTAGAAAGCCAGAGGGACATGGCACTTTGCAATAAGTAAGTGGGTTTTGGGTTGCAGTTTGGGCACTTGGCCTCTAAAAGGTTCACCATCACTGCCTTAGTTGGTGATACATGTTTCTTTCCTCCATCCCTGTGATTTTTATTGAGTAAAAAAACAAAGAAAAAAGAAAAAAAACACAAATAACAAGTACAGACTACAAACTACCAACAACAAGTTAACAGCCTGGCTGCAATATTTAATTCTCACTTATTTGTACATATATCATACCATATAATAACAGCAGGTTAACCATAAAAATACAGTCCATTTCAGAAAACAACATATGCCTATGTTCTGAGATTTTCAAGAGGCATGCCAACCCCATGTTTCACCAACTTATGGAGGTACAATTGATAGGAATGTGGAACAGGCTCTTACTGGTCACAAAGCCAAACTAAAACCATCTAACACTGTGTAGCAGCTTTAGTGATTTTTATGTTATCTTAAACTTACTTCCTTTTAGGGTCTGAAAAGGGTACTGTAATAAGCTGGTATATATGTGAAGCAGGACAACTGTAATGCCCCCCCCCCTTTGTTTATATTCCTCAGAGGTACTGCCACTGTTACTCAGACTTGCATCTCAATTATGAAGGTAAGCACATTTGCACATTTACAGAGAAGGAAAGATTCCTTTCTAGAACTTCCTTCAAACACCTTAACAAATTAGGCTGGCATGCTTAAGCCAAACCATCCAGTGCATGAGTGAAACCAATTCTGGAGTTTGGCAGAGAAATAAATGCCTTTAAATGTCAGGTAGAATCCTAGAATCCTAGAGTTGAAAAGACCACAAGGGCCATTCAGTCCAAGTCCCTGCCATGCAGGAGTACACAATCAAAATACTCCCAACAGATGACCACCCAGCCTCTGTTTAAAATCCTCCAAAGAAGGAAACCCCATAACTTTCCATGGCAGCATGTTCTACTTTTGAACAGCACTTGCCATCAGAAAGATCTTTCTAATGTTTATGAGGAATCTATTTTCCTATAGCTGAATTCATTGCTCTGAGTCCTCATCTCTGGAGCAGCAGAAAATAAACTTGCTCCATCCTCAATATAACATTTCTTCAAATACTGAAACATGGCTATCATGTCACACCTTAACCTTTTCTTCTCCAGGCTAAACATACCCTGCTCCCTAAGCTACTCCACATAGGACATGGTTTCCAAACCTTTCACCATTTTGGTTGCCCTCCCCTGAACATGCCCCAGCTTGTCTATATCCTTCTTGAATTGTAGTGCCCAGAACTGGAAACAATATTGCAAGTGAGGTCTGATCAAAGCAATATAGAGTGGTACTATTACATCCCTCAGTTCTAGACTGTACATCAAGTCAGGTATCACCCATTCTATAGCTATTCATTTCATTTTTAGTATCCAAGTGTAGCATTCTATATTTTTCCCTCTTGAAATTCATTTAAAGTTTTGGCCCAGCTTTCTAATCTGTTAGGGTCATTTGAATTCTGATCTTGTCCTTTAGGGTATTAGTAAGCCCTCCTAATTTCTGGCTTGAACAGACAGGCCAAAATAAATCTGCTTTGGGTCACTTTGGAGGTATGCTGTTTAAATGCTGCATGAGTCCTATGAGTCTGGAAGCCATGCCAAAGCAACACTCCTGTCCTAAGGACTAGAGCACAGCTTTGGCGCAGCTTCTGGCCGCTTAAGATGCCTGTGTCATTTAAACAGCATACCTCCAAAGTGACCCGAAGCAGCTTTATTTTAGCCTGTCTGTTTGGGCCCTTAGTGTCATCTGCAAATTTGATAAACATGCCCTTTATTCCATCATCCAAGTCACTGATGAAGATCTTGAACACCACTGAGCCACGGACAGAACAACTAGTCACATCTCTCCAGGATGAGGAGGAGACATTCAGTATCCTTTGGGTTCGGTTGGTCAACCAGTTACAAATCCACCTAACAAATTATAAATCCACCAATTACAAATTCACCTAACAGTCACACTGTCTAACCCACAGTATTAGTATAACACATACTAATATTACAAATCCACCTAACAGTCACATTGTCTAACCCACATTTTACCAGGCTTCTGGCAAGGATATCACAATACACTTTGTGAAAGGACTTCCTGAAATCAAGATATGCTACACTCACAGCATTCCCTTCATCTGTCAAGCTTGTGACTCTATGAAGAAAAGACACAGGATTAGTCTGTCATGACTTTTTTTGAGAAATTCAAGCTGTCTATTACTGTACTAATCATGGTATTCCTTTCTAAATGCATACCGATTGTATGTTTAATTATTGGCTCTAGATTCTCTCTTGGTATTGATGTCAGACTGACTCGGCGATAATTATTTGGGTCATCTCTCCCCTCCCTTTTTTTTAGATGGGGCAATATTTGCTCTCCTCCAGTTTGCTGGGACTTCTCCTGTTCTCCGGGAATTCTCAAAGAAGTGGTTCAAAGTGGTTCTGAAATTACTTCTGCCAGTTCTTTTAATTCTCTTAGATGTAATTCATCTGTCCTTGGAGAATTGATTTAGAGTAACCAGATATACCTGTACTACCTCTTTACCTATTCTGTGCTGCAGTTCCCCTACTGCATCATCTGCTCCATTTCCCAGAGGTTGACCTGTTCTCCTTTTCAAAGAAGACTGAAGCAAAGAAGGTGTTGAATAGTTATGACTTTTCTCTGTTCCCTGTTAGCATTTTACCAGTTTCTCCACACAGAGACTCTACCATTTCCTTTTTCTTCGTTTTGCTATGGATATAACAAAAAAGCCCTTTTTATTCTTTTAAACTTCTCTAGCAAGCCTGAGCTTGTTCTGTGTTTTAGCTTTTCTGACTTTAACCCTACACAAGTTGGCTATTTGTTTGAATTCTTCTTTATTAATTTTTACCTTTTTTCATTTCTTGTACATGCCTCTTTTAAGCCTTAGCTCTGTTGAAAGTTCTTTAGACATTCATCCAGGCTTCTTTAGACACGTCCCATTTCCCTCCCTCATTGGAACTTTGCCTTCAGTATCTCACTTTTAAGAAAGTCCCTTCCCTCATCAACCCCCTCCTATACTAGTAGTCCTGACAGAATCATCACCAGATCAGCTTTCTTAAAGTCTACACTGCATATCTGACTATGCTTGACTTCCCCTTTCCACTGTATAACAAACTCCAGCAGAACATGGTCATTCCCACTTAAGGATCCTGCCAATTCCACTCCACTGAGTAGACCTTTACTGTTGGTTAGGATCAAATCTAAAATAGCTGATCCCCTAGTTGACTCTTCTACCTTCTCGATAATGGAACTGTCTGCAAGGCAAGTGAGGAATTTGTTAGAACTTACATTTTTGGCAGACTTGAACCTCCAACAAATATCAGGACAGTTTAACCCCCCCCCCTTTACTACTACAGTTTTCCTTTCTTAACATGTGGTCATCAGTTCCAGGAAGGTTTTATCCAAGTCCTCAGTTTATCTTGGAGGCCTGTAGTAGACCACACCACCTCTATCTCCCTGTTGTTTTTATCCAGATGCTCTCAACTTGGCTTTCAGGATTTAAGTCATGCATCTGTTCACAGCTGTATGCATCCTTAATATATAATGGTACTCCACCTCCCTTTCTATTTGGTCTATTTCTCTGAAATAGGTTATACACCTCTGTTACTCTGAAACATATTTTTATTTTCTTGATAAGTATGGATTTATTTCTTTAAAAAAACAAAGATGTGATTAATCATTGATAAAGGAGGCTTGGGAGTGTCTCTAAAATGAAAAAGGGGACATAATCTATGACTCAGAAAATAAAACTATATGGGAAAGTTTTATTAAATGTGGTAATAAGTTAGCAAAAGTACACTCCTATACTTAATTTAGCACCATTTCAGAGTTGCCAAGAGCATACATTGTCCTTCCAGACATTGTGTCATCAACCCTGTATTTCCACATCTAATGTAATAACATTATTAAATCATTTATTGCAAATATTGATCAGTTTTCATAATTCACAGTAAAGAACAGGGAATTTTATTATCTTCACATTCACTTCTGCATCGTGCACCAGTCAAGGACACTAGTCAAATTTACAATGTTAAACAGCCTTATCCTCAGTTGCTACATTTGCAGTATTCGTTGACATATTTCTGCATGCAGGGTTGGCCTCAGGAACTGGAATAACTAGGGACCTGTCAAGCCCATTCCCCAGTAGCTGCCCCATTGTCAGCCCCTTGACCCTGATCTTCTTCCTCAGTGTCTTTGCCTATTGAGTTTGTCTTCTGAAATATGCAAAAAGTGACAAGAAGAAAGAAAAACGCCTTGCCCTATCCTAGGGAGCGCTACAGACTGAACCCAGAGGGAAGGGACAGCAGTTAGAGTAGTGAGAAGGTGAGACAGAGCTTGGAATAACAGCCTGGGACTGTCTCCGTTTAAGACAAACAGTAGGACATGAGCTACAACTTTGGACTTCAAAGATCCACTGCTCACCACTGCCTCTGACAGTTGTCGAAAGAAGTAATTTTCCAGTCTCAGAGGCAGTATAAGCATCATGTCCAAGGCAATGAAAAACCTGACGCCACCACTGCACCACTTCTGTATGTCTTTAAAAAACATTAAAATACAACTGATAGGAACTTCACTCCCCATACATGTGTTTAAAAGATTTTTTTTTCTCTCAGTTAATGAAATACTTTTTTTTCTTACCAGGTTTGGTCTTCTGCTTCATGAGATGCCTGTGATTGGTAAACATTCCTGGAGAGTCTTGTGAGGCTGGTCTTTCTTCAAGGTCAGACTCTGGTATGGTAGAACAGCCACCTAAGTTGAAATAAAAATATTTGTAAAGAAAATAATTTAAAAAGCATATTCATCAAACCAATGCTATTACAAAATGCATACTGTAATAAGAACGAACTGCTCTTTAACTATTGGAAAAATGTTGTATAAGCAAGCTCAAACATTTTGCTGTTCTTAGCACTTAAACTTGAGGATGCATGCAAAGACCCAGGCTCCCTCTGTTCACAAGCAGCTGATCTCAATTTGGGAGCTGCATCCTAGCATCATCTACAACTTTAAGATTATGAAGCACAATTATGATTTATTATTTATTTATGGTATTTATATCCCGCCCTTCAGTCCTAAAGGCTCTCAGAGCGGCTTACAGTTATTATTATTTTTAATTAGACGGTTCCCTGCCCTCAGGCTTAGAATCTAAAAAGGCACGACACAAAAGGAAAAGGGAATGGTGGTGGGGAAAGGGATCAGGTCCAGCAGTTCTTCCCTCCCTCTGAGGCCTGGACCAAGGCAGATGGATTGGAGGGAGGGCTCTTTTTCTTAGTCCAGGCCAGACCCAATGGAGCTGGACCTGCATCTCTCCCTGAGTGTGCTGTCCTCCTCTAGAATCCACTATTGATGTCTCGAGCCAACCATAGTCTGCAAGAGCAATTGTGCTATCCATTTGGGCAAAGAGCAACATAGGAAGAGGCATACAACTGATGTAGCGCATCTGTGTTGGAGATATACCACTTCAGACTATAGGCTAGAGCAGTGATGGTGAATGTTTTAGAGACTGAGTGCCCAAACTGCAACCCAAAAGCCACTATTTATCTCAAAGTTCCATGTCCCTCTGGCCTTCTAGTAACAAACTCTGGATAATTGCGTGCTGGGGCGATGACATGTGGGCCCACAGAAAAGGCTCTGAGTGCCACCTCTGGCACTCGTGCCATAGGTTCGCCACCACTGGGCTAGAGCTATAAAGACTCTACCCCTCCAGAAGACTCCTACAATTTAAAAGTATTATGTCAGCAAAAGCAGGAATTGTAATCCTTTCCCCTGATTTTCTTCTACATGTAGGATTTTAAAGCTATGTAGAGCATTTATTTAAACACCAACCTGAAGTCTGAAGTGGTACAATTTGGAAATGTCTACTACCTCTGTGTGAACTAAGCAAGGGGGAGGGCTGGATACTGCACTGTAGTTTTATCACAAAAGAGCCTTTCCTCATTATCATAAGAGGTCATGAGTTCATATGTTGAGATTGCTTTTCCTTAGCACTTATACAGCTAAATCTGGTATAAATTTAAAACAGTTCTTTTAATTGAGGCTGGAAGCAAAAGAAAAAAAAAGCTTTATAATTTCAGGAGAAATTCCATATGTGCACCAAACATTTCCTTTTAAAACACAGAAAGGAAAGCTATAATAAACTATGGCTTTCAAGCATGGAATTGGACGTACAGAGTTGAATACAAATGGACAGTTTTAGCTCAAAGAAAGGGAAAGATGAATACATGGAGTGGGAAAATTCCATGTACAAAACATATTTCAGTCCCCCAAAAAATAAAGAAAAGGAAAAAAATGCCTATATACAAACATGTTTCAGCCATTCTATTTGCTATGTGTGTATGTATGTGCCTTCAAGTTGCCTGTCGACTTATGGCAACTCCATCAATTTCATGTATTTTTCCTCTTGGGCAAGAAATATTCAGAGGAGGTTTTGCCAGTTCCTTTCTCTGAAATATAGCCCAGTGTCCCATCCAAGTACTAACCAGGGCTGATCCTGCTTAGCTTCCAAGATCAGACAGAATCTGGTGCCTTTAGGGTATTTATGCCCATTGCTAAAACAAAGCAGGGTATTATGGGTTGTTAAGCCTACAGGGTTGTTAAACTGAGCTGACAATTACATGAACACAATGCATTCCTACATGATATACTGTCAACAGTCATCTTGACTCACACCCCTCCTTTCTTGTGTGAAAGGAAGTTATTTAAAGAAAAATGTGAAAACTATTCCTCCAAGCTTTTTATGTATGGAACTCTTGTTTCTCAGATAAAACCCAAGATAAAAACATTATTAATATAATAAACCATGATAGAGTCATAGAAATAGCACCCTTGAAATTATCTTTCCTAACAGTGAAATTATGAGGAAAATGTCACGTAGCCCATTAGCACATATAAAGTTTCTGTGTACACATAAAAATTCTGAAAGCTTGTTTTGAACATTCAAATCCCAAAGGTTATATAGCCATGAAAATTAATACCTTCTATACCAAAGTTTTTCATTAGGCATGAGCACCTCTTTTACATCCAAGGTAACTTTATCACTGCCAAAAATGTCACTTTGCCCTAAGGCACCTCATGCAATTGACTGGAAGAAAGCAAGAGATCCTGATTTTGGTTTTGATGGCAAAGGCATATAAGGATCTACTTGTCAAATGATTGTGTCAAAATGTGGCACTAATAAAAGGAAATGCAATTTCCCCCTCTCATCGTGTTTCTTTCCTTTTTCAGATATGCAATTACTTTATTTCCTTGTTTGAAAAATGGAAAGGTGTTAGTAAGCATCACTAAGAATTTGAAAAGAATAGTAAAACACAGAACTTAGAAATGTTAATTTTTTGAAACACAACGACTAAACTCCCCACTTTCTGCCCAGCTAGCATGTGCCATGCTGGCTGAGGGATTCTTGGAGTTGCAATTCATCAAGCCCTGAAAATACTACAATAATTTTTTATCATATAATTTAAGATTTTTTGCTAGCAGTTTGCTCCTCTGTAAAGAAGAACCACATTTTAAAGTGTGCTTTGTACTTCTTTTTCTATTTTTATCAAATGGGATCATTCTAGCAAACCATCAAAAATCAACTTAAATTGTGAATTTAATTATGATTTAAAATTTCAGATTTCTCCTCCAAATGGTTGGGGGGAGGCATGTTTTAATATGGTACCAAGAAAAATATAGGGTTGCTGACGATCTCCGTCAGCGCTCTAAAGTCAAAGGGCCATCACAGGGCTCAGCTGGGTGCTTTGGCATGGCAAGACGTTAAGGAACAATTAGAATGAACTATGTATGCAGCATTGCTTTGCTTTGCTCAGGGCTAGGAACACAAACTGAGTCTTGCTTTCTGTCCATTACTGAACCTATGAGATATGTTATAGGTTCAGCTATCAGTTTTCAAGAACAGCTATCACAAGATAGATCAGCGCTTGTCCTTTCTTTCCTGTACAAGTTTTACACTGCTATCTAATTATTCGGAATTTAGAAGTCTACTATTGAGGAAGGTTTCCTACCCAAAGGACTGCAAAACAAAACAAAAATTATTTGCATCTGCTGATAACAACTGAAACAACTCATAGAGAATAAGGGTAAGATAAGTGAGGGAAGGGGGAAATTGGCACACAAATCCAGCACTTTGGAAAAGATTCAAGTTGAAAAGTTCTCCAGATGTAAGACTGTAAACACTGATTCATAAAATGAATTTCCCCATTAATTGTTGGCAAGGAAGGACACCATCGAGAATATGTTATTGTATTATGACCCATTCTTTTCTCCTTTTCTGTGTAGCTAAATTCTTGTTTGACACTATAGATCTTTTATCAGTTGTGATAAATAGAACCAGCAAGCTGTGGTCAGCAAAACTGTTTGATAGCTTATAACATTATTAAAGTAACAGCCAAGTAATTGTGAACTTTATTCATTGAAGGAAACAGGACCTCTCTTGTTTATTTTCACTCACTGTATTTAACACCACATTATGTGCTTACCTTGGGAAAAGACCCATATTGAAGATGAACTATATAATATATAGATTAACTATATAATAAGAGAAAGAGAGACAACTTACTGCAGGTTTAAAACACAATGGTTATAGCTTACCTTTTAACACAGAGACATAGTCAAAGAGGAATACAGAATGAAGGTATCAGTAGCCAAAAGGAAGAAGAAGAAACAATGGATGACAGACAAAACACATGAAGCAGTTCAAGAAAGAAGAGAAGCAAAAGGAAAGGGAGAGAGAAACTTAATCAGAAAATTGAATGCTGCTTTTCAACAATCAGTGGATAAGGAGAAAGAAAACTACCAAAACAATCAATGCAGAGAAAAAGAATCCATAATAATAAAAAGGGAAGAATAAGACACCTCTTCCAAAACATCCAAGAAATCAAAGAAAATTTTAAACCAATGGTTTACAATCAGAAGAGAAACATAATACTCAACCATGATTAAATGAAAGAAAATGATGGAAACAATACACAGGAGAGAGATATAAAAATGTGAAAAGATGAATGACACATGGGAAGAAGAAAGTTATGAAAATTGAATTCCAAACTTGGGGAAGCGAAGTGATAGCTGCTCTCAAAGCAAAACAGATGACATACCAGCAGAACTTAATTTTAACTAAAATTTGTCAACAAATATGGAATACAGTCAGCCCTCCATATCCATGGCGTTTTCACATGGATTCAAGCATCTATGGCTTGAAAATGTTTTTTTAAAAGATATAAATCACACAAAACAAAACTTGATTTTGGCATTTTATGTAAGAGACATGATTTCACTATGCCAATGTATTTAATGGGACTTAGGCATCCATTTTGGTAATCACAGGGGGGTCTTGGAACTAAACCCCAGTGGATATCAAGTGCGCACTGTACAAGAGACCAGAAGTGATCATTATACATCCACAAAAAACAAGACACAAAAAATTGCAATAATTACAGAACCATCACACTAATTTCCTATGAAAGCAAAGTCATGCTTCAAATTATGCAGCAAAGACTCCTACCACATTTGGAGCAAGAAATCCCTGAGGTGCAAGTTGGATTCAGGAATCCAGAAGATCCAGGAAATTCAAGAAGAAAATGTGCATGTGCTTTATTGACAGAGCAAAGCTTTCGACTGCATCAGGAAAAGCCATGGCTTGCATTTAGAGGAATGGAAGTGCCACAACATTTGATTGTCCTGATGTATAACCTGTACTCAGGACAAGAGGCTGTCTATACTCAGAACAAGAGGCTGCCATCAGAACAGAATATGGAGAAACAGAATAGTTCCCAATCAGTACAGAGGTCAGGCAAGGCTGCATACTATCACCCTATTTGTTCAATTTATATGCAGAAAAAAGAGCAGGTTTGGACTCAGAGACAAGAGGAGTGAAGATAGGAGGAGGAAACCTTAACAGCCTAAGATGCAGACAACACAATACTACTATAAAGTCTTGGAGCAATTACTGAATAAGGTCAAGGAGGAATATGCCAAGGCAGGATTAATGCTGGACATAAAAACAAAACAAAAATAATAAACATGGATTGCTCTGGGACCATGGTGACCGGACGCTGCAGTCTTGAAGCCAGCTGCTGCTGCACTCCCAAAGGGGCCACTGCCAGATGTGGCTTTTTGCTGCTCCTTTTCAGGCCAGCTTTGTGCCGCCTTAGGTAGTTTTAGAGCAACTTCTGGGAGCTTTTGGGCTGTGCATCATTTGAATGCCACACTCCCAAAGTGCCTGGAAGGTGTTTTATTTGGCCTATGTGTTTTGGGCCTTGGTTAAAATATTGATCAGAACGGAGATTGAAGTCAAGAACTCTGAAGAAGACTAGGATTGGGAAGGGCTGCTAGGAAAGAATTGGACAAGATCATAAAATGTAAAGACAGAACTCTGAACGCTAAAGTGGGGATCATCCAAGCTACTATATTCCACATCACCATGTTTGGATGTGAGAGTTGGATAGTAAAAAACAACAACAACAAAAAACATAGGAAGAAAAGCAACTTATTTGAGATGTGGTGCTGGATACGAAAACAGAGAATACCATAGGCAGCCATGAGGTCAAAAAAATGGGTTCTAGAAAAGCTCAAGCCTGAACTCTCTCTGGAAGACAAAATGACTAAACTGAGGCTGTCATATTTTGAGCACATCATGAGAAAAAAATGAATCATTAGAAAAGATAATGAAAGACTCAGTCAGGGAGGTCACAGGCATGAGCATGCAGGCTCACAGCAAAGAAGTTGGGAATAGGGGATCTCAGAGATATCACATCCACCATAAATTGAGATTAACTTGAGGGAAGCCAACAACAACAGCAGCAGCAACAACAACAGGCAACAGACACTGTGAGAATATAGTCTCTCCTCAGCTGCAGAAGCACTTTGGATAAATAACTGGTTCAAGAACAGCTTCCTATTTGTAAGACAATAAATAGAATGGGTTGAAGTACTGTACAAATCATTTTTGGGAAATTCAAACACATATGTTCTATTGTCCCAATAGCACAACAACCCTGCGAACAATAATGTGAAATGTTACTGTTCATTTTGTGAAGCATAACTGGGGTTAAACTCCATCTATGGATAGTCATATGAAAGGTAAAGGTAAAGGTTTTCCCTTGGCAAGATTGTCTAACCATGTCCAACTACAGGGAGCAGTGCTCATCTCCATTACTAAGCCAAAGAGTCAGTGATCATGTGGCCAGCGTTACTGCACAGAACGCTGTTGCCTTCCCACTGAAGTGGTACCTATTTATCTAATTGCACTTTTAAAATAATAATAATAATAATAATAATAATAATAATGAAATTTATTTTTATCCTGCCCCTCTGTGTAACACAACCTAGCTTTCAAACTACTAGGTTGGCAGAAGTGGAGACTAGTGGCAGAAACTCACTCCGTCAAGCAGCAACTCACGACTTCCCGACCTGCCATTCTTGCAATTCTCAGAATCAGTATCTTAACCACTGAGCCACTGCATCCTATGGCTATACATTTCTTTACATTTTCTACACACACACACACACACACACACACACACACTTCTATGGGTATACATTTTCTATACATTTCTATGGCTATACATTTTCTGAATAAGGCTGATAATGATTTATAAGGTGGCATGGTCCATATTTTAGCCTACTGTTCTTCTCAAATAAAGATACAGTACCTGAGATCTAGTTCTAATAACATTCTTGATGCTTCCCCTTCTTCATTTTTCTTCTCCATATACAAAGTAGATGCCAGCTTTTAACTCTTCAATAGTTAAAAGCAAGAAAATACTTGGATACTCAAATCCAGTCTATACTAAATGCCAATATATATAATTAGTAAAAGACCAAATTCATACCCTGTTCAGCCACTGTTGATGGACTGGAATTTGTGGATATATTCCTATTCAACTGTTTCTCTTTCCACTCTTCCTTTGTAGTTTCTTTGTTCAAAGGCAGTTGTCTTCAGGGTAAGGATGGAATGCAAAGCAAGACTGAAGTGTTCTGTAACTGGCTTTTATGTATCCCATTTCCTAAAGTCTGATTTATGTTTTAATTTCCTGGCACACTACACATATTATAACAGTAGTTAACACCCCAGCCTCATGAGGGCACTCTTGACCAATTTATCACATCTCCAGTCTGGTTTTCAGCCAGCATCATGCTACATTCCTCAACTCCCTCTATCATTCATATGGTCATCCACCAATCCTGGCCTTAAGCAACATGCTTCCTCCTACGTTTGTCCCTCCATGGCCATTGTTAAAAATGAATTTGATATCTCACCATCATACCCGCACATTTTGCATTTCTGTGGCTATTCATACAGTCTGATTTGAAACATCTATTCCTAGGCAGTAATTCACTCCATGCATTTGAGTAAGTAGACTAAATCTACAAAAGCTTATGCTACCAACTTCTTTCTTCTAAAAGTGCTACAAGATCCTTTTGCATATTGATATTCCAGATTAACATGGCTATGTCTTTGAATTCTATCTGCCATAATATACATATCCACACACTGTGAATATAATATACTATACAGTTTCACCTGCTGTGGTGTCACATACCGATACCAAGTCACCACACTTGGTCTTTTATCTTGTAGGAAGAAAGTGAAGACTATAGAAATGGTTTTAATCCAGTCTATCAGCTTCTTTGGGTACTTCCAGAATTCATATGAATTTGTTCTTTGGTGTGTGTGTGTGTGTGTTTTGTTCTAGAATGCACATTTAACTAAACTTCATAGTAAAGCTTAGATTGATATCCCAAATGTTTCTATACAAGGTTGGGACCTTTAGATAAACATGGGTATTTTTGTTCAGGACAAAATACTCATAAGGTTTCTGGCTTTGGTCAATTCTGCATGGAAATTGTTGTGAAACAAATTTTAAGGACTGCAGGTGCTACCAGTCAAATACAGTCAGACCTACCAAAAATGCAGGACCTCAAGTCCCATTTTCCCTAATGGCAGCATCACCCATGTGCCCCCCAGTACAGCTGTGTATATGTGTTGCCATTAGGAACAATGGGGGCTTGCCATCTGTGGATGCTAAAATCTGTGGATGGCAAGTATACATATAGGGTGGCTACTCTGTATTTCTTTCATTCAAAGCATAAATGAAACCACCAAGATTGGCCAAGTAAATATCTTAGTTACAGATGCATTAAAAAGAAAGACAACACAAGTATAGCACAGATCCAGAATTTACTCCTTTTATTGGGAGTGCATTCTAAATACGTTCCTATATACCACTTACAAAATGTAGCTTCTGATGAAAAGAAGGGAAGGGACATTTGCCAGTTTCACCCTCCCCTTTTAACATCTTGTGCACCCCAAAAACTTTTCCTGGAGGGTTTGGGAAACCTTCAGAACATGTAGGTGGAGGCTGAAGGAGAGAAAAAACCAGTGACTGCCCAACTCTCCCCTTAAGTAGTGAAATCCCTCTCCTAGAGCAAAAACTCTTTGTAGATGAAAGGAGACCTTCTTTTACCAAAAGGCTAAATGCAAAATACAGAATTTGAAACAAGAATCCAATGCATATAAAGGCAATGTCTCTGAAGCATTCAAAGATAAACTGGATCTCTCACCAATAATATTTCTAACTATGACCATAAAACAGTGAAATACTATTGGACACAAATTCATGGAAGGTTATGCCATTCAAATAAACGCTGGTCATAAAAATGCCAGTAAATATTGCTGAATTTCCTGGAATAGACTAACATAACCACCCCGTTACAAAGCAAAAAACAAGGTCCTCATCTTATAAGGACGCTATAGAATGGAGGGAAATGACAGCATGAACTGAAATCTGCAAATCACCTGAAAAGATTAGCGTTCTTCTTGTTACAGATGTGTGCCCATCACTGAAATATTACCTCAAAAAAGGGTAAGAGCAGAATGCTTTCTGCTTAAATGGAAGCTTTTTAGAAATCAAGTTAACACAAAGTTCACTACCTTGACGTGCTGGTTTTAGAGAGTACGATATTTCACCATTCTTGTTATCGGAGGTTAAATGCTCTTGCATATGCTCATCGCTGGGGGGGGGGGCACAAATACTGCTGTTAATGATGCAAATATGTGTGCTATGTTTCAAAAAAGCATCTCTCTTCCATTACGCTGATCCAACTATAGAAATATTCAAGAACATCTCCCTCCCAAATATATTATTTATTATCAGGTATATGACATCCTGCCTGCAAAGTAAATTGAAATGTTTATGGCCAGTATTCTCTACACAGGACTTTTTAATGTGTTATAAAGACAAAAATGTGGAAAAAAAATAGGCCCTTGTAAATTTAATATTAGCTTTATTTAATTTAGAGGTGGGTGATGTTTTTATTCATTTTTAAAGCTTTTCCAACAGACTTTACCTCCTTTAATTTCCGCTAAAGCAAGGGTGAGAATTTATTTGCTACTGTGCTTCTTTATTATTAAATAAATGACAAGATTCAACATGTTAAAGAAAACACACTATGTAACAGTATATGAATAAGCACAAGGTTGTACTATTAAGGAAGGACATACCATTTGCAGCTCAGAGAAAAATGTGTCTTTGGTCTTATGACTTTAAATTTCTCATATTTTAATGCAATTTTTACAAGTCAGTTTGTCATTGGCGAAAGAATTGGAAAGGATTTTTATAGATGTTGCACAAATAAATGGATGGCAAATGTATTATCCTGAAGCAATATCCAGGAAGGCCATGGCCACAATGTTTTAATTATTGAATACAAAATAAAATGAAGTTTACTGTCACAATTATATCTAATCTTGGTATCAAGAGGAGCAGTTATACCAAACCCTTAGACCTTAATTGGTAAAAGCACTGAATCAGAATAGCTTTTCCAACCAATTATACAACTTCTGAATTTTCTGGAAACAAAGGTTTTTGATGAATAAAATTACCAAAGAACAGAGCAACTGATTAACAGATTTGACCTTGCGCTGGTAGTTTTGGAGT
>NC_056527.1:61391024-61395053 GCF_019175285.1 Sceloporus undulatus | reverse complement strand
GAAAAGACGCAATGAAATCCCAATCAAATATATAGTGCCATCCACCCTAGTGAAAAGACGCAATGAAATCCCAATCAAATATATAGTGCCATCCACCCCTTAGTGATGGGATGTGGTGGCTCAGTGGGTAAGATGCTGATTCTGATCATTGCAAGATTGGCAGGTCAGCAGTTTGACACCCAAGTGCTGTGTGACAGAGTGAGCTCCCATCACTAGTCCCAGCCTCTGCCAACCTAACAGTTCGAAAGTATGTAAAAGTGCAAGTATGTAAATAGGTACCGCTTCAGTGGGAATGTAACAGCGTTCTATGCAGTCATGTTGGCCCCATGATCACAGAGTTGTCTTTGACAACACTGATTTTTCAGCTTAGTAGTGGAGATGAGCATCAACCCCAACAATTGGACACGACTTGATAATCTTGTCAAAGGGGAAACCTTTACCTTTTACCTCTTAGTGTAATGACTGGTAATGGAAAATGTTGTTGCTTTTTATTAAAGAATCATTTTCTCTTGCCAGCTATGCTGCTATGCAAATGCCTGTTTATGCTTGATATCCTCCATTGAAACTCTTCAGATAATGTGGTGCACAGAGGAGACTTTTTTCCTGGACTGGGTTGTAAATAGCCTATAATGTACATTGAATTTCACATTGTAAAATTTTTATTTTATTACTTGTATTATATTAAGCAAAAATCCTTATGTATGTGAAAGTGCATGATAAATATATTTGCTTTTCAGCAAAAAAATAAAATAAAAAAATTGCACGTCTTAGAGGTCTCTCATTCATACGTTTCATCCAACTTTATGACAAACAGCAACAAACTTCCTTTATTACATATAGTTTTGGTTTTATCTCGAAAGCTCCAAACAATTTGGTGGTTGGCATTTAAAGATGTGCTACTTTCTCTAAGAAGCTACATGTACCCTGAGAACCAAAACAGTGGCCCATCTCCGTATCCAACTACTGTATGAGGTAAACATGAGGCAGTATTTTGAATGCTGATGTCAAAGAACTGAGCTGGCTTGTTCCCTGCTCACATTTAGGTTTCTGAATCAAGACATTCTGCTGAGGTTTGGGCTTCCCTGAATTGTCTCTTGTTGACATTACTGATGCTATTTTATGCCACTCTCCTGTTGTTTAATGGATTTTTGCCTTGCTTTGATTTGTTGGCTGTTAGTTCCTCAGTTTACATTCTAATTTTTTTTATTGTTAGCGACCATGAAAGTGTTTTATGGACAGAAAATTAGACCAAAAACAATAACCTGGAAATGATCTACCTTTGTTCAAAAATATTAATTTGTTATATAAAATATTAGTACTTGCCTGTTAATTATTAGATATTACTAACCCTGTGGTTTCTTTGACTTGTTCAGGTTTTAGTAAAGATGGTCCTTAACAGAAAGAATCTATTTTAGGGCTAGTCAACTGTACATTTTAATAGGTTTCATGTTCTTATGTCTCGAATCCATGGAAATGTAATGGACACAGCAGGTTGCTGTGTCAGACACAAGTATTTCTGCATGTAATTTTTTCTTTGAAATTACTAAGTTACTAACATGTCCAAATAATCAAGACACTGCAGCAGTTAAACAAGATTTTAAGGTTTTTGGCCCCTCCCCAAGATGCGGTTGAACACATGCTGTATGTAACTCAGAAGAATGGCATTGGGAAGTAAATCACTGAATAATAGATATAACAGCTGTTTTCTTTAGAGACACAGTATCACTACAACAAGCATTCAGTAATGCCTCAGTAAAGCATGATGGAGGATGAAATAACTTTACCTTCACTTTTCAGAAGCTATCCTGCCCATCTAAAATCTACTTCATTTTACATAAATTTGTAACAAATTATCTAGCTATGCAAAATCTGGAAAGGTTGCATTTTTCTTTAGCTAGTGGCCATGAAAAATCATTTTAAGTTAAGGCACTTTCTAGAGAGTGAGAGATCAACTGAAAAAATAGCCTGACCAGTTCAAGGTAAATTATGTCAAATGCTGTACAAATTTAAAAGTGTTGGGAAACAGTGATGGGTATTTTCTTTGCATAATCAAGCATACTTCTGCTTCAGATGTATCAAATATATACATTGAGTTTTTTAAGGAAGATGTAAAGTGAGTGTTTCTTACTGCCACCTACACAAAAGAAAGAAGCTGGAGGGATCTAAAGATAATGATATGGTTTGAGCTTTGATAATTATATTTAATTTGTTGAGGATTATTAGGCATTTTACAGGATGTTCCAGCACCAGCATCCTAAAAAGTTCAGCCCTAAAGGCCAAATTAGCACTGCATGAAGTGAGAGAGGCACTCCTAATTTAGTTTTCAACATCCAAAAGTAGACCATCTGCACTTCCCACTGGGTAAGTGATTTAATTACAATACTAATATTCTTATGATTAGCTTCTCTTTTGCAAAATTAAACTGTGTGATCCAGTTTCTATAAAAGGTTGCTACAGGTGTTACTGTAGAATCTGTGAATTTGTTCTCTTTCCTTTCTTCACCATTTCCTTCTCCTGTCTGCATTCTGAATGCATGCTGCCTTGTGGGAGACATCAGGAATATAAAACATGAGACAAATTTTAACTGGCAGGCATTCAACAGCAATAATCAAAACCAGTATTTGCAAGGGAGGCAAGAATTGCTTTCTTTATTCCTGAAACATTGCATTGGGATAATTAAAGCTAGTGAATAAATAAATAAGGAATATAAACCTACAATTCTATCAGACTGTCAGATATTCCTCTACTGAACCATCAACAACCTCTGTGTAATTCTTAAAATATTTCAAAACCCATCAGAACAAATGAAGGTTACATTTCAGTGAAAATGCTATCATCCAGGATCCAAATTAAATGGGAAACAAAACAAAACAAAACAAAACAAAGATACTTAAAATTAGAAAGTTTGTTACTTTTAATGATCTGCAAATTTAAAATGTTGTTGTTGATAGCTCTTAAAAAGCCATTAGAAAGCTTATAGTATTGCAAACATTTTATATACTTCACTGGCATAACCTCTTTGATCAGACTTAAGAGCAGCATATGTGGAGGGTAAATGCCAGAGGTTGGGGAGGCACAATAGGCCTTAGCGGGCTAAACAATCCTGTCACACCTGATATTGGAGATAATTCCAGACTATTCCCTCCACTGCTGGTTTAAGAGGGCTTTTTATTTAAAATAAAGATATAAACTGGTTCACTTCCTGATTTAAAGGTCCTCTCCTGGAACTAAAACACTTATGGGGTGTAGCAAAGTTGCCCCCTATATCCTCTAGGGCAGTGGTTCCCAACCTGTGGGTCGGGACCCCTTTGGGAGTCGAATGACCCTTTCATGGGGGTCACCTAAGACCATCGGAAAACACCTATTTAATTACAGTTATGAAGTAGCATCAAAAATAATTTCATGGTTTGGGTCACCACAACATGAGGAACTGTATTAAAGGGTCATGGCATTAGGAAGGTTGGGAACCACTGCTCTAGAGTAATGCTACTCACTTCTGTTAGTCCATTAAGAGTTTCAAAGAAAGAAATAGCTGCAGCCAATGGGAATAAATATGATATGCCGTGTGGCAGTGGCATCACTAGGGGTGTATGGGGGATGTAGAATGCACCCTAAAACTGCGGAGGGGTAGGACTCCAGAGGGCATAAGTAATGAGCAAGCAAAGAAAGGTCTGGAGGACTCAAGTGGAGGAGGACTGCCTTGCTCCACCCACCATGATGATAATGGCTTTAGAATCAACAACAACATTAATTAATAGCCACTCATCTTTTAAGTATAAAGAATCTAATATCTAATATCTCCGCTTCCTTCTGTTTTGATTGTTTAACTAATGGTTTTAAGGATTTATTTTATATTTTATCATTGTTATATTTAGATATTTTGTTATATATGTAAAGGGGGGAGGAGGGAATTATTTGTATTGTATTGTATTAGAGTGGTATTGTATTGTATGTTTGTATTGGTATTTTTTATTGTATTACTGTATTGTATTTTACTGTATCTTATGGATTTGCTTTCGTAATTTTGTA
>NC_056527.1:61363167-61381024 GCF_019175285.1 Sceloporus undulatus | reverse complement strand
TACGAAGAAAATTTTTGGTGCTTTTTTCGGCTTTTTCGCACGAAACGCGGCTTTTCCCCATTAGCGCCTATGGCAATTCGGCTTACGAAGGCTTTTCGGGTTACGAAAGCGGCCGCGGAACAAATTACTTTCGTAACCCGAGGCACCACTGTATAGCCCTATCACTACACACAGCACTTCATAGATTAAAAGAATAGAAGAGACAGGGCCCTGACAAAAGCATACAAACAAATTTAAGTGGAAAAACAGGAGAAAGGAAAAATAAATTTTCCTTCTTTCAACAAGATTTTGCTACTGTTTAAATTATTATGTGCCATTTCCAACAGTCCTCTTGTTCTTAATGTTGTTTTTAATGTTGTTTTTAGTTTATTTTCAGTGTGTAACATTTTATGACCAAATCATTGTTAGCTTTTTTATAGTTTGGAGGTGGGGTACTTTTGTTTTTTTATGTCATTTATGTTTTTGTTACCTGCTTTGAGTATCTTCTCTGCAGGAGACAAGAAAGTTGGACATTTTACTAAAAATAAAAATGAGAATTGCTATAATTTCCTTCAAGATCATCCCCTCTCCCCACTGCCTTGAATTATATACCCATCCAGATTCATTTGGTGACAGTGATACTCTCTACCAGATCTTTTGCATCAAACCATGTTTCAATCCTTCCCTCGTAGTTATGTTCAGTTTGAGCCCAAGTTGATTTTGCATCGAAACTCTTGTATCCAGCTTAAACCTTGAAACAGCTCCTTATCACTACCACCCCCTCATTATTCCTACATAAAATTATCCTGTAGGCTCTTTGGGGGCAAGAACCATATGCTCTAACATAATGAAGTGCTTGGTAATGACCGCATGTTGACAGTATTAAAACCCACTATGACCTCTAGCAATGCTGCACTAATATCTACAGAACAAAATCTGGAATAAGGCTTACAATTATTTCAACAAGCAATAAGACACTCCCCAGAGTTTTGCAAAATATATTCTAATGTTTCTGCCCCAAACATTTTCCAATTACTACTTGGGGGCACCAGAAGACTTCATCGTGTGTTGAAAGATATATGCCAAGCTCAATACCTGTAATCATAACTTTAAATTTCAAATCTTTGGAAATAGCCGCTGCAGGGGTGCAATTTGGACAGGAACAGCATCTTCTTTCTCTGTGAGTTTTAATATCTGCTCATTAAATATAAAACATTTTATGAGCCCTCAAAGCAAACACCATGAATTGATAACTGAGATTTCCAAACTCTTGCAAAATTAAGTTTCATCCACTTCACTGCAATGTTTTGGAAAAGTATGTTGACATCTTAGCCATTAGCACAGTGGTAGGCAACCCGGTGGAGGGGGGGGCGGGGTTGGTGCCGACAAGGGAGGGGGGGGGAGGGGGGAGCCAAAAAATAAATAATTAAATAATTTTTAAAAAATTAAATAAATAAATAAACCAGGACAAATGTAGGACAAAATTTTCAAGTGGAGGGCACTTTTAAAATAAAAAATGGAGGACACGTGAAAAAATTTGCTGATTTTTTAAAAAATGTTAAGATAAATGCATGTTTCTGAGGCTTCTATAGACAATTGCCCCACCAAGCCCCTCATGCATGATGCCAAAGGCCCCGCCGGCAATCGGTGGCAGGACCAGGCTGGGGCCGGTCCCAAGGCCTCGCCGGGCCGCATCCGGCCCACGGGCCGCAGGTTGCCTACCCCTGCATTAGCATAATATGGATCCCAGACAGAGTGATAACTGAATTTACTTGCCATTTCTTCTTAATGCAATTACTTAGGTACTATTTTAGAACTACATTAGGACATTGCCTTTTTCCTATTGTTTGAGGACTCCCTCTTTTGTCTTCTCTTTAGTTTTTAGGTGATCACTCTACTGCACAGTAACATACAACTAAGCAGAAACAAAACTAGACTTCCCAACAAAATTCAAATTATAAAACAGAAAAGAGGACATTTTATCTAGGCCCAAAGATCTGCGGAGTTATGAGAGGAAAAATGAGGTTAATTTATCATTCTTGGTTGTATATATTTAGCAGACTAATTTCTTAGTATTTGAGCAGGATGCCCACATTTTGCAAGATTTTATTGGAACCCATCAAAAGCAGTGTCAGAACAGAACAGTGATTTGCTGGGCTAGTCCTTCCTTTAGAGCAGCGAAGCAGAGCAGAATTGTATAGGAATTCTCTAAGATTTATTCTACGCTAATGCGCTTCCAAATGGTATTTTTATCCTGCAATCACCCTGTGCATTGACTGGAATTTTACAGCAATCCAGGTGATCTCACATTTCATTTGTAACCCTCCTTTATTTTCCCACTGTTTCCCCCCTCCACAGCCCCATACCACAGAAAATGTGTTATGGAGGAAAAAGAATTTTAAAAAATCTGCAGAGTGCATTTTGATTAATACCACTACGGCATCACCCAGAGACAGAAAGATGTTTGCTACCCTTTGTAGCATGTTCTCCAAGGACTATGTCCCAGATCTGGTTCCTTATCACCATCAGATAGTTCCTATGGAATACAGTAATAGGAACTGGCATCTGATTTGCAGCTGGGAAGAGAAAGAGAGAGAGAGAGAGAGAGAGAGAGAGAGAGAGAGAGAGAACTGTCCTAACAATCAGAAACAATGAGAGCCAGAAGAACTGGCAACCTGTGCTGCTGATACAATTTATGAGCCCCAAAACACATGTGAATACATGAGTTAGGTCTCTGGCCTCCAGAGACCACAGAACAATATTAAGTCACTTGGTGAGTAAATAGAAAGCATTTGTCACTCATATAATTTACATTCGTGTCATATTATTAGTGAATTTTAAATGATGAATTTTAATGTAGATTGTTTTAATATATGTACATCTTATTTGTTCTTTTAGGTGATGTGTGTTTTAACCAATGTCTTTTTAACTGATGTTTGTCTATTAATTGTTGTTGTTCCCCAACTCGATCTATGGAGAGAAGTGGGTAATAAATAAATTATTATTATTATTACTACTACTACTACTACTACTACTACCATGTCTGACTATAAATACCAATCAGGCATGCAGAAACATTAATTCTGTATGAGGTCCTGAAAAAAGGCCAAATGACTCAAACCAGCCCTCCAATTTCTTAAAACTGAATACAATGCCAGAGAAATTATGCTTGCGCTTGGCATATGAATTTACACTTTCTCATTCTTCTGGTCACATTTAGCAACTGGACACAATAGACTGAAGATCATGAGATATACTCAGGTAAACATGGCCCCACCCCAAAGTCACAAAAATGAGAAAGCTCTTTAACTGGTTTAAAAAAAAATTAAAGCAGCTATAAAACAAACAGATCTAGAAGCTACTATATAATGCATTTATTTCACAAGATACAAGAGAAAACAATCACTAATATGTCACTACAAAAACCTATAGAATTCATTCACTGTACTTTACTGTAAAAAAAATCTGCCCACCCACAGGGAGTCACCAGGGTGGTCTAAACCACCTTTTCGTGGATCCTCTATGGTCCTGACCCATACAAACTATTGGCAGAGTTCCTCAGACCCCTTTACTTCCTTCCTAAGCCAGCTGTTTAAGATGCTGCCAAAGGCAACAAAGTATAAAATACACACTGATGTGACTTTCAGATCTCTATGATCACATTTAGAGAATGGCTTCTGATCACATTTTAATGTTCTCTCAGTAATTATACTACCACAGCCTCCAATGAACTGCAATTGTAAGGCATTGCTTGAAGGGTTCTCTTAAAATGACTAACAAAAATGAATGAAATTTTGAAAAGATTATAATGGAAATTTCTTCTTCACTCTATACATCTTATTAAAAGGCACTAGACTATATATAGCATACATAGTAAAGTACTATAGACACAGCTAATATAGTAAAAGGTACAACATACTACTATAAATTCATACCACTTTATGTATGCAGAACTTGAAAGGCAATATCCAAATAAATCACAGCTTCTTCATTTGAGAAGTCATGGAAGTTCTCTATATCATGGGTTGGGATCAAATAGCTCTTTAGGCAGGAGTATTAGGTTAGTGAAATAATTTACTTTTTTCTTTAACTTGAACAGATGGCCAAGCTATATCACAAGCAATGTTTGAAACTCTCCCATTTCAAGAGCAGTGTACTATCTCCTCTGAAAAGGGAGGCAACTTGCCGCTTCTACTGAAGTAAAAAGTGTACAAACTCTTTGGGCCCATGAAACTTATTTCATGGTTCTTTAGATCTTGGCCCTTGTCTTAAATATGTAACTACAAACATTTTACGGTCATTAGGGTCATTAGATTAGGGAGCCCTGGTGGCATACTGGTTAAATGCCTGTACTGCAGCCATTCACAGTCACAAAGTTATGAGTTTGATCCCAGGGCTCCAGGGTTGACACAGCCTGGCATCCTTCCATAGGTCACTAAAATGAGTACCCAGTTTGTTGGGGGCAATTAGCTTACACATTGTAAACCGCTTAGGGAGTGCTTAAGTGCACTGGTAAGCTGTATAAAAATGTATTTGCTATTGCTACTTGCTACAGTTTATTTTATCCTTACAATCATCTTAAGAATGGAAGCTTTTCTAAAGTTTTCCCCATAGAACAGTGATGGCGAACCTATGGCACACGTGCCAGAGGTGGCCCTCAGAGCCCTCTCTGTGGGCACATGTGCCGTCACCCCAGCACAGAGTTTGCCAGAGCTTATTACTAGAAAGCCAGAGGAACACGGCACTTTGCAATAAATAAGTGGGTTTTGGGTTGAAGTTTGGGCACTCGGCCCCTAAAAGGTTCACCATCACTGCCTTAGAAGATAAAATAGCAGCATACTAAGAGAACACAAAAAGTTATATTATAATAATAATCAGTTTGGGCATTATGATGAGTGGTCCTTCACACATTTTATGAGAAATAAGTAATGACATAGCAATTTAGCCAACATGCAAGTCTGTTTATATTTATAATGTATTCTAAAGCTGAAGAATAAAGGAACTCATTGGCATAGCTGTCACTTGCTTGTAAAAAACCTGCCCCAGGTTAATAAGCATACTTTTGCTTATGCATCTGGTCCACCTAGGCAACAGTTATTCTACCTATGAAGAGAAAGCTCATTATTTATTTATTTATTTATTTACGGTATTTATATCTCGCCCTTCAGCCCTGAAGGCTCTCAGAGCGGCATACAATTATTATTTTAATTAGACGGTTCCTTGCTCTCAGGCTTACAATCTAAAAAGACACAACACAAAAGGAGAAGGGAATGATGGTGGGGATGGGGATCAGGTCCAGCAGTTCTTCTCTCCCTTTGAGGCCCGGACCAAGGCAGATGGACTGGAGGGAGGGCTCTTCTTCTTAATAATGTCAAAAGCATCAGGATTCTTCATTAATCTTACTTGTATGGAAATTCACTTTCACTTTGCTAACCCACATCTAGACCAAAGACACTGGATCAGTACAGAGTTAGCTGCTCCTTGTCCCTTAGTTGGAGTCAGTTAAGGGGTATCAGCATACAGATAACACAACACTCCAAAGCTCAGGATGGTTTTTCTTTGTGGCTTCAGACAAAACAGGTGTAGGGAACAAGGGGCCTTACAAATGTTGGTGAACATTTCCCTTATTAGTGGCAAAGCTGATTGGGAATTAGAATACAACAATATATGGAAGACACAGATTTGCCACTCCTGATATAAATACTGAACATAACCAGCCACATTTGTGATCCTCAGGAACACATTAATTATCCCAGTACAACTGCTACCTAAAACCATTTTGGAAACAAACTATAAATTCTGTTGCTCCAGCTAAACATTCAAGGGAGAAAAAATCATTCTAATGGATCACAACATCAAAACCTTTGAAGTTTCAAACAGTTAACAGGGAGGACTAACCCAATCCAATCGTCAGGGGGGGGAAATCACCTAGACTCCTTAGCTTAGTGTGTCTAAGAACTTGGGGTGTTCTAACAAAATTGGTATATGAAGCTGTGACCCATTCCCCAATTCCTGTTAGATGTGTGCACATAATGAATTAAAGAAGGAAAACAATCAAGGTCTGCGAGAATATGAAAGAGGAGGCTTATGGGCAGTTTTCCTGAAACTGATCTACTTAGGAACAAAATAGTTTAAAGGTATTTCTGGTAACTCACTATAAGAAACTCCAAAAACTCCAGTTGTGTTCATAAACAGAAGTCCTTAAAGGGAAAAAAAAGTGCATGTTTCTGTGTGCCTTTCAGCTGAACTTAGTGGTTAGCTTGAAGGCAGCACAAAATGATCATCTGGCGTACATTAACTTCTGTATTAGTCCATTTATGTACTTGAAATATGGCAGCCCCTGACCAAGTTTAGACAAGCGTAAGCTCAAATGGTTTTATTCTCTAATCCACTTTTTATTGGTTAGAAGAAAAACATAATGGATCATATTTAATGTTACAGCAAAGAAATACATACCATTCAAAAATTGTCTGGCATCAAAATTATACTAGCATATTTATTCAGTGGTTACTCTGGAATTTTTGAGGGGGAGAAAAAAATCATTTCTTTTAACTATCACCATTTTAATAGGAAACTTAAACTCTAAACTTCATCAACATTTCATTTTTTTTTTAAACCGGATACACAGGAAAGTATGTCAAATAACTTACCTGGCAGAACTGTAGTTTGTTGAGAGTCAAGGTCTATATTTAGAGACATACGACCACCTTTGGCTAATCTGTCATAGAGCATGGTTATGTGCTTCTTCAGCCTATTAGTATCCTTGGGGATACACAACTGATTGGAAAGTGTCAGGGCATGGTCTTTTGAACTCTTGGACAAACATGTTTTTAACAAATGTGAGACAGCAGCATCCACACTTTCTTCCCAACCCTGCAAGGAGGAAGGAATAAAATAAATAAATCAAAGATAAATTAGAAATTGAACATGTTTTTTTACTGAAAAGAAAAACTACACTGGGACAATTTTTAAAATATATAGCAGATGTTTAATTGCATAATGATTTCAAAACGTAGCTAAACAATTTACAAGTCTAGACATCTAAATAAAATGAAGAAAAATAAGGAATTTAAAAAGAAAGGAATTGAGGAACAATGAAAAGTAGCACATAGCTATTTTAAGTAATTTTAATTAATGTTAAGATTTTTAAAATGTTCCCTGTAAAGCAATTTTTCAAATGAAAGACAGATAAATGTGACTGTAAATGGATTAATTCTCTCTTATTCATTCCCTCTCACAAAAACCTCTGAGAATTCAAGCAATTTAAAAAAAAATCCCTGCACAATCAGAACCTAACGTTATATTATTCTGTGTGTGAGAGCAGCAAACATCTTGGGGCATGCATATGTTCAGATTAAATACCAGGCATGGACGAGACAACAACAGTAATTGGCACTGCAATACACAGGAAGGAGATTGTTAAGTCCTCCCTCTCCAGCTGCAGTCTCAATAAAAACTAAATACTTCCCTTTGCACAGCAGAGTACAGTAATAGCCATGGAGAAGGGGGTAACTACAACAGGCCTCCCTGGAAGAAGATTAACCATCCATTATGAAGCCAAGCCCTCCCTCCAGTCCACCTGCCTTGGTCCAGGCCTTGGAGGTAGAGAGGACCTCATCCCCTTCCACCTCCACCACTCGCTTCTCCTTTTGTGTCATGTCTTTTTAGATTGTAAACCTGAGGGCAGAGAACCGTCCAATTAAAAAGATTGTATGTACAGCGCTGTGTAAATTTACAGCGCTTTATAAATAAAAGTTATTAATAATAATAACTCCTCCAATGAAACATCTAGTCCCTAACAAAAACTGGATCTACTATGCGAATTTTAAACATTCTGAACAACAAAGAAACTTGTGGCACCTTGAATACAAATATACTATGAAACCAACATTTATAGACTAGAAAACAGTACAATGGGATGAGGAATATGTAGCCCACCAGATGTTCTTGAACTGCAACTCCCATCACTCTTAGCCTGAAAAGTCAATATTGAAAGATGATGGCACTCTCAGCCCAACAAAATCTAGGGGGGCATACATTCCAAATCCTTACATTAGCTGCAAGAATCAGCCAGTATTTGTGTATGCCCAACACATGTAACCAACCACGTGTTCAGTTTATAAAGACTTCATACACATTTTATTGTAAAAGTCACTGAACTCTTTATAAACTGGATTTACATTTTATAAAATACCTGGCTGCTGGACATCATTTTAACTTGTGAGTGTTAGAATCATACACACTGCATCACCTACTCCTAGTCCCAACTACAACAGGTACACTCAATAAGAATTTGATAAGGAAACATACATATTTCATTGATTCAATGTGTCTAGTCTTGGGACTACCAATTGGATTTATGACCCAATATGAATGTGTTCTCACCAGTTTCAAATGCAGTGAATAAGTATTATTGCTCACTTTGTAAACACTCAGTTTTAATTGACCTAGGTTTATGGCCTTTTTAACCCACTGTTTACAACTTCTATACCCATGTATATTTGAGATTACACAGAAGCAAGCATTTTTCATGAGAAGAAGAGGACATATATATTAGCTGCTTTTATATCCTACTTCTCCCTCAATAGATTCAATCTGGTGTGTACATGGTTCTTCTCCTCCCCATTATCTTTACAATAACCCTGTAAAATAAAATAGAATTATCTAATAATCTAGTCAATTTAATGGGTCAACAAAAATTTGAACCGAGGACTCAGAAGTCCCAGTTCATCATTGTAACCACTACATTACTGGTTCCAACAGGTTAGGATTCTGAACAGACACTTGTCCTCACACCTATCATATTGCAGCCCATATAACTCTTGAACTCCTGTAGGACAAGAGGAAATCTGGAGGGGGTGGTTATCAGAAGGAAAAACTAACAACATACCACACTTCCAAGCACATATGTCTTATGAAATAATAGAAAGCAGCATTTCTACCATTTAGTGCATATCATAGAATCATAGAGCTGGAAGAGACCGCAAGGGCCATCCAGTCCAACCCCCTGCCATGCAGGAAATTCAGATCAAAGCATCCCCGACAGATGGCCATCCAGCCTCCGTTTGAAGACCTCCAAGGAGGGAGACTCCACTACAGAACAATACACATGCAAATGACTCCTGCATTCCCAGGCTCACACAGTATATATACACCAAATTTTTCCAGGCAAAGCATTCTCTGAAGATGCCAGCCACAGATGCTGTTGAAACGTCACGAAGAAACTTTTCTGGAATATGGCCACATAGCCCGAAAAACCCACAAAAAACTATGGATGCCGGCCATGAAAGTTCAACTTTACTTCAACTGCAATTTTTTGGTGGTAGCTCTGCCCACCCTTATAAAACCCCTAGCATTCCTGCTCGTTCCCTAGTTCCATAAAGTAAGCTGCATAGCAGAGATAGAAGGAAATAAAGTGAGCAGGACACGACTGAGGGGAGGATGGGTGGGATTTGCGTGTATTCACAGATGACCACTTGGAGAAATACAATTACAGGTAAGCAACCAGGTCTTCTTCGTGGTCTCTGCGGATCACACAAATGGGTTAGACTGGCAAGCTTTAGGCCATGGATGAGAGAGTGTCGTGACACCAGTTTTTTAAAGTTTTTTTAAAAAAATATTTTCCATTTCCATATATACAATGTTCCCAGCTTATGCTGAAAGCTGAATGACAAAGAGGAAATGGCACGCGTGTATATTTTGGCTAATTTATCTGGGCTCAGATGCCGTCTGTAATACATTTTGTACCAGTTCTCTTTGAGGTTTTGAGAGACTGTGTGTTTCATTACTGTATTCAACACTTTCTCCCATTGTGTCATTTGTATAGTGTGTCCTATATTAATTGCCCATTTGATCAGTTTCTTTAACTACTTCTTCTCTTCTAAATTTCCATAAAATTTTATATACAATGTGTCCGCATCATATGCAGGCACCTTTTACACAGCTTTCAGCATAACTACTTCTTCTCTTCTAAATTTCCATAAAGTTTTATATACAGTGTGCCCGCATCATATGCAGGCACCTTTTACACAGCTTTCAGCTTATGCTGAAAGCCATGCGACTGGGTTGCAATGGGGCTTGAGTATATGCACTATTTGCCTTACGCAGAAGGGCCGGAACACATCCCTGCGTAAGGCAAGGGTGCACTGTAACAAGCTTATTGTTTGTTTCAGAACCTCACCCATAATCTCTTCTATCTCTGTTTTGATGTCTGACATTCCATATATTTTAATATCCATCATTCTCCTTTCATTAATTTGTCTATATTGGAACCAGTTCATCTTATATCCTTTTTGTGTGTGTAAAGTTTCTGATTCATTTGTCTTTATCCTTCCCTCTTGTTCCTCCACTATATCTTTATAGGTACAGCAATTTTCTTTACCCATTTCTTTTCTATAAAATGCCTCTTGTGGTGATAACTTGTATTTTCCTCTTGATGGCCATTATAAAACTGTTGCCTGGGGGTGGTGGGAATTCAACATCTCTGCTACTAATCTGATGATCTCCTCTCTAAGTAAGTTTCTCAAAACAGAGAAACAGTTCTCCTAGTTTTATTGAATAACTCCCTTGTATCACATCCCAAAATAATATTTTTTTGGAAACTGTCAGGTGGGGAAATGTTGTACTAAGTATAGGATCTCACTGTGTAACTTGTTCAGTTCAAATTTGCCACTTTGTGTCTCCTGCCTCTTAAATTGCTTCATTCTGTACTTTGAAAGGCAACTATAACAGGTCAATCACATTAGCTTGCCTAACAACAGAACCATGTGATATGTTTCTTCCTTCTTGTCCTTAGTTCTTCCTGTCTTATTGATTCTATACAAGGAACAGCGTCCATCCTAACAAATTCTAACATGTTTAAAACTGCACTACATATTAATCCACTTATAAAAAAAAATTAAGCATTTTTCTGAAGACAATGTGTTCCCCCATTCTCAACAGCACTTATAAGGCATTCCTCCTTTCCTTTTTCCTTTTCTTACCTTTCTGGTACATAGGCTGGTGGTCTAGCCATTATATTTTAATCCCTCTCTGTAGCTTTTCAGAATCATTAGAGTTTCTTTTGTTGTACAGTCCCTGCTAGGGCTGGAATAGGTATTCAACAGTTTCCAGATTGGGGTAAAAAAAACTGAGGCTCTTGACCCCTTGAAAACACTTGTGGGAAGAAAAATAACACCCAGAAAGTTCCTGCAACCTTGTGTGAATTCTTTGTTGTTTTTTCTTCTTAGCACAAGAAGACCTGCACACTTTGTGAACTGCATTTTCAGAATTTCTGCAGTGAATTTCATTAGAGAAAAGGAGAAAACTGTGACTCCTAACCTTTTCAACCCGTTTTTGAGGACAGATTCTTCCTCACCTTTCCTGGGGTTTGTCAGAGAAGCAGACAATTTTTTTTCCAGGAAAGAAATTCAACATAATGAATGTTTATGGGGAAATAATGCCCTCTGTACTACCACCCCTTATCCTTATTTTTTTGGGGGGAAGGGACAGTGTGGCATTTGTTCGATGGAAATGGAAACATACTGTACTCTTGTGTCAGCAGAAATAATATTTAGCTAGTAAAATGAGGCATAAATAGTAGACCCCTGTATGTAACTAGGAAATGATTTAATAAACACAACAGAGTCAGCTCAAGATGTCCTGAAGCCTCGGGTAGAAAATAGAAATTGTGCAGTCTCACACAACCAAAGAGACTGAAAATGTCCTATTCTTTAATGATATCCCAGATCTGCTACCTGAAGTAGCCTATTACCCTTTGCTTAATTCCATTCTGAGACAAACCCCATACAAAACTATCTCTCACAGAACATAGTGGGAAGCCCACAACCATTACAGAGTTAATTCTTTTGCAGCAAGATTTTCAGCAAGCCTGGCAGTTTCTTACCAGCTCTTGAGTATCCTGAGTTAATGGCAAAAATGCAGCTTCCAGAATAGCAATTTGGTCAGCAGTCAGTTTCTGCCACAGGCTAATCAGGAGAATTACCAGCTGGGTGGCACTTTTTAACTTTGTGAATGCCTGGAACATACTGGCTTGGTTTTCTTCAGCTGCATCTGCTAGAGCTATTACCTGTAAAAATTACAAACTTCTGTTAGGTATTCTTTTACCACTCTTGAGCGCTCAACACTAACATTACATTTGGCGAACTCTTCGTTTTCTTTAGAAGAACCTGATGAACTTTCAGTTCCAAAACCATAAACCAGTTATTATTTGCCATCTTCTTCAGAATGAGATATAATTTAAAATCCATATGGCAGCGTGATTACGCTATTACTTCAATCAGTGCAAAAGTCGTCAAGATCTGTATTACATATACTATATAATAAAATATCTCTCAAATTGATCTTCAGAACATAATGTAACAGAAGAATTCTTAATAGTTTGTAAGTACTGATTTTAAATACCACCTGTGTTTTCTGGAGTAACTTCCACAGTGTTGCATTTATTTGTAGATTAGAGACATTTCCATTGATTTTACAAAATATACCTTATACTTCTTATCAGAATATTTTCAATTAATCTATACACATATACATACACAAAACTGTAGATATTTTTTGGAATGTGTTCAGTTCACGGATGTTTATAGCACAAGCATAACTACTGGACTACAAAGATTTAAAAAAGGAAATTAAAGGTGTGCTAAAATGAAATGCCAATTCTTTTCTTTTTATAAGCTAACAGAATGTTTTACCCCTATTCATATATTCAGGATGTCAATGGAAAAATGTAATTAAAAACAGAACCAAACCGTAGGGGCTTTAATGACTCAAAATGTTCTTGTTCTCATATTGTCCACTTCCTATAAATGACAACCCACCATAAGTACCATCTTTCCATAGTAGTGGGATTGGGTACTTCTGTGAGACAGCGATAGTGCTACTGGTAGAGTCCCCCATGTCAGACAGGGTTTTGCTGGGGAAGCAGCCTAAATGTACAAAGCTTGTTAGTATCATGCAAAAGGAGGCATCAGTAAACCACTTTTTAAGTATTCCCCCCATTCAAACCCTAAGATAAGACAATAAAACAAAAGACAGTGTCAGAAGGTGAAACTCCTAGTTCAGATGGCACTCAGCAAGCTACCAGGGTCCAGAAGAGGACAACTACGAGCAGCACTGTGGCTAATGTTGCAACTGGACTCAAGCTAAAAGGGCATTCAGCTATTTACATGTTCAGAGATGAAAGGAAAATCTGAAGCTGCACAACACATATTATACGAACATGGAATGCGAGAAGCATGGATCAGGGGAAACTAGACAAAATAAAACAAGAAATGGAACATATAAACATTGAAATACAGTAGAAGAGAATGAGAAGGGGAAATGTTGAAGTGAAATAAGAAAAAGAAGAAAAGAGAGGAACAAAATTGGTAAATCAAAGACTGAGTAAGAGAGAATAGTAAGAGAAAGGAAGGTCTTAGTAGGTATCAGAATGGCCTTGGGATTGAGAAGTAAAGGGAAGGCCCAAGATGCAGCTTCAAAACAAAGAACCCAGAGGAATAGATTCAAACTACAGGAAAAAAGATTCCACCTCAACATTAAGAAGAACATCTTGACAGTAAGAGTTATTCGATACCAGAATATGCTGCTTTGGAGTATGGTGGAGTCTCCTTTTGGAGGCTTTTAAACAGTGGCTGGATAGTGTATTTCTGCATGGCAGGATGTCAGATTTGATGACCCTTGAGGTCTCATCCAACTCTATGATTTTATGATTCTATGAATTACAAAATGCCTAGGGCAGAAGAGGTTCCCTGGAACAGGAACTCCACAATATATAGCAAAACTTAGAGAAAAAATAACAAAATTTAGGAAGGAAACAGGAATGAAACTGGAAGATATGAACATTGAATTTAACACAGTCCACAATCTGTTGGTCCAAGTAAAGAAGGAAATAAAAGAAAATAAAGATAAAATACAAGTTTGAAAAAGGAAAATCTAGATCTAAATGTGGAAAAAGAAAAGCTAAGATACCCTGGCAGAACAGAGGGATAAAGCTTTATGGCTTAGACTCAGAGGTTAAAAAGAACAAGTAAATGAAAATATTAGGAATATAATTATAAAAGAACTAACCAAGAGCTTAGAATGAGAAGACAATTATACAGTTTGGAAAAGGAGAATGACCCTTTCTTCCAATTGGATTCAACATTTGCAAGAATAAAAAAAATGTTCCAAGGGATGTGATCATACATTGTGGTGAGGGGAGTCACAAGGGACTATATATTGGAGGTCCATTACAACAAAAGCATCTGGGTGGGTGGAGAATTAGTTAGCATAATGAAAGAGATCCCTACCAGATTACTTAAAAGAAGAAGAGACTACAACTTCTGGGCTGAAACATTAAAAAGAGGGGGAAATCCCTTTCATCTGGGAAAACCTGGAAGGAATTAATTTTACATTTAGAAAAGAGAGAAATAAAATCTGTAGAAACGGCCAAAGAAAAAAGATGAAAGTGTGGCACTTAGAAAGCAGGAATATGAGAATCTGGATTTGGATGATGAGTAGGGCTCACAAACAGGATTGAACTGAGGGGAAGATTTAGATGAACAGATAGAGAGAAAGAAGTTGTAGAAAGGAAGAGAAAAGAAAGAACAAAGAGACACCAGCCTTCTGAATCTGAATAAGAAGGAAGAGAGAAGATGCAAGAAGAAGAGGAAAAATGAGGGAGGGGAGGGGTTTTAAAGGGAGATGGAAGGGGTATCACATTTATAAATAAGTAATGAAGAAATGTAATTATATTGTAATGTAAAATAAGTATATTAAATGGAATGTGATAAGGTTGAACTCAGGACAAAAACAGAAAATATTTCATTATCTTAGAAAAATAAGACAGTTATAACTTGTCTTCAGGACATTTGAATTAGGGGGAAAACATGTACCATTACTAAATTTTAAAAATCTAAGAAAAGAATTTGTATGAAGCAAAAAAAAAGGGGGGGGGGGATGGTGATTTACATCAAAATAAAACTGCTGCCAAAATTAATTCTAGCAGATGAATAGGCAAGATATGTTGCAGTTGAGATTAGCGGGAATAATTGTTTTAATAATGATAAAATGTTCATTCATATCTGTGTGCTCATTAATAAGAAATAACAAAACAATGCTATTAAACAATGAAAATTGGTGCCTTTTAGGGTTCTTAATGGAGTAGTTGACCCAAAAGAAGATAGATATGTGGAATGACAAAAAAATTAAGATGAATCAAGGGAAATCAGTGAGCATTCTTTGAAACAATGGAAGAACTGTAATTAGTGGACATCTAGTGGACATCTACAGCGATATATTAATAATAATAATAATAATAATAATAATAATAGAGAATTAAAGAAAATAATAATAAAAATTTATTCTGTGATGCCCAGAAATCATTATTCAGAATTGATATAATTTGGCGCTCTAGTAACTTAGAGCAAGGCAGACTGTCTGGCTCCTATTGGGCTGGGACCACAGTGACCACATGGTTGACTCCCGAAGTGGGGGTAACAAGCTAGCAGCCGGCAGAATCAGATTAAATCTTCTTATAAAAGAGCTGGCTCTTGCTGGTTTAGCGTAGCCTTGTCACAGCTTCCGGCCACTTTGGGGAAGTGCATAATCTAAATGCTATGTCCGCTTTATTTGGCCCGTTTGTTTCGGGCCTTAGTAAAAAAATATTAAATGTCAAAATTGACATAATCCAGTAATGGTCACAATGAAGGGAACAACTCAAACCTTTAATTGGAGATTAAATGAATTATTATTATATAAAGTGGAATATTTTATATTATTATATAAAAAAGAATGTCAGATAAAACTTAGAGAGTATTTTGAGTGAAATCCTGATGAAAAGCCGGATAACAGCACTGTTTGGGATGCCAATAAAGATGTGATAGGAGGAATATTTATGCAAATGAATACAATATGAAACAAAAGAGGCAGGAGAAGATGGTTTTTTAAAAAAAATAGATTCAAGATTAAGAGTTATTGAAATCCCAATTTAATTAAAGATTAAAAACCTATTGAATTTACTACAAAATCAATTAACAATTGTGATGTGTGAAATTAAGAAAAAGTAGAATATGTGAGACAAAGAAATTTTGCATGTGCAAATACGTCAAGTAGATGACTGTCATATAGACTCATGAGTGGAGTGGACATTAGCAAAGGTGACAGCAAGCTGATAAATCTCAAGGCTCCAATCCATTTAAAATTACATCATGGGAGTCATGACAGGGCTTAGAGGACTTTGGGCACAGCTCAGATCATTTTGAACTGTTTTCAGTTTAGAATCTAGGCATGTCCTCCAGAGTCTAAAATGGGATGGAAAGCAGAATAGATAGACTCTCCTCCCCTCAGAGACCTGGGACTTCTGAAATTCAGTGCCAATTCCAATAGCAATAGAAAACACTGCTACTTAGTGGGTAGGAATTGCTAAAGTGGTGCACATGCCATGTCACTATGATATTTCTCAGTCAACACACTGCTACTGAAGGACAATTTAGCAATGCCCCTACTGACAAATGTATCAGTGACGTGAAATATGCACTAACCTCACAATGGCTAATTGTCTCAGTCCCTTTTTTTTTTCTTTATCTCTGGTGCCTGTAGACTGTAAAAGAAGATACCTAAATCTGGAATCTGACTTTCAAGAAACCTTTCATCCGGCAGCTGAGACATACAGAACCATGTTGGTGTGCAAATAAGCAAATTACATTGGGCAAAACCAGCACAACAAAAAAATGATGTTGGATGCTTAAATCAGAAAACATAGAAGCTATCATTAAACCCTGCTGCACAAATAGACATTTTTTCTCCTGATACTGATGACATAAATGTGAAGAATCATTGTCTTCAATTTAACCCAAGGTACTAATCTGCTGTTAGTAGTCTTGGCACAGTTCACCTTGCTTTTACACCAACATTTAACATATGTAAACTGACAGGCTTAACCTTCAGTACAGCTTCACAAGAACAATGCAAATGCCTTTGCTTCTCCTTTGAAAATGTAGAGAAGCTTTATTAACAGGACAGTGAAAGCTGGGTAACATATGATTCCACTTCAGTTGCAACAATAATTGCTTGGAAGCTGCAAGGACAGAGACCATCAAAGCTAACATGAGGACTCTTAATAATTCCTTTCATTGTTTTACCTTGTTGTAAAGTCACCAAAGATTTTCATTGAGCACTTATATGAAAACTATATTGTGCACAAAATATCACTTCTAAAGCATAATATAGAACAGAAACATGTGCCTATTTTAGACTGTTCAATTCATTAGATTTATCTTTTTTTAAAAAAAACTAATATTTTTATTTAACAATTACATCAGAAAATATCAGTCAACCAAATGTAACATGACAAAGCCTGACATGGATGCTGCATATGGAAGTCAAAACAAAAGAAATGATGTTCTTCTGCTGTTACATTTCTTATTATTGTTTTGACCCTTTCTGTAGAACATCTTTCCAAAAACCTAAGTGGTAAGCTGGTGGATTCAACATCAGGGTGTTGTTGACATAGTCCAGGAAAGAGAACCACATCTCTCCTGTGAACTTTTGATACATCAGACAGTTTTTCCATCAGTAAAGTTTCCCATAACTGACGCCACCAATTATATGTGAGAAAGATATGTTTTCCAATTCTTAGCCATTTCTACTCTAGCTGTTGCAATAACAAAAACCTAATTAATGTTTTGTGCTTCAAATTTGTTTCCACATATGTAAAGATGTACTTTTTGTTCAATATATTGGCATGTTGGTTGTATTCCTTGCCAACTGGATTGGAAAATGATACCCCAAGGGTGGAGAAGTGTGGATTTTGATTTAAATGGGGGTGAGCACCATATTTTCTGCCAGGTGGAGCCTGGAATCCGAATGTTGAAGTTTAATTCCCAACCTGCCTTGCAAG
>NC_056527.1:61344244-61363157 GCF_019175285.1 Sceloporus undulatus | reverse complement strand
TTAATCGATTCCCATAAGATTCTTCTATAAACTATTTGTAAACTATTGCTGACATACCCTTGACATGATAAAAGGAAACACATCAGTGCTCAAATATTATTAATGTGCATGGAATTTCTCCATCTCTCAAGAAGAGGTTCTCTGTTGGAGTTGAAACCAATTGGGTAGTGAAGGGGCAATGTTGTGAGACATTCTTCTGTGTTTTTTGGTTACTTTTGGAAAACAAGTCCTACACATTTTATGTAATCCTTTCCTTTTCTTGGTTCCTTGGTTTATTAATTATAGGACCTTATACTTTAGTGTGCTGTCCGATACTGCACACTAGGTCTTAAATCACAGTCACAAATAAAGCAGGGAGAGACAGCAACCCTTCTTAATGCATCTCTGTAAAATATTCAGAGTCCCTTCTATTTACATGTATTACAGCTCCTGAGCTGAAATAAAGATACTTAATGAAGAATGAGGAAGGTGTCTCCAGAATTCAAATTGCAAGAGTATTAAACAGGTAGTCCCATTCTAACCTATAAAAGCTTTTCAAAGTGTCTAAAGAAATTAAGGTGACCGGAGACTTCCTTACATTAGAATGGTGTATTATATTTAAAACTCTCCTAACAGCATCTGATAATTTGCATTTGGGCATAAAATCAACCTGATCAGGTTCCATATCATTTCATATGAATTAATTAATCTTGCTGGCTAAAATGGATTTAATATGTTGGAGTCCCTGTTCAGTAAAGCTATAGGATGGAATGCTTTCACTGTCAAATTCTCTTCTGAAGTTGTAGGTATGGGGATTATCCAAGATAATTTTCAACTGTCCAGGGGCCTGGCTCCTTTCATCAGTTCATTAAATAGTTCTAGCATATGAGGCCTAAGACCTTCCTGTAGAATTTTATAAAATTCACCTGTATATGCATCTGGCCCTGGAGATTTGCCTGTCCTTAGGCCAGTAATCACATATTTAATTTCATCTCCTGTTATAGGTTTGTTAAGATGGGAATGATGCACATTATTGATTTTGTTTAATATATTGAGCAATTTTGAACATTGTTTCTTTTTTCGAAGTAGAAATGTTAAGGATCATTCTTTTAGGAGCTTTTTTCTGATGAGTCTAGCTAACAACTTTTAGTTTTATTATTAAATCAATAATAACAAGCCTTAGTTAATAACATGCAGGAATTGATCTTATGAAGGTATAGTTCTGCTAATTCTGATCTTTCTTTTATTTAAGGCTAGTAGTATTTGGGGGTTTTGTGAAGCTTTATGCGAATGAGAAAGTGAAACAATTTCTGATAAAATCAAAGCTGAGTTCGTGACATTTTGGGGAAATATTGTGCAAAAAGGTCCAGCTATGTGCAAACTAACAGTGTTTACTGAAAATATGTATGCTGAGCTCATTTGGAGAGGTCCTTCTCTTTGTCCCACCACCCTCTCAGGCTCATATGGTGGGAGAACAAGGGAGAGGGCCTTCTCAGTGGCTGCTCCCAAGTTTTGGAACTCTCTCCCTAGAGAGGCACAGATGACTCCATCTTTGCTACCCTTTTGGCAGCAGATAAAGACATTTTTGTGCCGTCAGTCCTTTTCAAACTGATATGGGCTGGGATTTAAATGCTGAGTGATTTAAATTTTAAGGTTTGCGTTTTTTAACACATTACATGTTAATTCATAACTGTTTTAACTTTTAAAATTATTTAATTGTTTTTAAAAATTTATATGTATATATTTTAATGATGTTGTATTGTTTTCAAATTGTATTGTTTTAAATTTACTGCTTACCACCTTGAGTCCATATATTGAGAGAAAGGCGGGATATAAGAAAATATAATAATAATAATAATAATAATAATAATAATAAATCTTGTTTTGGTGTACAAAGTTCAGCTTTCACTAAAAAAGCATGAAGTGTGAGAAATCATTGACATTAGATCTTCTATTGAAAGAGAAAGATAAAGGGACCTGGGAAAAAGCGTGGAATAGTTAGAAGCAGCTATCCCAATCAACAAGCCATTGCCATTTTGCTACCATGATCACCAGGGTTATCTCTGCACTCCTTTCATACTGCAACAAGTAACTTTAATTCCCTTCTATTCTCCTCATCACCACTACCTTTCCTTTTTGATTATTTGTCTCTAACCTTTCCTCCCCAGGAAGCCTCAGAATCATGAATTTACATAGCCTAGATAGTAATCTTTTCCTGAGTTTAGAGTCCAAAATGGAACAGCACACACAGCCCCCATAACTGCAGTCTAATTTTAGAGGCTGCACAACCTCTCTTACTACAATAAATTTGCCTTTGAGTAATTTTCCCATTGTAAATAAAGAATGCAATATGAAACTACATTTTGTTATTTATTCAATGTGCTTAGTATGTATTGGACTCTCCAGTTCACAAGATATTGGATTCATATGTGTTTTTTATTTTTATTTTTTTCATTTTGGCACCAAAATATTTCATTGGGCAACATAGAAGACTCAGGGTGGTCTTGGTTACCACCTCAATTCATGAAGACCAATCTATATAAATGTGCTGCTGGCTGCATTCAAAGACCCCTTATATACATATAATTTCAGAATACATATAAGTATATACTTGCATCTAAACAACAAACCTAACAGATGACAAGCCATCATCTGAAATATTCTAGAGCTAAGGATATAAACTGACTTGATCCATCCTCATGTGTGAATTGGAAACTGTAAAAATTGATGCAAATGTCATGAGAAAGTGGCTTGTTTGTTTTTAGTGTTATCTTGGGAAAAAAATTGCATATTCTCTTCCGTAGCTTTTGCACATTTAGCTAAAGTGCACAGAATTGGAAAATGTCGTAATTGTTGCCTTGTTGAATGAACTAGTAAAAATACAGTGGACTCTTGTTATACACAAGATCCCCCCGTGGATAACAAAATCCGTGGATGCTCAAGTCCCATTAAATATGACATAGCAAAATGATGTCCAAAAAATGGAAAATCAAGGTTTGATATTTGAAATTTATACTTTTTTTAACATTTTCAAACCGTGGATGCTTGAATCTGTGTATAAAAAATCCGTGTATAAGAAGGGCCGACTGTAATAGTATTGGATGGGTTGTAACTGATGTGTGCAAGTTTCATTTTACGAAACAAAAAAAATAGTACTTTTGAACAGTTGGATGAAAGGAGTCTATGTGTAAAGTATCAGATGGAAAATGTGAAATGATGTCATTGAAAAGACTGCTATGGAAGCAGCAACAGGTTTTTGTGAAAGGACAACTCAATATTAACCTTTTTTCCAAATTCAACCATTACTATTATAAAAATGTCTAAAACCTAAGCCACAGATATGTAACTTCAAAGGAAAGATTCTGTTGAGAAATTAGTTTCTTAACATACCAAGTGTAATTTGAACAGAAGACAACGCTATTAACTAATTAGCTTAAGTGTAAGTGGGATCAGCAAGGCCTCCCCTTGTGCATTTTTGTTTTCGTTTTATCTGCGTCTTGTGTTTCTCCTCTGACTGCACTGCTTTCAGGTCACTGTAATTTACAAAGAGCAATTTAGCTAAGGAAATCCACACCCTTACCTAAATTTACTCCTAGACTATCTCCTTTGATCTTTCAGTCACTAGATGTAGTTATAACATCTTCGGTTCCTCCACACCCATTTGTTATGACTTTGTGTAGAAACCTTAATTCCAGCATAGAAGCACTTACCAGAGATATACTGGTGAGAAACTAAATTTCTTAAAACACTTGTGAAATGTATCTGAAACTATAATTAGCTCTTGTTACTACTTGGAAAAATGAAAGTATAAACAAGAGCACACGCCACTGATTCTCAATTAGTTCTCCAACTTTACTTAAGGACACTTTATTGAAACAAATGGGTTTGGACAGTGTTTGACAGTGCTTTGTGCATGTTCCCTAGTGGTGCCTAATAGACAGAAGAAACTGTTGTACTGGAGTTTTATATTTTGTATTAGGTCAGTATTTGTTGCTTTGTGCTTTCAAGTTGTTTCAGACTTATGGCGACCCTATCACAGGACTCTGTTGGTCAGATTTGTTCAGAAGAGGTTTGCTACTGCCATCCCCTTAAACTGAGACAGTATGACTTGCCCAAGGTCTCCCAATGGGTTTCCATGGCCAAGCGGGGATTTCAACCCTGATCTCCAGAGACATAGTTCCACACGCAAACCAGTACACCACACTGGCTCTCTTTAGAACTAATGCTATATTTTACTTTGGGACCACATACAAAAAAAAGTAATGAAAAAGTAGTAAACTTTCTAACTTTTCCTCACTGAAGAATTTGTTGATATGTTTCATTCTTTTGCTCCAATGAAGTTTGCAGTGCATGATTTAGTTTACAATCATCCTAACTAGTTAAGTAGCTGTGTACACTATGTACATCTTCACTGCCAAAAAAAAAATACTTTTTGAAAACCGTGCACATAGGAAATATGTAGTAAAAATAATTTATTCTGATTTTTTCAAAATGCAAGGGGTTAAAGTAATATTTAGTTCATTACCTGACATCAAAAGCCACTGACTCCACTTCCTGGAATGGCATCAGATTTCTTATTAAAATTACACATGATTTTAATTATGGAAATTATTACCAAACAACCTCTTACTAAGATTTAACTAGAATGAAGTATAGCACAGTCTTAACACTTAGGAAGCCTGTGTTGCTACTGGAATATACCCTAAGTACTATTTTTTGATCTTTGCAAATTTAACTGAATAGTTTCAGAAATTATTCAGTACTCAAAATTATAAATAAAATTATTTCTGCAAAATATTTTCTTCAAATAATTACTATTTGTATTGTTGACCAATTTTGAAATAATGAGACCAGACACACTTAAAGTTGGATTAAACAGGTAACATTCCTCCAAGTATCTGTTTCCTGTGTTTGAGGATTGACTTCGTCCTCAGTGACGTTTTCTATCTGTTTAGTACTGTATTGAAGATGATCCTAACGGCCCCATCTAAGAAAATGTTGTGGTCTCTAATGATTCTAACATTAAAAACACAGGCTTCCACCTGCTGGACCTTTTTTTCCAAAGCGGCCACCAAAATGCACTTGGTGCACCTGTAGTCAACCATGTCCTCCAAGAACAAAACAAACAAGGCACAGCTGTTGCAGGTGACTGCAAAAACTCCATCACCATCCATCCTAAACAATTTGGTCAGTCAATTAAAAAGAGGAAAAGAAAACAACTTTGTGGCTTTCCCTCAAACTTCCCTGTTAAGCAATCACATAACCTCCGTTTGCCTTGCCTGTATTGCCAAGCTCCAATTGTCTTCCTCAAATGTTGGAGTATGAGTATTGAAAGCTTGCTCACCAACTCAGCAGAAGTCCTACCCCTCACAGTCAGAAACAAACCCATTCATCCAAGCCTAAAAGCACATCCAGTCAAGGATGTTCTTCCAAATACAGTGGTCCCTCTGCTCCCTTTGCAGGGATTATTTATTTACATAGAATATTGGCATTTGTAAAGGAGCATTAAAAAGTTCCCAATTTAAATTATCCTGAGTGGAACAATTTTAAATATCCAGTCATAGACCACAGTGTACTAATAAGCAAACTTTAATTTTAGGAAATGTGTGTGTGTTTATGTATAAAAACCACACTACTGGTAACCAAAATGTATTTTGAGTTAAGACAGTGTGGTGGAGAAAAATAAAAGACATTTCTATCACACCGATTATATTCTTGCCTTCCATGCTTAACTCTCTTGAGTAAATGAACAGGAAAATTAAAAAGAGAATGAGTTTTTAACAGAATCAGTTGTTCATCCAGATCTATATGATTAAGTGATTTTATTTGATTCTATAAGAACCAAAGAATTTCAGATGTCATTTTACTATGTACAGTTAATTTCTTCAAGAAGACTGAAAGTAACAGAATTAAAGGTTGAATCTCCCTTATCTGAAATACTTAGGACCAGAGGCATTTTGGATTTTTGAAAATTTTGGAATACCTGTATTTGCATATACTTACCTAAAAAGATATTTTGGAGATGGGACCCAAGTCTAAACACAACATTAATCTATGTTTCATATACACCTTATTCACACAGCCTGAATATAGTTTTGTAGAACAGTTTTTAATAATTATATGAATGAAACAAAGTTGGTGTATACTGAACTATCAAGAAGCAAAGGTGTTACAATCTCAGCCACCTGTGAAAAAGTTGTTTTTGGAGTATTTTGCATTTGGAAATTCCTCAATCTGTATACACACTTTCTTCTCTATCTTACTATGATGCTGTTAAAGCAATTTTCATCACTACTTTCACAGCTATATTCCTTCTTGTAGTCATGTATGTAGGTATTAACATCAATAGTTCCTCATGCAAAGTAGCAATAAAATACTAACTTGTGAACTTTAACAAATGTCTAGGTCAGAGAGCAAATTCATTAAGAATGGACAAGAGACTGCCAATCATGTTAAGAAACTCTATTCATTAAACAAAGCTAATTGATAGAAAGGTGCTGCCCACTCTGGAATCCAATCTCCTCCAAGGCTGCAAGCAATCTCTCACTGAACACTGAGTGCTAAAAGGTTTGACATAATATATTTGAGATGTGGGGGTAAGAAACGCTCACATATTCCACTGAATCACTCTTCCATAACACTTGCAAAGTAATGCTAGTGTGTTCCCCTTGGGCAAACACCTGTTTACGAATAGGGACATGTCATTAAAAGTGACTTCAACCTCTTATGCGCAGTGCCAAATTTAGTGTAAATCACTTCGGTTATGCCAGGATTGGCATTCCAATCCTATGTTCTGGACAATTAACTACAGCCTTTAGCTTCTAATTACTTATCTAAGGTGTTTAAAGCAGTGCTTGAAAACAGAGAAAGGGAAACAGAGACAGCATTCACATTTTCCAGAGAGACAAACAGTGCCACCTGCTTAGTTAATACTAACACACCCTGAAAAGTTACAAATGAATGATGCAAGTTATTAACTCACAGCATGTACTGTCTAATTTATACATTACTGATGTCATAGACATTTATGGAGCAAGTAAAATCCGTTCTTAACTATCAAAAGAATAAATAAATATGTCAACACATTGACCAAACAACATTCCACTGAGAATTATGTACTCAGGGGAAATGCAGTTTGCATCACCAAAAGCATTTCCTCCAATTCAGGCATGCACTTTAGCATCTACCCATCGTTTGAAACTCAGAAAATCTACACACGATTATCCACTAGATTATACTTACAGAACAAAATATTGCCAAAGACAAGCCTATTGTAAAATGATGTATTCCAGAATAAAAATGAACAATTCAATGAACAAAGTGTTATATAAAGGACATGTATCAGGAACTTAAAACAACCAGACATTATTGGTATTGCTTACAGTTAATTCACAGTCTACAAAATATCAATAAAGCAAGTTCTTAGTCTGAATCAATTTAATATGTCACCAAAAGACAGAAACCAGTTCTTCTGGATTTAACAACAGGCTGACGCTTCTGGGTCTCTCAAATCTGAAGGAAGAAGAGCCTCGACCTCTTAGCAAGATGCACTAGCAAATAGCGCAGTGACCATGTTACACTGGTGTTTCAAGAGAGACTTTTCTTCTAAGGCTGAAATTCAAATAATGTCCTCCAAAGAAAAGGCTTTCATTTGGACCACTTGATATCTAAGCAACTGTCTGGTGAAATGTTGGCAGTGTTTGCACTTGCAAGTGTGTGAGTCTTGCTGAGGCACTTAATACAGGAGGAGCACATGTTGAAGACTGAGAGCCTAGCATTGCATATCATGTTGTTGTGTGTCTTCAAACCATTTCTAACTCTAGCAACCTGAAGGCAAACCTATACATACGGTTGTCTTACCAAGATTTGTTTAGAGGGGGCTTTGCCTTTGCCTGAGACAATGTGGCTTACCCAAGATTTCCCAATAGGTTTCTATGGCAGAGCAGGGATTTTAATACTGTTCCTCCCCCACATAACTGTCCACCCTCTTTGCTAGAGAAACCTTGTGGTCTTTTTGAGGCTTTTAAAATAACTTCTGCTAAGAAAGATCTTGAAGGTTTGCACTTCTGCAAATCCAGTTATCTTACTTGATTTGCAGAAGCGCAAACTTTCAAGATCTTTCTACGATTCTACCATTCTCCTGGACAAGGGTAAGAAGGACCTCATTCACTCGAGTAAATAGAAAAAAGTTCATAGGCTAGAATCTAAACTATATAGCTGGAATGTAAAGCTGGAAACTAAACAATCTTCCTAAGGTTGATGTTCTTCTTCTGGACATTAATTATTTTGGTAAAGGGTTTTGACATTTTTCAAACACACATCACTGAGTATTCACTAGAGATAAAGATATAGCTTTTCAAAAAGCTCAAAACATTAATATCTTGTTATTAGTTCTGACGCCACAGACCAATTTTTCCCCATCTTCTATGTGACACAAACTACAGCATATGAAGTAAAACTTTATATTCCTTGCCAAGTATAGAAAATAAGCAGACCTGTGTATCAGCAGGGATAAGGAGTAGCTTGTAATTAACAGGAACCCAGAAGGCATGGGGAGATTTTAACTCTTTCTCCTCCTACTCATTTTTCTCCGCAGTCCTAAGGAAAAATGCATTTGCTGCAGCTACTAATACCACTAGGAGGAAATCACACACTTGGGGATCAATCCTTCACTAGACCACAGCAGTGGAAGAAATGGTCACATTTTCTGAGGGAATGCTATTGTCTTAGCTAACAGTTATCACTCTTCCTTTCAGTTGGTACTATCTGCATGTTTAAATTCTGCATGTTACATATATGGAAAAACATCCCAATCAAGTTTGCCTCACAGATTCAAGAGGACAGAATCAAAATGCAAAATGTCTGTAACAGATTAGGGAGCTAGGCCACAACTAACAAAATGAATTTCAACAGGGAGATATACAAGGTATTACATTTAGGCAGGAGGGGGGGGAATGCATAGACATACGATGGGTGACAGCCAGTTTGACAACAGTACAGTTGGCCCTCCTTATCCATAGAGGATTCAATCATCCACACCTTGAAACTATTTTTTAAAAAGTATAAATTTCAAGTATCAAACCTTGATTTTTCCATTTTATATATGGGACACCATTTTGCTATGCCATTGTATTTAATGGGACTTGAGCATACATGGATTTTGTTATTCATGGGGGTTCCTGGAACCAAACCCCAGCTGATAACAAGGGTCCACTGTACATGCAAACAGGATCTAGGAGTCTTAGTAGACCAGAAGCTAAACATGACTCAACAGTGTGATGTAGCACCTAAAAAGCAAAAGATCAAGGGAAGTAATTGTGCCACTCTATTCTGCTTTGCTCAGACCTCACTTGGGAATACTATGTACAGTTCAAGAGAGATATTAACAAACTGGAACATGTCCAGAGGAGGGGAACCAAAATGGTGAAAGATTGGGACACCATGCTCTATGAGGAGCAGCTTAGAGAGGCGGGTATATGTTTAACCTGTGAAAGAGAAGGTTAAGAGGTTACATGATAACCATGTTTAAATACTTTTAATATGCTTAAAGAAATGCCATACTGCAGATCGAGCAAACTGTTCAAGAGACAAGGACACTAAGCAATGGATTTCAAACTATAGGAAAAAGAGATTCCACCTAAACATATGGCAGAACTTCCTGCGAATAAGAACTGTTTGACAGTGAAATATGTTGTCACTGAGTGTGGTGGAATCTCCTTCTCTGGAGGTTTTTAAACTCTGTTGGGAGTGCTTGTGTAGTTCTGCATGTCAGGAGTTTGGACTAGATGGCCCTTGTGGTCTCTTCCAACTCTATGATTCTATCCAACAATTATCTCATGTATAAATCATTCAATCTTAATTTGGCAAACTTGACAAGAAGTTTCAGCTAGTTTAACTACTATACAATGAAAAATAATCCTTCATATTGAGAATAGAATATATACAATTACTTGATTCTGCTTAAAGAAAGTGAAGAAATTACCAATCGTACAGGATTCCAACAAGATATGTAATACAAAGAACCATATCTACTCCAAACACACCTTCATCAGTCAATTCCTTCATGTATTAATTATTACAACTTAATTCAGTAATCTAGACCTGGATATTCAGCAATGAAAAAAGAACAACAACACTGAGCATGGAATCTATACAATTTCTTGAATTTGCTTGAAGAAAGGGAAGAATATGAAACTAACAAAACTTCAACAAGTTATGTAATTCAGAGCCATTTTCACCCAACCAACACATAGCATGATGGAAAGAAACATAATGTAAGGTTCTTCCCTTCTTACAGTATATACCAGACCAATCAAGGAAACTTATTGAAAATCGTAATCAATTAGTAGTTGGCAGTTAAATCCACATCCAATTGACCTAATTACTGAACTAGTGGCGTTTAGAAATCCTGCTTTGTTATTCCTCTCAGGAGTCCAAGGTTACATGGCAGAACTATGAAAAACATGAAGAGTCCAAGTGATCATTCAAACCTGAAAAAGCAATCATTTGTAACTAAAAAATCCAAAGGACTTTTCTTTGAAAAAAATGTACTATGAAGAATGTTATTGTTATAAAGACGTGAATGATTTTTTTCTTTAACAAAAAACTTTTAAAATCCATGCAACAGCTGAAATTAGTGAAGTGTTCAATTAAATTAGTGAACTGTTCATATTACGAGGGTTTATGCTGCTCTTATGGTCTGATTTTTAAATGTCTGTCCCATATATAGTTTGTAACATGGGCACAGAATGTAATGACAACCGTAGAATTGTAATTGGAGGAACTTTTAAGATGAAATATGTATTTTGTAACAGGATGTGATACAAAGCTTTGTTAACAATACACTATAAGCAAAACAGACATTGTATTATAATGGTACTTTTAACAAATCAGTGTGAACTAGTTTATCCCTTAAGTCAGCAAATCTGTGAAAGCCTATAAAGGACAGTTTATTGCAGTCTTCAATGTGTTGTACTAAATACCAATGTTTCTTAATAATCTGCCGGATTTTACATGTTGCTGTGTACCTTCAAGTTGTTTCTGGCATATGGTAACCCTAAGGCAAATATATCATGGGGTTTTGGGCGGGGGTTGCCAAGATTTGTTCAGAGGAGGTTTTCCATTGCCTTCCCCTGAGGTTGAGAGAGTGACTTGCCCAAGGTCACCCAGTGGGTTTCATGGCCAACCTGGAAATCGAACCTTGGTCTCCAGAGTCGTAGTCCAAGTCTGAAACTACTACGCCACACTGGCTATGAATTTTACATGAAATGTGGTTAAATGTGACAGACCAAATGTAATCATCACATGGTTTGTGTGGATGATAGCAAAGATGATTGTGTAACCTTAGATGCTCTGTTATATGCAGCACAAATGCTTGTTTTGCAATGTCTTCATCATCTACCTTAAAGTTACTGTAAATCATCTGTGGTCAATGTCCATGTAAGCAGGTGCTTCCTATTTTACGTACTTCCTAATCGTATACCGGAAACCCGGGAAGCTGCTTTTATACCAAGTCAGACCATTTGTCCATTTATTTATTTACTGTATTTATGCCCCACTCTTCAGCCAGAAAGGCTCTCAGAGCGACTTACAGATAGTTAATTAGACATTTCCCTGCCTTCAGGCTTACAATCTAAAAAGACATGACCAAAAGGAGAAGGGAATGGCAGTGGGGAAGGGGAATAAGTCCAGCAGTTCTTCTCTCCCTCTTAGGCCTGGACCATGGCAGATAGACTGAAGTGGGGGCTCTTCTTCTTACTTTAGGCCAGGCCTAAACAGTCCCAGACTGTCAACTCTTAATGGTAAGATCTTTTCAGGGTTTCAATCAGTGAAGACCTCTCATCTCCAACTAAGTATTAATTAGTTCCAATCCTGGTACTGAGGGAACTGTGTCTAAGTCCTGGGTCTCTTTCACAGGTACCCAGATTGCTTCTTTGTGCATGGAGAAAAAGTGCAGGTCTGGTTTTCTATGCACAGAGGCCAGAGTGTGGTATACATGAGGTTTTGGTAGAAGAAGAAGTCTGCATCTGAGTCTCAGCAGAAACCTCGTGAACATAATCCAGGCTGAGGGCTGGAGGTTTGCCATTGCTAATTTAATCAAAATCTCAATGTACTCTTAGTTGTCTTCAAAAATGGTAATACTAATGAAAATGAACAATATTTGAATATGCATATTATTTTTGTAACTGTTGCTGCTTTAGGTTACCACGGTGCCTCTAGATTATAGTCAATTCTAGAGAAATTAAAATAAGAAATTCTGATTTGAATTGAACTCTAACAGTACTTTCTGCACAAATGTTTATTACTGATAAATCATACATGCTTTCTTTCTCATCATCTTCCTTTAACAAATTGCAGGTATTTAAAAGTAACAACATTTATTGTCTGCTGCTGCACTCTGCTGGAAGTATTTATTCTATTCCCAACACAAACACTTCATGGATACTGCAAGTGAAATACATACAATTTGTTTGTACTTATACATGAAACATTCGGTATTAAAATAATTTGAAGCCACATGCCTTCTTAAATTACTCAGATAAATGTATTCTGAATTATGTTACATCATTGTTAATGAAGTACTAGATATTTTCTGGTGTTATTTTTAATGACAGTCCCAACAAATCTTAAGGAATGTACATTTTGGTTATTTAATTTGATTATAAACCATAACTAAATAATCCTCTTAAGTTAAAAGAAAAAAAAACCAATTTGCCTTAAAAAGGAGTATTGGTCTTTCCAACATAATGTAGTAAAAAAGAGTTGATACAGTATATTCTGATGAAGAATAAATTTGTTTGGATTTGTACAGACACATCAGAAGTCAATAAAAATGTGCCAAAGGCAATTGAGGAACAGTTGATTGTCCCTAAGCCACTGGCACTTTCCCGAGCATTGCATAATGTACTTTCAAGTTTCCGTTTATACATGCTAAACCCATGTTTTAGTCCCATATTTTGAACCAGAAGAAGGAAGAGCAGAGGCAACAGGATGGAATGACCCCTTTATGCTTTTTAATCATTTTAAATCTATTACAGTGTTCTATGGAAAGCATTTTACTGAACATTCCTTTTATAAAGAAGGAAAGTAGTTATTTACGTGTAACTGTGGTTCTTTGGAGGAACTCATACATGTGAGATTCTCTGCGCCTGTGCAAACCATCTTCAGAAACTTTAGATCTCTTTGGCTAAAGGCTGGCAGAGCCGCCCCCCCCCCCACACACACACACCACATTCAGGTCAATTTCTATCAAACCCCTTCAGATCCATGTTTGCCAGAGAAGCCAGTCATCAATGTACCGTGGCTCCTTGGGATCTGCTGGGGTTTGGTTCCAGGACCCCCACCCCCGTGGATACCAAAATCCCACAGATTGTTCCATTAAATACAATGGCATAATAAAATGATGTCCCTTATATAACATGGCAAAATCAAAGTTTGCTTTTGGGAATTTATATTTTTTAAAATATTTTACATCTGTGAATATTTGAATCCGTGGATAAAAATCCATGGATATGGACAGCCAGCTGTATAAGAGAGCATAGTAGGAGAGGGGAAGCAAGTGGGTTGTATGAATTCACAGATGACCACTTGAAGAACCACAATTATAGGTAAGCAAGATGTTTTTCTTCTTTGTGATCTTTGAGATTCACACATATGGAATATTAGCAAGCTAGACACACCTGGATAGAGGGTGACAATGCCTACAACAACTGAAGCACTGACAAGCCAAAAGGGGTGGATTCTCTGGGCCAAACATCAAGTCTGTAGTATTTTACAAAGGTGAGTGGCAGAGCCCAAGCAGCTGCTTGACAGATAATCTGAATGGGCACACCAGCCAAGAAGGCCAATGGAGACAGGTCTCATGGAATGAGACATTTCTGGCAATCTGGTAGGCTAATGAGATGGTAGAAGCTACCCATTTGGAAATGTGCTGCAAGGCAGCTTGACAACTTTGCTTATGAATCCTGTAGCAAACAAAGAGTCTAGGAAATTTCTTGAAATGCTTTGTCCAGTCATCACAGAAGGCAAAGGCATGTCTGACATCTAGTGTGTTCCAGGCCTCCTCTTCATCAGTTGATAGGCTTGGGATGAAAGTCAGACGTGAAAAATCAAAATCGTAGTGTTGAAATATGCATGTTCTGATCCATCTTGATATTATATTTTTAGATGCCTTTGTCCCATATTTCTTGGATGGAAAGATAGAAACAACACTTTTGATTTCCTGAACATACTTGTTCATTTAACATATATCTGAACATTCAGAATATGCTATCTTTTTTCTTCTGGGTGTTGTGGTTTCGGATAAAATATTGGTAAGCATATTTATCCATATACCTTTTATTCAATATACATTTAGGTAGAAACAAATAGGATCTAGAATTAATACTAATCTATCTTTCTCAAATTTGCACAAATTTGGTTGTACTGATAATGCTGCTAATTCTGATTCTCGCCTTGCAGAGGCAATTGCCACAAGAAAAGCAACCTTGTAAGACAAATGGCTTAAACTTGCTGTTTGTAGTGGTTCAAAAAGAAGTTTCGTATGTTTATTTAGATCCAAGTTTAAGTCTCATGTAGAAAATCTATGTATTGTTGGTTGAACAGATGATGTTCCTCCTCTTATGAATCTCTTTCTGTGTTCATGTGCAGAAAGACTACCTGCTTTATAATGTAATAACACTGCTAATGCTGAAACTTCAAAATGGTGGCTGGGGCTGCTCGTTCTCAAGTACCTTTCTGGCTTGCCAGCTTGTCCAAAGATACCACTGCTACTGCAGCATTTTTCTCCATCAATAGGTCAGAAGATGAGCCGACAGTACCAAAGAGTGCAAGACCTGTAGAAGCTGTAAAAACAGCCCTGTTTTGAGTAGAATGCTCAGAAGTATTGATAGCTGACTGCAAAGAAGGGCTTTGAGATATGAAGTCCTTCCAACAGGCCTGGTGGGAAAGGACTCTACCATGAGAGTACTTATTCACAATGTGAACCTCCCACAAGCCATTCATCTAGAATGGCCATTCATCTAGCAAATCTTCCTTCTGCAGCAGACATACCTCTTGAAGAATGTTGTAGATGCCATAAACCAAGAGGAAAAACAAACAAACAAAAAAGATGCCAAAATGGAGCAGCAAATTTCCTACTCTGTGGCTGTGATGGTAGGTAAAACAGAACTGAGGGAGTGTGAATGGGAGCTGTACTCAGCAACTGCAGTATGGAGGGATGGTGGACCTTCAGCTGAAGACAAAGAATCACAGAATCCTAAAGTTGGAAGAGAACACAAGGGCCATGAAGTCCAACCATCTGCCATACAGGAATGCACAATCAAAGCACCTCTGACAGACAACCAACCATCCAGCCTCTGTTTAAAAATCTCCAAAAAAGGGAAGCTCCACTATGCACCGAGACAGCATATTTTACTGTCAAATGGCTCTTACTGTCAGGATGTTCTTACTAATGTTGAGGTGAAATCTCATTGCCTGTAGCTTGAATCCAATGCTCCAGGTCCTATTCTCTAGAGCTGCAGAAAACAAATTTGCTCCTCTAGAAGCTTCCAAAGATGGTCTGTGCAGGCACAGAGAATCTCAGAGATCACAAAGAAGAAGAAAAAGAGTTTCTGTAATTCATTTTGTTTCCTATTTTTCATACAAAGCAAAATTAATATAATGAAGATTCAACAACCATATCTCAGAGACTACAGCTGTATTATTCTGAAAATAGTTCCACAAAAAAGCTCAAGATGGTAAAATTATCACTGAAAATAATACCTTTCAGAAACCATACTAATTTTACAAAATCAGCAGAACATGGATCTAAAAATCAATTAAGAGTGTGTTTAAACTGTTTGATTTCATAAGGAGTTTACTCAGATGCTTGAGAGTTGCTGAAGAAGAAGACTGGCTGTAAAGAAAACATCTCTGCTTTTGAATGAAGAGGAAAGAAAACATACAAGCCAACATTACGCAAATGTACCATTACATTTGGCAGTGTTCATATAAGATTAAAATAAGACATTATACATTAAGGAATGCTTATACAAGCTTTTCAACATAGTATACATCTACTGACAGTTACAAATAACAATATGCATAATATCATATTGCAGAAGATACATTTTGGAAAACAAAGTATACAAAAAGAGTAATCAACCACATCAAAATGAAACCATTAAGCATTTCTGTTCCAGACAGATTAACTACTCACATGCAGTTCACAAAATGCATTTCATCATTACAGCCCTATGAAAAAGGATCTTGCTGTACAGTTCACTTAGCTCCATGTGGATCATTGTGGTATAACAGTTGTAAGTGACAGCTACTGGCTGTTGCTTACTTCTTATATCACAATTCATTGCAGCTATAGCCACGCTCAACATAAAACTAAATCCATGGTCCAAACTGTGCACATATTACACCAACAGAAAAATGAAAAATTCATCATGATGGCTTTTGAAACTAACAGGGCTCTTCATCAGACAAAGATGGTAAAAAGTATGCAATAGTCCTCTTGCTTACATTTTATTTTGAGTTGATACAGGAAAAGTGTCTGCAGTATATGTGAAACAGCCTTATGTTGCCAAAGCCTAACCACAGACAAACTTAGCTATGCCTGAATGGAAGGAATAAAGGTAGGAAATTGATTTCTGATATCTTATAACATCTTTCAAAAGATATGCTCATATTTAAGCACCATTATTTTCTTCAACTGCAGGAGTGGAAGCCTGCAATGATTGCATGCATCTTTCAGTGTATATCTAAATCTCCTAATGCCTATCAAAAGACAATGGGATCTCAATCACTCTTTCCTTCAACTAGTCTGGAGAGGCAAGTGTGCTGTTTTCTGGGCTGCCAGATCACTGGATGATGGGAGAGGTAAAGCATTCTAGTAACTGGGAAGAAACAGCAATCTGGGTTGAGATCATTGGTGGATGAAAGAGGCTTTCACCACCACTACCACTATACCCTCCAATATTTGTCCAACGAAAACCAGGTCACATGTGACCAAGCAACATTAAAGTGTGGTTAAAACAGTAAACATTATTAATGAAAAAGAGCACACACACTAGGAGATGGTGCAGTAGTTTTCTTTTGCTTGAGTCTACTGGGAAGGGCAGAAATTGACTCCCTACTTGCATTCCCCTTGCTGAATTAACTGAGTGCAAACAGCTTTTGTGCTCTGAACTCAGTCTGCAACAAGTAAAGTAAATTGCATATAGAGGGGAAAAGTGGGAAACAGAGACAAAAACTAGGACATTTTAAAAGCAGCTCAAAAGTATGGGGACAGAGGTTTAATTGAGACTGTCCCTACCAAATCAAGGCATCAGGTGTATGACTCCTAGTTTTCAGCAGGCAAGGAGGAGAGTTTTGAACTTTACTATTCTCATGCACTAAGGAGAATGAGTATGTAGACATATGTCCTTGTCCACAGACCAAATCTATATTCCTGTGTAGCCCAGAAAATTGTGCATCTCTGCTCTACTGCAATGTGTCACCAATTCTTCCTTCTTTCACCCCATATGAATTTACCCATCATCTCATAATAAAGATATTACTTATGCCCACAATCCCAAAAAAGAGAATGCATACAAAAACCTTTCCATATGTGAAATATAGTTGGATTAGCAACTCTGCATTTAACTTGATGGTTAACTGCCATACCAAGGCAATAACTCTCCTAGGGTAACATCCTGGAGATAATATGTAGCCTTGCCTTTGCCAGTTAGAAACCATTCTGTTTCTCCATATTCTGTTGTGACAGTGGCTTCTTCTCCTGAGTACAGGTTTCTCAGAAGAATACTCTAATTCTAAATATCCTATTCTAAATCTCACTAATTATATACAAGTAAATGATGAAAAATGTTACAGTGATGTCAATTACAAAAAACTAAGATAAAAAAACTTTATTTCTAGTTGTATTATATATATCCAAACACACACGCATATACACATATGTTTTTCTTCTAGGTTAATTGGGCATCTGAAAAAAATGTGGCAGTTATATTAATGTTAAAAGCATAATTCAAACAGGGGGAAAAATCCAAATTCATAATCATTCAATAGTTACTGTGCAGATCCTAAATATTAACACTTTTTTTCACTAGTAAATGGAATTACAAATATATTGTACTGCTTCAAATATGGACAAAATATAAAAATAAAACATACAGGAAAATCCCATTATGGATATTACTACAACAATTCTTCTTTGGACAATGAAAAGATCCTCAAAAAGGTTGGATAAGATATAAAGCCCTTCTTATATCAAATGAACAGACTAAATTAACCTTGAAATCGAGAAAAGATCTAGAAAGAGAAGGAATTGGGTATCACTGGTTCTTATACAGTTATATGAAAGATACAAAATGACCAGAGACTAGAAGACATTTTTTTATCGAAGAGAAAGATATTGACAAAGTAATTGTTAAAGAAACAAGGTGTAATACTGCAAAACAATATGAAGTTATTTTATGAATGAATTTGGAAAAAGAAGTAGTAAACGAGTCTATGATTAAATGGGCTCAAAATATTGGGCATACATTAACCTTAGAACAATAGGAAACTCTTGGAAAAGAACAAAAAATATATATTATCACAAGATCTAAAAGAAAATTATAGGAAAATTCTACAGATGGTATCTAATTCCAGTGAAACTAAATAAAATGTATAAAACATCTTCACATTTTTCATGGGTCTCATTCAGCCCACATGGTTCCAGTCATACCAAATTGCTTCCCTTTTAGCAAGCTTGGTTAGGGAAGGAAAGACTTTGTACTCCCCCACAATGTTTGAGTACAGTCTGGCCTTGGTATCCGCTGGGGTTTGGTTCCAGGACCACCCATGGATACTAAAATCCATGGATGCTCAAGTCCCATTAAACACAATGGCATAGTAAAATGGTGTCCCTTATATAAAATGGCAAAATCAAGATAGATGGATAGAT
>NC_056527.1:61194047-61344234 GCF_019175285.1 Sceloporus undulatus | reverse complement strand
GATAGATAGATAGATAGATAGATAGATAGATAGATAGATAGATAGATAGATGCAAACCATAGGTGCTTGAATCCATAGATAAAGAATCAGTGGATACAGAGGCCAACTGTGTTATTGTATGGCTTTCCTCCCAGCTTCCTAAAGGTATTGCAGGGAAACTCTACAACTGGATTATAGAGGAAACATATGGTAATGCACTGGCAAATAAAAAGATTTGGGAATTAGACTTGAATATATCAATTTCAGAGGCTGTTTGGAATACAATCTAGAATCTTCCTCTGCACCATTAAAATAAGATCTAACCTACTTGGAGAGTGCTCCTTAAAATTACTCTACAAATGGCACCTTACCCCCATGCAACTGGCTAGATTTTCTAAGCAATCAACTGCAAAATGTTGGAGAAGTTGTAAGTGCAAAGGAACATATGTTTATATGTGGTTGCATTGTGATAAAGCTAACCAATTGTGGTTAAATGTATTATCATTTCTGAGATCACCTTTCAAGAATTAGCTCCTTGTCCTGGTCTTTTATTGCTCTCAGTGTTTTTAGGAGACAACAAAGACTTGAAACATAAATCATTGAATTGTTTTCTCCTGGCCATCACAAGAATTGAAATAGCCAAGGACTGGAAGACAGGCAGTTTAGCAACAGATAACTGGTGGCACAGGTTATGGGACAATTTACTAATGCAGAAGATTACAGACACAGCCTTGCTTTAGATGTCCATTTCTGAAAACAGGCAACAATCTGGGACAGTTATATAAATTCATATAATTTCAAATATTCCTAAATATTCCTCTGATCTCATGCTATGTTAACTACTGGCAAGTTCTCAGTTTCAAAAGCAGTTTATCACACAAGCAGGGAAGGGCTCCTCAAGTAAAAAGAAAACACTTTCACTCAAGAAAAAATAGCTTGTTTATTTTGTGTGCCCTGATCAATATATTTGCAAATAACAAATGTTATTAAATAACTTAGAAACCGTAGCTTTTAAGAGAGAAGGGGAGAGAGAGAATGAACAAACAAAATCAGAATACTATCAAAATTATGAATGACTATGTACCTATTTAAGAATTTTAAAAAAGTTTTCCAATAAGTTTCCCAGTTTTTTCCAGACAACGTTTTAAAAAATGAGACAGTCAAAAGAATAAACAAAGACCATGAACTTGAATTATAGCAGTAGGACACATGAAGCTTTGTTTTTTACTTGGTAGTGGGGAGAAAGTAATATCCAGTAGTGTGCAAATCCTGTTCTTACTAAATTAAGCTTTACGTGATGCACATGTTTACACAGTTTGTATAGTTTACATTATGCATATGTCCTTACCAAATTAAGCTTTACATTATGCATTCGCATATGGTTTGACTTGTTTTTTATTCTAGCTGGAATTCATGGCCAATGGTTTTTCTGCACCTTCTTTTGCAAAAATGAGATATATTTCCACTATGACCTTCATTTTGGTACAATATATTAAAGCAGCAACAATGTCAGTTTTATGCAGAGATGATAACTTGTCCACTATATGTATCTACGTATCTTTACTTATTACAATGATCAACAAACAAAAGTTAAGAAATGATCAAACTGTGAATTAAACCAGATGTGCTACATCAGGTAACATTGTTTAATTCTACTTTCTCCAGAAAAATGACATCATTGGTTTTGAGAAATAGTGTTTGTTCTATTCAGGCAGAATGTACAAAGCAGACAATGGTTTTAAATTCAACAGGTTTACAAGGAAAAATCACATGACATTTGTTGTCTAAAGTAACACTAACAACACTGTGTGCTTGAAGACCAAAGAAAACAAAAAATATTTCTTTCGAGAGAGCTATGCTGCCAAAACAAGGCCCATGTATGGTATTAAACCTATTTGGCACAACAATGCATTTTCCTATTTAAAACACATCTGTAAAATAGATAAATTGGGCAACACTCAACTCCATCCCTTGTCTTCTTGTAAAACAAAGCAGAGGCCCTGACTTGCCAGGAGAGCCAATGTGCAGGGCTGCACTGTGCAATGGGGAGGTGCCATGTTCCTCTCCAATGCATCCTTCTTTTCAGAGGCCCATGCACTTTGCACATGCTTCTAGCTCAGCCGGTGGCTGTTTGGCCTATGACAAGGTGGATCCCTTTTTGAAGGCATGAAGCTGCAGATCTCTCTGAGAAGAATATAAAATGTTCCCTGGGCACTCCTTCAGCATATTGGCTGTATAGGCTATGATTGTGGGGGTCCAGTATAGCATTTAAATCTCCCCCTAGGACTACAAATGCATTTGGATTCTGCAATATGAGATTATTCCAGTTTAGCCCACAGGTTTCTGATTTGGGATTTCTTCCTCACTGAGAGGCATGTAGACATTTATTATCAGCAGAGTGCAGTGGTTAAATTGGATTAGCACTACCATGGCATATGTTTTAAATGTGGGAAGAGACTTTGTTACAGCACATAGAGTGGTGGAAACCAGGACTTCCAGGATTCCCCTTGCTCTTCCACACTTTCTCCCTGGCTCCACTGCAACTGAAAATGAGTGAAAACCATTAAACTGCAGATCTTTAGCAGTCCATGATTACTGGATCGGTAAAATATCATATTGGATGAGAAAGTCAGTGAAACAGGGATCTCTGTTAGATGTGTATAAATGAGTGATGTTTCATGTCATAAGGGTAACCTTATGATGGTCAATTTATTGTCAAGTGGTTGCACTAGAGGCTATAGGCTGTATGGGTAATTCACCCAGTGGTAGTAGGTTCACATTAGCTGACTGTTGGGATAATTATAGCATTGTCTTCCTCTGTGAATGGTGTTGTATCACATCACATCCCCGCTTTTCCTGCTCCATCTGTTCTAGTGGGGTGGCTGAAAGAACCATGGGCAGCAAAATGAGTCACAGAATCATAGAGTCGTATTGATGTCTTGGATCTCTCCACTGGTGTAAATATCTCTGACATACAGTGCTATTCCTCCTCCTTTCCTGTTAGGCCTGCTTCTCTTTAAAAGGTTATACCCCTCTATTTCTACTTTCCGGTTCTGAGACTCATCCCACCAGGTTTCAGTGATGCCTATTATATCATATTTGCTTTGTTGTACAAGGATCACAAGCAAGCAAGGATCCCATTTCTTTGGCAAGGAGAACATCTTTGGCTTATCCAGGGAGATAGGAGATGAAATAAGTGATGGTGAAGGCTGTCTTTTCTGTAGACAAGAGGTTACACAAGATTTGAGATTACTGGAATTTAATTGTAGATGGAGATGCATGATCATTACAAGGCATTTAAAGAGGGGTATTAGCTACTTGGGATTTCATGAGTTCTTTGAGTAAAGGTAAAGAGTCATCACTTTCACTATCTGCATCAAAGAAATCCGAGTGAGGCACTGACAGCTTTCTACGAGTCTGTGGGGAAGGGACTCAGTTTCTATTTTATTTTTGCTGGGCTCTAGTATCTGTGAGTTTTCCTCTCAATTTAAGTACTTCTTGATTTATATCCTGAGCTTCCTCTCTTGTAGCATGCTTAAGTTCTCCATCTTGGATAGGGTTGGCAGGTTTACTGCCTGGATTCTCTTGGCTTTTATCTGCCAAGTTATATCTGTTTGTTGTTTTTCCTGTGATGAGGTCACAGACTACCTTATCCTTAAAAACTGATTCTTTTGATATAATGTGCTTGCCAAAGGAATTTACTCTTTTGTACTAGCCTGTTAGGGAAAGATGCCTGATTTAAAAGTCAGACATGTGCATTAAATTGCTCATAGGCTGAGTAAGTATTGGTAGTTTTTTAAGCCAATTGCTCTGCTGTGATAGTTTAAAAGGTGGGAAAGGAATCTAATAATTTATTTTTGGCCATTACAGATATGTGCATTGTGGTAAATTTCTAGGAGGGGTTGCTTTTTCTGTAATATACAGCAAACAAGCAAACAAATAAGCTTCATTTATATACCACTTCATACCGCCTAAGCACTCCCTAAGCGGTTTACAATGTGTAAGCTAATTGCCCCCAACAAGCTGGGTATTCATTTTAGCAACCTCAGAAGGATGCAAGCCTGAGTCGAGCTTGAGCCCTTTTGCTGGTATTGAACTCGCAACTTTATGGTTTTGAGTGAGTGGCTGCAGTACAGGCATTTAACCACTGCACCACTAGGGCTCCTATATTTGGGTACATTTGGGTGTCCTGAAGAAACTGAACAACTTTCCTTCACGTGACCAAAATCAGCTGCATTTTAAATTCCCTGTTTGCCATGAGGGTTTTGCATATGAAAGGCTTGTTGGAATTACTTCACTTTGTTTGCAATATCATTAAGTCTCTGCAAAATAAGAACCAGTGTTTCTGCAGACAAAAGGAAGACATCATGAAAGGGCTGAACAATATTATTGCCCCGTTATCTTTGTTTTCTCCTTGTTCTGGACAGTACTTTATATTTGGATTTTGAAGAATTGGAAAGGCTGTTTTACTTCATTGAGATTGCTGTAATGATTTAGGGAGTGGAAAAGGAGCTGTATTTGCAAATCTATTACTCACAAGTTGTGTTGTGTCTGCTATCAGAAAAAATGAGTCATTCCTCATCTGTTTCTCTGCTGTGAAGGACTCCTGTTTTTCAATACTGTTGTTGGGACTAGTCCGATTCTTTTTTTGCCACTGGGTGGCATTTTAAGATGTATGGAGGGGATAAAGCCAGATAATGTTGGGAGGCTGATTCAGCAGCTGTTAGTCCATCACCATCTTGCCCTGCTTCCCACATTTAGGATACAAAGGTTTAGTCATAGGCCTTCAAAAATTGATTTCTTGTCTTTTGACCATTAGATAAGTGGGTCCCATTATGCCTATCCACACACCTAAATTTTATGATTTGTAATATGTGTAATTATTTCTTCTGCTATGTTTTCTTGATGCTTACAGTGAGTGGCAACTTTAGTAGTGTGGCATGGGGCTGGATCCAATGCCAGGGGAGGATAGAGCTGGCATGCTCTGTTGCCCTTCCCTTTTCCGGGGATCCCCTTTAGGGATTTTGGGCTGCAATCGATTAGGCAGAAGCCTAGCTCGGGGGCTGTTGGTCATGTCTCACTACCAGGAAACAGGAACTGATATGAAGGTGCTGTGCTCACATATATTCCATGACTGCCACTCTAAAGTTCCCTTCTGGCTATCAGGCCAGAGGTGGGTAACAACCAAAAACTGTTGGGTTATCCTATCAATGGATTCAGACTTCAAGCCAAACCAACACTACTCAGCTCTCATGAATAAAGTTGTGGCCTTTTTGACCCAAATGCTCTGTAACAACCTTTACTCTAAAAATGAAGCAAAATTACCCATCCTGCTTGGCAGTAAAATAGACTATGGTCTGGACGTCCTTCTGAAACAGAACCAAAGGGTTATGATTTCCATCTTTCTAGATTTCACCCTACTCCCACTCCCACAACTATGTAAATATGCTTTATATCATGAGGCCTGGATATCACTCTGTATTACATCTGAAGAGGTGGGTATATCCATGAAAGTACATGGTAAAAATAAACTAGTAAGTCTTATAGGACTCTGCTATATTCCTTCTTTCTCCCCCCCCCCCCCCCCGCCCTTCACTTCTTCTTTTTTTATGCTGTAAGAGATGAACACAGCTGCTTCTTTAAAAACCAAGTGAAGTTATTCTCTGGGCTGAAATATCAACATAAATTATTATTTCACAAAAATAATTATCCCAGTCATTACATTTCTTGGGTAAGTGAGGATATAAGCATTCCTAAATACTTCAGACACTTTAGACAAGGAAAAAAGAAGTTGCAATTTGATTATGGCCCCTTAAGAGTAAGGTCCAGATTCTATCTGATCTTGGAAGTTAAGCAGGGTCAGCTCTGGTTAGTACTTGGATAGGAGATTGTCAATGAATACCAGGTTCTGTAGACTATATTTCAGAGAAAGAAACTGGCAAAAACACCTCTGAGTATTCCTTACCTAAGAAACCCTATAATATTCATAGGGTTACCATAAGTCCATAGGTGACTTGAAGGCACATACACACACAACATACTTTGCATAACATAGTAATGAGAACTGAACATCCATAGTTGTCAAAGGATGTTTGGGGGTGGATCAAACAAACCTAGGATGCCCAAAAATTACCTTTCACCATTTTTAACACTACATTAACTATTTTAATAGCAATATTGATCCATATAAAAAGAAATACTAAATGCAAAAAAAGATATTAACTGACAAAATTCATCATGGACAAACTTCATTATATAAGAAGAAATCCTTTACTTGAACAACAACAATGACAGTCAGATACTGAAGCAATTTGAATGCCTAGATTTTCTAACAGCATCCCCACTTTAATAATGAACTTAGTTCAAACTTCTTTGCAAGGTCTATATAACCATCCATTTTCTAACACTGCCATCATAATCTCAGTTTCACAGTGTAACAATTGTTACTGACTGTAGGTTTTGACCATCAGTGATTCACATTCTATAGTAGCAGTAGCAGCACCAGCAGCAGTAGTATTAAGGAAGGAAAGAAGGATGGCAGGAACGAAGGCAAAAGAAAATTCTTCAAGATTATTACTTTTAGTACTTTTGTATTTGTGGTAACCATACGAATAAGGATATAATAATAATAATAATAATAATAATAATAATAATAATATATTTTATACCGCTATTCCAACGATCACGGCGGTGTACAGCAAGAATAAAAACAGTTAAAACAGTTAAAACATTACAACCCCACACCCCCAGCAATATTACAAAAAGCAATAGTAACAATAACAACCAAAATTGAAATATTTGAAAAATCAAAATGATTCCTTATATATATATGTTATCATATGTCATACAGAAGAAAAATATCAGAAATAACATTTAGAAATAGTAGTCAACCTTAGTAATATGGATAAAGTTAAAATCTACTGCCAATCTCAATTATGTCTCTTATGTTTAATAAGAGAAAAAGACCTCATTTACTGTCAAAGCTGTCCCAATTATGCAGACTTCTGAAGATAATTTTTCAGCTAAAAGACTTCTTTCATTTGGATATCTGCTGCCTTTTGTAAATGTTGGTTGTCTGTTCTTTGGTTTTGATTTTTTTTCCTTTTGCTTTCTTTCTTGTGGCTGTAACCTTGGTTATCTAGTGAGTGGCTAATAGATTAAAAAGGTAATGAGGAGCAAGTGTAGCGATGCTGTTTTTAACCCTTCCAAATAAAGGTTGCTAAAAGAAGCCACTTTGAAGATCCTACTGCTCAAGAAAGATTTTATTAAATCACGCTGGGATTTTTATCTTGATTCAGCAAGAATCCACTGTCATACCCATAACTATTGTTTAAGGTTTGTTTAGTTAGCATATGCTAGAATGCTAGAATTATGTTAGTTAATTATGCAAATTAATAAGAGTAGAAGGTTGTTGATGGCTGCTATTCATGATGGCTATATTAAACATCCATGGTCAGAATTTTGTGTACGAGTTGGTGGGAAACAACAACAGTTCTGTTTGTGGGCTTTCCACATTGGATTTCCATTGGAAATAAAATAGACCTTTACTCATCCAAAAGGACTATTCCTAGGCTCTTAATACAAACCTGAGGTACAGACTCAAACTACACACTCTTCTGCAAAAGAATACCAGTGGTTGTGCTTTCAATTACTTCAGATCTTGCCTTCAAAACACCCAGGATGTAAATACACTTACAAAAGGAGACTGTTAGTCTCAGATTATTTTGTTGTGGATGTTACATCAGTTAAATCATTCCATCAGTTTACAGTATACCATAAATGTTTACACAAAGTCTGAACTATAAAATATTTTCACATAACTATTCCAGTTTGGAAAGAATGCTGCACTGTCAAAGTTTGCAAGGCTTCTGAGTAGCAATTCTGTATCTCAGATCAAACAAAAACCTCATGAGATCATCTGGAAAGTTGCAGGGAAATATTAGGTTAAACAAATTACTGTTCCATGGTCTCCCCACTGGTAAATGTAACCAGGAAGATATAGCTTATATATTTTTAAACTATGTGTTTAGTGTGGAGGGAATTATTAAAAGAGACAGGCTCATAATCCAACTATACTGACCTGTCTGTAAGTTCCTTCTAACAAGGTGTCCAGATGTTGAAGAGGAGCTGGTGTTTTATCTTTAAACCGTGCCAGCAGGCGTCGTTCAATAGCTCTAAACTGTACGGCTCTTTCAGATAATAGCTGCTCATATTTTGCAGCATTCAGGCGCAGCTATAATTTATAAAGTTTTTAAAAAGAGAACGTTAAGGCTACAACACAAAAATGTTTTCACACCACACATTTGTGAGAAATAGGTAGACAATAATCATATTTTTGGTAGATTTAGTGCATCAGTTTCATGTACACAATTATTATGTAGCCAGCTTGAAGAATGATAATGTCACAATCATCTACTAAAGGCTAAAATAATGCAAGCTACTACCAAGATTGAAAATAATTGTTGACAGTATAGGTAATTTACAATAATTCATGATAATCTTGCTATGGATTTTCATTACAGAAATGAAATTAAACTGTCATCAGTTGTCTATGTAGTATTCCAGTATACTGGTTCTGCAGCACAGACACTCATTGTATACCGATATATTTGCCACAAAAGGGAATTATCACTTCTCTTTAAATTCTTTATGATATAATCCTATATCCACTTAACTGTGAGGAAGCCTCATGTAATTCAGTTGGATTTACCTCTGAGTAGAAATGTACAGAATTGCAAGTGTTGCATTGTGCACTGCAGTGTCTTGAAGACTGGATTTATATCCTTCAAGATAGCTAAGGTTCAGACCTCATCTAATAGTGCAACCCTGTGCTTTTCTTCTCCAAAGTAAGCGTCACTTACTTTGCTGCATTCTCTCAGGGAAGTGTGCACAATACCAAATCTCATACCGCTGTCTCAAACTATGCTGCTGTTATGAATCTAGAACAGTTTCTTAACTACTTTTTGAAAAGTATCTCAATATATGCTTAGTTTAGCAAAGACTATCAGAATGGAGAGTGCAGATCAAACAGTGAATCCATGGGGAGCCCCAGTTTGGAAAAGACTTGGAGGCTGATCACAACAAGACATTTTTCACAACACAAACACAGCTGATAGGAACTCTCTCCCAATTCTATGATGGATTATAAGGGCTATTATGGACCTGCCCATCATTGGAGAACTCAAAATCTTGCACAGTTTGGTGAAATTTTGATTGGGCCTAGTTAAGTTATTGCCCAGTTGTGGGCATTTGATTTTTGGTGTTGTTCTTGTTGTGCTATTAGAATAGCATGACTAACTTTATTTTAAAATTCAGCCAAATGAAGGTTTTTATTCATCCAAAAGGGTTCCAAATTCCTATCATGTTCATAGGTGTGTGTATGAAGTTCTTATAAGCTATTAATAGCAAAGGAAAACAAAACAAATTAAAAGCTGAAAAAAACTATAAACCATGACAAACACTATACTAAAATGCGAAATACTGAAAAGCTTACCTCAAAATGGTGATCAATTATTTCAAAATATTCTTGTAATGGAATTGGGCCAGAAAAAGTACATGCAAAATCTTTGCAATTCTGTTTCCTAAAATGTTCTTCAAGGCGAAGTGTGAGTTCTTTTGTAATGAGCCAAAGGTCTTCTAACTGTTCACTTTGAATTCTATAACGCTCTTTAAAAATAAAGTAAAAAAATCAAAGTTAGTATGGATTCACTCTTAGCTATTAACTAGTGTATACTTGAAAACAGTTTTTCAAAACTGCTTTACCATTTTGATTATTAATGACACATCCATATTTAATACAGTAATTTTCTTTTCCATTCACATAACTCACTTCTAAATTTAACTTTATTATTTGGCATAATTAATTATTCTTTTATTATTATTTATTACTTGTCATGAAGTTCTTCTTACCTTATACATGTATTCTTAATGATTTAATTTATATCAAAAACTACTTTTATCACTAGAATTAAGATAATCACTAAGACTATTCTCAGAACTACAGTACTCAACACTATATTATACTATATCAGAAAACTGAAATGTTCACAGTTAATATATAACTTGGACTAGATAAAACAGGCTCCAGGGCTGCCTTACTGCAGCAACTGCAACATTCTTTGCCTGAATCAAAGTCACAGAGTTTCACAGATAGTATAAAACAGTAACATTCAGCCTTATTATACACTTGCCCACCATAAAACCTTAACTGTCTAACAATACCTGGTAAACTTCATGTCATTTATGAATACAACAGTTTCAACATACTTTAAAGCAAGTACTGTACTTATCAATGTAAACTTAGTGGTCTAAACCCAACCTCTGGTCTCAACTAGTGGAGCATCTTGCATTAATGGGATTTACATAAATGCTGACTTGTCATTCAGCAACTGATTCAGTAGCCTATTCTAGTTTAGGCCACTTTCTGGTGTAACACCCTATATGTGTCTACAGCTCAAATATGTCTTCAAAAGAACAAATTCCCACAGGAACTAGTCTCTGATTTGCCTTTCATTGACCAATATTGAGTGATGGTGATGGTGGTGGTAGTAGTAGGAGTGGTTTGCATTCTTCCTCAAGCTTACAATTTAAAAAGAACAATTTTTCACAGTATTAATACCAGTTCAAACATTCAGTTAAAAGAACAAAATGCAATTAAAATTTTACCCTCATCCAATCTATTAGTGATGACAAGTAGTGATTCAGAACCAGAACAACTTCCTTCGATTGAGATGGAAGGAAGGAAGAGAGCTGGATATCATCTGCATTGTGGTGGCATCAGATTCCAAAATGGCAGGTAATCTTTCCCAACAGTTTCATGCTTATGTTAAAGAGTATGAAGGAAAGAAATGAGCCCTGAGGGACCCTGCAGGCCAATGACCAAGAAGTCAAACAGGAATGCCTAAGCACTTCCTTCTATAGTTGCCCCTCCAGGAAGGAATGAAGCCGTTGTAAAACAGTGCCCTCTAGTCCCATCTCTGTAAGGCAGCCCAAAGGAATATCATGAGTGCAGCAGAACTCACAGGAACACACTCCCCTGTCTAGTTCCAGCAAAGGTCATCTATGAAGGTGACCAAAGATGTCTTTGTCTCATATCCAGATTGAAATGGATCTAGATAATCCATCTCATCCTGAAATGCCGGGAGCTGGAAGACCACCACACACTCCAGAACCTTGCCCCAAAATTTAATGTTAGAGGCTGGCCGATAATTATTCAGTGGTGGGATCCAGGGAAGGCTTTTTTTAGTAATAGTTTTATAGCCCTTTTATTATTTGGAGTTGTAACTGCATTTGTAAGTACTAGAAGAAGATTCCCCATTTGAGGGAGTCTTTCTATATTCCTTTGTATATGCTGAACTCATGGCTCACTTTTAACCCCTGGTATCAACCCAAACATATTCAAGTGAATCACTAAACCATTTATTACAGTTCACCCTCTGCATTGGCAGACTTATCATTCATGGATTTAACCATCCAAGCACAGCAAGCCCCAGTTTTTCTTATGACTGTGCATGCACGCAGCCATGCAAGTAGGCATGCATGCGCTGTGCCACCATTAAAAAAACCTGGGACTGCAGCATGCATGGATTTTGGTATTTGGGTGGGGGGGGGGGGGTCCAGAACAGATTGCCTGAAAATATGGAGGTTCGAATGTACTACCAAAGAATGAGAAGATGAGATTCTGTTTTGATTAGGAATTAACATGCCAATTCCTAAGCCATGCTTATCACATGTCAGGGACAGTATCACTCTACCCCCAGCACTGCAATGGCATGTTTTCCAAGCTGGCTTCAGAAGAAAAGGCAGACTTTGAGGAATGTATTAATGGCATGATGAAGTTTGACATCTTCATGAAGAAGTTCTTTACAGAATTCCTTGGCCCAAATATAGGACACCCAAGAAAAAATGAAAATAGCAGAGGCAGCTCTGATGGCAGAGGAGGAGGCTTCCTGGGCCTTTTATGATCTGATTCAGATCTACTTTCTTCAGTTATTTTTGAAGTTATCATCCTTATCCTTGATACAGATGCTAAAAGAAACACAGGCAGAGATAAGAGCAACTATTAAATGAATCTGAAGCTTGGACATAAGTGCCATAGAGAGGTTGTAAAAGATGGCAGCTGAGTTGGGTTGATCAGACCACTCTTTTTTTACCACTCCTGCCTACTTCCATAAAATTGGATGTAAACAGAATATCTCAAGAAGGGGGACCCTTTTCTGTGAGGCATATCAGGATCCTCAGTCTTGGCAGTGTTTGTAGGACAAAAGTTGTTCAAGGTTTTGATGGCCTTGCAAATAAGGAAACAAGGAAAGAGCCTGACAGAAGATAGAGCCTTAAAAGTTGGACCATCCTCTGGTTCAAATAATTCCCACCCATGATCAGAATCAGAACAGACAAGACTAGAGTGAATATTTCTTATTAGAGAAGTGTTATGACATGTAGGGATATGTAGAAACCATAGAATGAGCATGAATGGCTCCTGCATGTTGGTTAGTGAAGCACTGCAAACCTCTCTTCAAAATGGCTGCTACTTCTTTATTTGGCAAACATGATAGTGGTTGTTGTTGTTGGTGTAAACTGCTCTTGAGTCGACCCCGACTCATGGTGACCCATGGATGAGACATCTCCAAGACTCTCTGTCCTTAACCTCTCTGCTCAAGTCCTGCAGGCTCAGGCCTGTGGCCTCCCTAATTGAGTCCATCCATCTGGCTTATGGTCTCCCTCTCCTTGTCCTGCCCTCCACTTTTCCTAGCATCCTTGTCTTTTCTAATGATTTACTCCTACTCATGATATGGCCAAAGTATGACAGCTTCAATGTGGTCCTCTTGGCTTCCAAGATTCAGGTTTGATCTTCTCTAAAACCCCATTTATTTATCTTCTTGGCTGTCCACAGTATCCTCTGCGGTTTTCTCCAGCACCACATCTCAAATGAATTGATTTTCTTTCCATCTCTTTTCTTCACTGTCCAGCTCTCACATCCTTACATGGTGATGGTGTTCAATGTTATATCTTTACACTTTAGGATATTGTTCAGTTCTGTCATAGCTGCTCTTCCCAATCCTAGTATTCTAATTTCTTGACTGAGGTTTTCATTATAATCAATGTTTTATCCAAAGTATGGGAGCTCTTTGACTAACTGAATTTTCTTGTTACTTAGGATGAACGTTCAGCATTAAGCCTAACTTGGACTTTCTTCTTTAATCTTCCTCAGTAATTATTCCAGGTCTTTGCTGTTCTCTGATAGTACAGTGGTACCCCGGGATACGAATGCGCCGGGTTACGAAATTTTCGGGTTACGAAAAAAATCCATAGGAAAACATTGCTTCGGGTTACGAATGTTTCTTCGGGTTACGAAAGGTTTTTTCGCTATTTTCCGCCACCGGAGGGCAGCAGAGAGCTATTTTTCCATTAGCGCCTATGGGAATTCGGCTTACGAATGGATTTCGGGTTACGAAATTAACCGCGGAACGAATTAATTTCGTAACCCGGGGTACCACTGTAATACTGTGTCATCTGCATATCTTAGGTTGTTGATGTTCTTTCCTCCAATCTTCATTCCTCCTGTCTCTGAGTCAAGGCCTGCTTTTCATACATACAGGTTAAATAGACAGGGTGATAGAATGCAGCCTTGTCTGACCACTTTGCCAACTGGGAATAATTCTGTTTCTCCATATTCAGTTCTGATGGCAGCCTCTTAATTTCAGTTCAGGTTACACATCAGGCCTATCAAATGTAGTGAAACTCCCATTTCTTTGAGAGCATTCCATAGCTTTCTGTGATCTATGCAGTTAGAGGATTTGCTGTACTCAGTATGCAGATTTTCTTTTGAAATTCCCTGAGGTACTCCCTCATTCATCAGATGTTTCCAATGTGATCCCTAGTGCCTCTTCCATTCCTGAATCCATCTTGTACCTCTGGTATTTCTCTCTCCATATATGGCTGAAATGTTTGCTGTAGAATTTTGAACATTACTGTAATTGCATGGGAAATTAGTGCAATCATTCTATAGTTACTACATTCTTTTGTGTCTCAATTTTTGTGGATGGAAACACATATTTGGCATATTTTGGTTAGAAATGTACTCGATTCTGTCTCTGTGTACTGAAGCAGTTCTATCAGCATGCCATATTTCCTGGTGATTTATTTGTCCCAATTGCTTTAAGTATGACTTTCACTTTCTAGAATTTGGCATTCATAAATTTCTTTTTCCCATGTGTCAATCATTGTTTCACATTCATTATATAGATCTTCTGAGTGTTGTCTCCATCATTTTTTTATTTCATCGCGATCGTGTATTTTTTGGCCACTGATATTGTCTTTCTGCATTCCTCTTCGACTATGTTCCCACCTTCTGTACATAGTTCTTATGGTTCACAGTCTACTACACTTAATAATGCAAACTTATTTCTCAGGCTTTCTTTAAATTCTGTTAAAATGTTATTCAGATTATCGTTTGGCATGGTGATTGATTTGGTGTTCTTCTTCAGCTTTATTCTAATTTTGGATATTAGTAGTTCATGGTCTATGCCACAATCTGCAATTGGCCTTATTTTTGCCACAAGAATGAAGGCTCTCCATTTTCTAATGTCTATTATTTAATCTATATGGTTTTTGTGTTGACCATCTGGTGAGGTCCATGTGTACTGTCTTCCCTTTATGAAGAAGCTATTTATAATAAATAGATTATTGGCCTCGCAAAACTCTATCAGTCACTCTCCTGTTTCATTTCTTGTGCCCAGCCCAAATCTTCCTACTGTTTTTGATTCTGTTCTGCTTCCTACTTTGGCGTTCCAATCACCTATGATTACCAAGCAATCCTGTTTTGGCGTGTTATCCATTTCTTCCTGAATTCCATCATAGAAATTCTCCATTTCTTCTTCCTCTGCCTTTGTGATTGGCACATATGCTTGGATTATGGTGATAATGCTATGCATTCTAAATTATTTATTTATTTATTTATTTGATTTATAGCTTGCTTTGCTCCCAAGACAGGGCCTAAAGCTACTGTGATCAGAATGAGGAATAGCTGAGACCATGAGAAGGGCAATAAGGAGGGAAAGAACAAGCGTACCTTATTTCCAGCACTAGCCATGGGCTCCTCCAAACATTCAGAAGGACAAGGCTGAAGGGGGGCAGTATTTGGCAGGAAGAGAAGGTCATTGGAAAATTTGGGAGGCAGAGGTCTGCTGACCTATAATGTTGAGCATGCTATGATGGGGAGGGGATCACACCCACCCCACCATGAGTAGTGTGAAATGTTCGTGTCTGGGATGGAGTGATCCCCTTCCTTCAACTGTGTAAATCCCGTGTTGGCTAAGATCTCTCTTCCAGAATTTTAGCAGCAATGTTGAGACTAAATTACATCCAGGGGGTTAATTCCCAGACATGCTAGGAGTTTCATCTTTTTTATCTTCATTGCAAATGCTTCCAGTCACATAAAAAGTTCTTTCCCTTCAAGAGAGAAGAGTGGGGACAGGAAAGTGGGAAAAAACAACAACAGCCCACACTTTCAAATAGAGGTAGGGACAAAATGACTAAATCATAACTGTTCCCACAACTGAGTGCTGCTGCAAATCTCATGCTGGCTATAACAGAAAATGGAAGGAGCAACCCATAACATGATGTTTCCCTTTGACTGATGGAAAAATTGATGAAATGGGAGTGGATATTCAAAATTACCGAATCTTGGATAGTAATTGTGCAGTGGGTTTTAAAAGTGAGGGTTTGGGACAACTTTCTTTAAATTCATCACAACTATCAAATGAATGTGTCCTGTGGCTTTTTATGTTTTATCCTAAATGACCATGTCAAACACAATTTTCACTAGATAAGAAGAATTCTGGTATAACATCACAGCCATCCTCTGTAAACATCTTAAATGGATTGCTTTATTATCTCTGAAAAAGAGATTGTTTTGAAATATCTTGAAAACTGAACATTTCATTTGAAAACTGAAAGGTGGGTGGATGAATAATTTTGCTAATAACTGAATAAGGCAACACTTACACTTTCTACCATATCATTTCCAGATCAATCAAGGACTGTATGTGTATTTAAGGCAGCATGTGCATTAGCCACTAGTTGAAAGAGGCCACAGAAATTACTAGCTATGGAATAATAGTGATCTCAAGTCATTGTTGAAAATACTGTATTTAGGTTTATTCATTCAATACATTTCCATGCAGTTCTGAGGAATAGTAAGGGGTAGGAATAAAAAAAGCATACAGATTTTTAAAAATAATGTTCTGTTTGTAAGATGTTTTGCCAAGCACCCTCCCTTGACCAAAAGCAGAGGTTTAGAACATTCAACAATTTTATAAGATTAGTAATCTAAGATTGAATAGCATTTCTACTGGCATAATTCCCAGAAAATGCAATTCATTGATGGGACAATGACAAATTCTATTTACAGTGTACAAGAAAAGAGAAAGGTTTTATTTAAAAACATGTCCTTTTAAAATAAGAAAAACATCTGTTAATAATATCATCCAACCTTATTTTCATTATTTCTAGATATACTTCTACCATAATGACTGGATTTTTTAAAACTAAACTTTGGAGTGCCCCTTACCCAAAATTAGGAGTTTGGGAGGGGGCTGAGGTCACCACTAGTTTCAAAAGTGTACAGAGAGCTCTGTTTCAGCAGTATCTAAAGATAAAATGGATGATACATTTCATAGAATTATAAACCTAAAGAAAACTGGAAAATATTTAACAATATATAAATGAAAGATTTTCATTTCACAATCTTGTTAAAAAGGCAAACAATTGTTGCTTGTGTTTCCCATACTCTTAAGATTAGGAAAATAGGTATGTTTCAATGAATAAGAGCTCCTCTCAAATTTAACTTTTCCATAAACTTTTACAGTCAGCTTGCCCCATACATGGGCTTCCCATATGAGGACGTAAGGTCATGCAGACAGGAAGCCCCACTTAGATGAATGGCGTATGTGCCACGCCGTGCATGGGAGAGCGCCCCACAGAATTCGCTTTATACGGGGGGGGGGGGTTTCAAAATGGATCCCCCATGTAAAGCAAGGGTCCACAAAGGAAACAAAGCACTTTTAAGAAATACTTTCTGTAGAACAGAAACCATATTCAGTTTTGACAGTAAACAAAAATTGTTAAGAATTTATTGGGAAATAAATCTGAATGAGATGGATTATCTAGATTCATTTCAATCTGGTTTGAGGCCTGGATATGGAACAGAGACTGCCTTGCTAACCTTGAGAGATGTCATGCCCAGCCAGGCTGAGGACTCGGAGGACGAGGTGTAGAGTCCCAGTTTGAGGCTGAGCCTACCCTGCCAGCTCCAGCAGAGTCTGTGGCCTGTCAGGAGGCTCAGCAACCAAGCCTCCCGGCAGAAGAGATTCCAGACACAGGAGAGGAGGAGAAGGCCAACATACCTACCTTCAGCCAGAGAAGGTCTAAAAGGGTGTGCTTCTGCAGATCAAGGTTTATGAAAAATGCTCTCTAATTGGCAAACATCTGTGCTCATGAAACCTGGGAATACAGTGCACCCGTGCCATACGCGGGTGTGCCATATGCGGCCTTAAGCACATGTGCTCAAGCCGCGGGGCGCATGCGGGGCGGAAGGGGCGGCACGTCCCATTCAATTGAATGGGTGTGCGCGCCCGTTGTGCCCTGCGCTTGCCCGTGCCGCCGCACCGCCGCTCATGAGCCCCATTGTTTCCAATGGGGCTCGAGCATAGACGGAATTCGCCTTACGCAGCGGGATCTGGAACGGATCCCCCGCGTAAGGAGAGGACGCACTGTATAAACAGGTGAAGGACGCCAGGTTCATTGACAGAGATTATCTGAGCTTCCTGGTGAAAGCACATTCATCTCTGTCTCTCTTTGTCTTCTTGGCCTGAACCTTCGGCGCTTGGATTGCTAACTCATCTTGACTACCTGGAACCCTTGACCTTTGGACTGCCTCTTTAAACTTGCCTCTTTGGAATCCTAGATCTCAGACTGCTTGACCATTCTCTGGCTGGACTTTGAATTGGTACTTTGGAACTTTTTTTATTTCTCTTTGCTGCAGAGAAATTTTGCATTGCCTTAAACCTTCACCAACCTGTGTGAGCAGCTATCAGCATTCTTGGCTGCATTCCCAAACAGGAGATGACCTTTGATGGGAACTAGACAGGGGGAATCTGTCCCTGTTGGTTCTACTGGGCCTCTCAGCGGCTTTCAATAGCATCAACTATAGTATCTTTCTGGTCTCCCCTACTGGGATGGGATTTCAGGGGACATTTTACAGTGGCTTCTTTCCTTCCTAGATGGTAAATTACAGAAGGAGGTGCTGGAGGATTCCTGTTTGGCTTCTCTCTAGGAGACATGTTGTTCTCACAAATGTCATTAAGGCAAGTACCTGTTCAGAAACCACCCATCCTAGCAATGATTTACAATACTCTGTCTTGCATTAAATAAAAGTTATTACTACATGCAATATCTAATTTAAATTACAGATTTTAAGTCATATATTTACATAGCTTTTTATATTGTGTAAGAAACATTTATATCTTTCTCCTCATCTTAATAAACATCAAAGTTTATTATTAAGAGTTATGTAAAATTTCAGGGTTGTTTTGAAGTTCTTTTTGTCTGTTTTGGGATTCTTCGTTTGGATTCTCAGTTGGTCTGATCTTGGATAGTTTTCTGGTTTGGACATTCTCTATAAACCACCTTTCTTACATGATTCCCTCTAGAGGCTAACTTTAATAGCCAAATATTTAAAAGTTTGAAAGTGAAACAGGCCCACCTCAGAACAAATTAATGTTTCTATATATCTGAGGGGTCCACCAGATATACAAAAGTATTCCATTTGCAAAGTAAATGAAATAGATGTTTTCAAAAAATGGTTTAACAGGCGCCTGTTAAGTTTTCAGGAATTTTGCAGCTTTGGAGTTAGCCTATCCAAGCCACTGAAGTTTCCATTAATTACCATGAAGAGGAAGATGAGAACTCTGGAGCAATGTATGCTGTTAGCACTCTCCTTTCACTAAATATACAAAAATATTTCAGGAGGAAAAAAGTGAGAAAAATACACCTTTCCCAATCTCAGAATCAAACACACACACACACAGTTATATAGACACAGTATTGCTATAGGAGAAACAGAAGCATGGAAAGCTGCCTTTTCATCTACCTCTGTACTGTCTACTTTTAATGGCAGCAGCACTCTAGAGTCTCTGGCAGGCCCAGCAGCAGAAGGTTGGGGGAAATGGACCACACTTTCATTTTCCCATCCCCAAAATGGCACCTGAACTGGTCAAGTATCTGGTCCAAGATGGATGGTTCCTAAACAGCAGCATTCCTCTCAAAGCTTGAAGACACACTGCAATCTTTTGTTTTGGATGCATTTACGGAAGGGTGGGGTATATCTACATCTGCCCTGCACTCATTATTTATGGCTGTACAAAATGGGGGCAGTGAAGAGTAGTAGGATACGCAATTCGTTTCCAAAGGAATTATTAAACAGAGCCATAAAAAGTAGTGTAAAATTCAACAATAAATACTGTGTTATGGAAAATCACAAGCAGAAAAGAGTCAGATAAATATGTAGATCTGGAATGGGAACTGTTTCATCTTCCATACTCATATGTTGTTGAACTAGGGCTTCAAACCTTCTTCAGCCTTATTTAAGTTGGCTTCATTTGAGATATGGTGCTGGAGAAGACTGATAAGGATACTGCGGATAGACAAAAAGATGAACAAATGGGTCCTTGAACAGATCAAGCCTGAAATCTCCCTAGAAGCCAAGATGATCAAACTGAAGCTGTTGTACTTTGGACACATCATGAGAAAGCATTAGAAAATACAATAATGCTAGGAAAGGTGGAGGGATGAAGAAAGAGAGGAACACCAAATGCTAGATGTGACCTATTAGGAAAGTCACAGGTATGAATTTACAAGACCAAAGCAGAGCAGTGGAGGTCAGGAAGTGCTGGAGATGTCTCATCCACAGAGTCACCAAGAGTCGGGGTTGACTAGATGGTAGTTAACAACGGAGTCAATATAACAGGAACCAGAACAGAATCAAAGATCATATGAAAAATTGGCTGAGGATCAAGAAATGAAGCAAGAGACCAACTGAGTGAATTTTGCCAAGTTAATAGTTTATACGTAAATTGCAAACACATTCCTCAAGCAACCCAAGAAGTAACTGTATATATGGATGTTATCTGATGGTCAATATAGAAATCAAATAGATCACATATTTGAAAGCAAAAGATGGAAACACTCCTTTCTCTCTGCAAAAAGAAGACCAGGAACAGATTGTGGCACAGACCATGAACTACTAATATCAAAAATTAGAATAAAGCTAAAGAAGAATATTAAACAAACTATCATGCTGAAATATATCCTGAAGAACATCCTCATAGAATGTAAAGATAATGAGGAAAAAAGTAATTTGCAATATTAAGCCTAATTGACTGGGAGCAAAAAGAACTCTGGAATGAAGCCAGTGACACTGTCACTGTCATATCTGTAGCCAGGGAAAGAGAGAAGCCTCAATGGCTGACAGGCAAAACTCTTTAAGCAATTAAGGACAGAAGCAGACTCAGAACCCACTACACTTGATCTTAGCCAAAAGGCCAAGAAGCCTTTCAGAAGTTAAATAGCTTTCAGGAAAGATTGTTCTGCCATGGATCACTGTTCAACTCTTTATCACTTAGCGGAGAAATACCTAAAACATTTAAAGAGCAAATTGTTTGTTGCATTTGTGGATCTGAAGTCAGCCTTTGACTCTATCCCTAGACTCAAACTGTGGGATAAATTGTATAGTCATGTGGAAGATAGTGGGCTTTTTTAAACCTTATCAGGACCCTCTATAAGAACAGCAGGCTTCAAGTAAGATATGGGAGCCATGGACAACTATCCAAGGAATTTTGTATGACCAGAGGCGTTAAGACAGGATTGTATTTTAGCATATTATTGAATAGTAAAGTTAGGAGGGTCCATGCCATCTTATTTCCTATTTCTATATATGGTTGTGAAAACTGGACAGTGAAGAAAGCTGACAGGGAGAAAACCTACCGGAAGTGTAATGCTGGAGAAGAGTTCTATGGTTACTGTGGTCTGCTTAAAAGACCAATAAATGGGTCCTAGAACAAATCAAGCCTGATCTCTCCCTAGAAGTCAAGATGACTAAACTGAGATTGTTATACTTTGGCCATGTCACAAGAAGACATGACTCCCTAAAAAAACAATAATGCTTGGGAAGGTAGAAGGCAATAGGAAAAGAGAAAGACTGCATTCCAGATGGGTAGATTCTATCAAGAAGGCCACAGCCAGGCCTGAGTCTGCAAGACCTGAGCAGGACTGACGCTGATAGAGTGACTTGGAGGTCTCTCATTCATAAAGTCATTATAAGTCGAAGTCGACTTGATGGCATTTAACAACAACAACAACAACATGATTTTACATTCTTGTAACTTATTTTAAATTGTTAAATTTATCAGTATGATAATGATCCAGATTGATAAGTGACAGCAATTTGGTAAAAGTAAAAAAAGACTAGAATATTGAGAAGATATACTTAAATCAAAAATGGAGTGATTCATCAAGAATATGAAATCAACTCTAATAGTAAGATAAAAAAAGAAAAGGGGAAAATACAGTTAGTAGCGTTAGAATAAAGTAGGAGTGTTTCAATGAAGAGACAGACAGGTAGTTTGGGATTTTCAACCCAAGTACAGTGCACCCCCTCCCTCTGCATAAGGCAAATAGTATGTATGCTCGAGCCCCATTGGATATAATGGGGCTCATGCATGACGTGTGATGCATGCACCATTGTTTCTTCTATTGTGTGGCTTTCAACATAAGCTGAAAAGATATGTAAAAGGATGACGTGGGTGCACTGTATTACAGGAAAGGTAGTTGATTAATGCAATTGTACGTGGTTTTTGTTCTTGGACTGTTGGTGTTTGTCTATTGTATTTGTGTTGTTAGATTATTTGTATAAGGAATGTATGATGTGTTTTTATTTAAAAACTTCTCAATGTTGGAAAACCTAAAAACACATTTATTTATTTATTTATTTATTTATTTATTTGAAAAAGAAAGCAATCAGAAGACTAGGACTTGGGAGGGCAACTATGAAAGAACTAGATAAGGTCCTAAAGTGTAAAGACATATCACTGAATACTAAACTAAGGATTGTCCGTGCGATCATGTTTCCCATTTCTATGTACGTGTCCTATGCTCCAGTCAGCAAGTGTCCTGCAGAGTAGGAAATTAGGATACACAAGTGGTTACCCAGTCAATTCAAAGTCTGTCACAGGTTATCCAACAAGATGAAGGGCGAGGGTGGTTGTTTGTTGGTGCAGGAGTCATTAACAAGTCAGCAATTCTAATATAAGAGAAAAAGGAAGACACAGAGGAAGACACTGCTGGGAGATTTATGGCCAGCTATCTCAATAACACCTGGGATTAATTAATTAACCTCTTTGATTTAATAGGCTTTGAGATGCTCTCTTTGCCAGTCAACAAATGATGAGGCATGTTGTCTTCAGTCTCAGCCATCTCCTGTTAGGGAGCAGGGTCCCCCACTACCTCGGTCTCTGGCTGCTTGAACTCTGAGGGAATTCCTTTACCAGAAGCTACAGATTCCTAGCAATATACCTTCTCTCCCTCTGAACTATCAGACTCTAGAGAGTGAGTTATGACAGTGAAGAAAGCTGATAGGAAGACAACTGTAATGCTGGAGAAGAGTTCTATCGATGCTGTGGACTGACAAAAAACCAATAAATGGGTCCTAGAGTAATTAAGCCTAAACTCTCCCTAAAAGCCAAGATTACTAGACTGTCATACTTTGGCTGTATCATGAGTAAACATGAGTCCCTAGAAAAGACAATAATGCTTGGTAAGGTAGAAGGCAGTAGAAAAAGAGAAAGACTGCATTCCAGATGGATAGACTCAATCAAGGAAACCACAGCCCTGAATCTGCAAAACCTGAGCAGGGCTGTTGATGATAGGGTGATTTGGCGGTCTCGCTTATGTGTTCAACATAAGATAAAGTTGATTTGACAGCAGTGAATAACAAAATCTATAAATGCAACAACATCAATACTGAGAAGAAGATGGAAATGGCAGAGCAGGAAAGGAAGAGAGGAAAGTAACAGGTTGCTTACCTGTAATTGTGGTTTTTCAAATAGTCACCTATGAACTTGAGTATGTGAGCTGGTCAATGCCAGTGTAGAGCTGTTAAGAAACTAAGTGTTTTGGTGGTAACCTTCTCCCACACCATTACATATGGCTAAGCCGGAGTCCAGCTTTTTCTCTTTGAGTTCCAAGTAACCTGCAGCACCCTAAAAAAACAAACTAAAAGAAGAAGAAGAAGAAGAGACAATCTCAGGGGTGAGAAAAGTGGGCTGAGTTCACAGATGACAACTTGAAGAACCACAGTTATAAGGACACAACCTGCTCTTCCTCAAGGTCTTTGTGACTCACAAACTTAGCTGAATAGAAAGCTCAACTGACTGGATGACAAGGGTAAGTGTCACTGAAGAACAGAAGAGAGTACCTTTTCACTAAAATGTATGTAGCTGCCTTCCTTGACACCTCATTGGTAGTATCAATAAAGGCTGACAGCTATGCTATGTAACAGTTCTTACAGAAAGATGTCACTCAAAAATGCTGTTCATGCAAATTCGGGGGTATGGCTTTCTGGATTAATCCGCTTGTAATGCAGTTGTCTTCTTTTCCTAATGACTTTCTTTTTACCATGCTTTCTAGTGAGTCATGTGATCTCATTGCAACAGAAGTAGTGTTCACCAATAGCCAATCATCAATGTACAGACAGATTCCTCTTTTGTCAACAGATGTGCAGCAGCCACTGCTGTACACTTTGTAAATACTATTGATGGTGCTATAAGGCCAAAAGACAATATCCTGAATTTATATGCTATGGAAGAATGAGCAAATCACACAAGGTGACGAAGCAATCATCTGTTTGGATGTGAAAGCATTTTTCTCATAGACTGACTGTTGTGAACCAATCCCATGTCTTTAGAAGTGGTAAGATGGAATTTATGCTGTTCATCAAAAAAAAAAATCACTATGATGACATCTCAAAGATCCAGAACCAGATATAAGCCTCCATACTTCAGTACCATGAAATACAGAGGTTGGGATGAGACAAGACTTTATTGCAGCTTTTCACAGAATTGTGATAATTTTGTCATGAAGTATAATAGATGGAAGCATTGAACAGAATCTAATGAGTGGAGGCAGATCATTGGAACGGATGGCATAGCATCAAAGAATGATGGAAGTCCACACCTTGGGAAATGGTCAACGCCTCTTTCTTTTATAAGAAGATAAATGACACCTCCTTTGCTGTCAAGCCTTTTAAATATGGTAGCTGTGATTGCAGTTCAGTTCAATGATTAAAACAGGACTGGGCTTGTTGCCAAGCAGATGATATTTGATACCAGCACTGACAACACTGTGTAGTTATCAACATTAACGTGGTGCCGCTTAACTTTAATTATTTTCTGGCTACGTGGGTTTTTAAAATATATATATATTATTGTTAAAATAACATCAAAACACACAATGGCTACGTGGTTTGAGTGTTGGACTGTGACTCAGAGACTGGGGTGGCCATGATTCCTAGCTTGGCCATGAAACTCACTGGGTGACCTTGGGAAGTCACATGCTCTCAGCCTCAAGGAAAAACAATAGCAAATCCCATCTGAATAAATCTTGCCAAGAAAACTCCATGATATGGTTGTCTTAGAGTCGCCATAAATCAGAAATGACTTGAAGGTAATAATAATAATAATAATAATAATAATAATAATAATAATAATAATAATTTGTATCCCACCGTTTGAGGATTGAGGCAGGTAACAGCAAGGAAAATTTCAAATACAAAGTCACAGAAAAAAATAAGGAAAAAGTACCTGAAAACCCGCACCCTTCTACCCTCCTTCCATCAATACAAAATAATAACAAGAAGTGACAGCAATATGACAATAATGGGCAATAATGAGGGGGGGGGGCGGATTAACATGGGCGGTCAATTCTGTTTCAGGAGAGGTTAGTCTGGAAAGGCCTGCCGGAAGAGGATCGTTTTTATCGCCTTTTTAAGAGCGTCAAGAGATGTGATCTGACAAACCTCCTCCAGCAAGTTATTCCAGATTTTTGGAGTGGCAGCTGAAAAGGCCCTCTGGGAAGTCACTACCAGTCTAGTTTTTCCTGACTGCAGTAAGTTCCTCCTGGAGGACCTGAGTGAGCGGAAAGGGTTATATGGGAGGAGGCGTTCCTTCAAGCAAACTTGACCCAAGCCATGTAGGACTTTGTAGGTACAGTCGGCCCTTCCTATACATGAATTTTTTATACACTGATTCAAGCATCTACGATTTTAAAATATTCAAATAAGTATAAATTTCAAATATCAAACCTTGATTTTTCATTTTTTATAAGGGGCACCATTTTGCTATATTTAATGGGACTTGAGCATCCACGGATTTTGTTATCCACGGGGGATCTTGGAACAAGGTCCACTGTAATAACCAACACCTTGTATTGTGCCTGGAAGCTGACAGGCAGCCAGTGTAAAGATTTTAAGATAGGTGTAATTCGGTCAAACCTAGATTTTCCTGCGACCAATCTAGCTGCCATATTTTGCACTGGTTGAAGCTTCCGAACATGGTACAAGGATTTCACCATGTAGAGTGTGTTGCAGAAGTCGATACGAGAGGTAACCAGCGCATGTACAACCATTGCAAGGTCCTGTGACTCCAGGTAGGGTCGATTCTGGCAAATCAGCCAAAGCTGATAACAGGCACTCCTGGCTGTCGCATCCACCTCAGATGACAGTTGAAGTGACGGGTCCAGGAGCACCCCCAAGCTGTGAACACAGTCCTGTAGGGGAAGTGTGACCCTGTCCAGGACTGCTGAGCTTATCCCCATACCTGGATTGGGGTTACCTATCATGAGTACCTCCATTTTGTTTGGATTCAGCTTAAGTCTATTTTCCCTCATCCAATCCATTACTGACTTCAGACAATAATTCAAAAGGTACCACCACCAACAACAAATTTCATTGGAAGTTTCTCCACAGTGCTTCTTCTAAAGGAAGCACTGGAATAAAGGAAGCAAGGAATATTTGATGTGATGTGATTTGTTTGATATTTGATGTTTTTAATCTGTTTTTCCTTTCTATATGGTAATTTTATCTATTCCTCTTTTAATTGTTATTATCTTAGAATGTACGCCTTGGGCAGGCTTTTATTTACTCCTAATTTTACCAACTTTGTACAGCGCTGTGTATAATTACAGCGCTATAGAAATAAAGTTTAATAATAATAATAATAATAATAATAATGGAAGGTTTTTCACCATGGATCTTGCTTCATAACCTAATCCAAAGAAGTACAGCAAGTATGTTTACAAAGTATGCCACAAACTTAACCTTCTGTAGCTCCTAGACTTGTCAATTCTTTCCAACAGGGAGACGGGAGATGTGAGAATTGCAGGAGGTAAAGGATATCTTTGGTATTCTAAGGTAAGTATGCACTGGTTGTGAGGATGTTAGAACTGACAGAGCTGCTGTCACTGCAGCTTATAACAGTGTCACTTGTTCCAAATAGTACATTCTTTCATTGTTGAGCTGTTCTGTAAGGAGATTCTTTCTTCATGTCCCTCTTTTTGGGGGGAGAGGGGGTGGAGGGGTGGAGAGAATCAGATCTCTTCCTATTTGATCCAATAATATGACCTAGTAAAAGTGACTCCTCAGGTCCTGGAGACTTCTTTGTTCAAGATGAACCTGGTACTAATTATGGCAGAATTCATGGTCATAATAGCTGATTCCAGGATACTGAAGGACAGGTTTGAGAGAAGATGGCAATGAAAGACATAACAGTATTAGTCCCAAGCCCCCTAGTTTACTGCTTTAAAAATGTTCTCTTAACCTGAAACTTTTAAAAGAACACTCTTGAGGCCATCAGTCTAGATAAGTGATTCCCAAACTTTGCTCCTCCAGGTGTTTTGGACTTCAACTACCAGAAGCCCCTGCTAGCTTGGCCAATAGCATGGAATTCTGGGAGCTGCAATCCAAAACAGGACAACCAAAGTTTGGAAACAACTGGCCTAGAGGATAATAGACACCAATAAAAAAGAGTATTAAAAATGATGCAGGGGGGGAAAGATGAAAACATGTAGAGAAAAGATCAATTTCAGCAATTTCTTAAATAGGTGAAAAGGCAGAAAAGTTTCCAGCATGCTGCTTCAGCAGATGAAAAGGAGCTGATGGGGGAGCAGGAATCCCACATACACATACACATACACATTTTTGTAGATGCAAAAGTTTCTGCCAAAACATTTAGCTCAACTGTAAAAATTTCTGAGTACCTCTGTACAGGCACAGAACAACCTGTGTGTTCGTTTCAGAGACCGTAAACCCATATGTGTGAATTTCAGAGACCACAAAGAAGAATAACTAACATAGCAATAGCAAGTAAATTTCTATACCACTTATCAGTGAACTAGCATTTCCTAAGCAGTTTACAATGTGTAAGCCAGTTGCCCCCAACAAGCTGGGCACTTGTTTTACTGACCTACGAAAGGATGGAAGGCTGAGTGGACCTTGAAGCCCACCTCTAGGATCAAACTTACAATGTTGTAGCTGCAATACCAGCATTTAACCACTGCACCAGGGCTCCTTATCCTCAATCTCTAGTCTAATCACACTGTTTAAAGTTAAATACCATAACATCCAAAATCCAAAAAACAGTTAAACTTTTATTAGGCCAGCCAAAATGTACAAAATACATGATGCAAGTTTTTGAAGCTCCAATGCCTGCTTCATCTGGCAAAGATGTTAAAAGTCAAACAGGAGAAAGAAAAAAAATGACAATGTTGGAGTCGTAGGCCTATATTTTGTCATGATATTGTTACAGTTGTTCTCAGTTATGATGGTATGGAGGTATGTTCATGTAGGCAGAGGCTATTCCTCCTTCTTGGCCATTTGGACTCTGGGAGGCAAAGAGCTGAAGTCTTCAAAGTACTCCCAATCAACCCCACACTTTCAAAGTAATCTGCTTTTTCATGCTTCCTAACCATCTAAAAAACATATTTTCAAAACTTGTTTTGAAATTTTTCATTACTGATATCCTTAGCAATCACAAAGGTGTTATAAAATATGGCTAAAATGCTAATAATTATAGACATGTCGACTCCAAAAGTAGAGTTATACTGATATAATAGGATACACAATAGTGGTTTAATATCAATACAATTGTGATACCTTATGAAATATATTAACCTGCCTTGTAGTGAGCTGGTCAATGGATCTATCTAGCCAAGTGTTGTTAATTCAGCTCTTGGAGACAGTGAAGTTTAAGACTGAATTCTTTCATATGCAAAACATTATGACTACCTTACTCTTTAGCATGAGTCATGGCTAAGGGCATCAGGAGAAGAATGGTAGATTTCAGGAGAAAGAAGGAGGGTGGAGGGTATGACTCTGCAACCAATGTGAATCCCTTAATGATGGAGAAGAAATAAGTAATGCTTTGTGCACTGGTTCTACATGGATTTTATGCAAGACACCAATTAACACTAGGCATTCTTTAAAAACTCATCCCACTAACAGAATAGAATACCAGTTTTAGGGGCAGTTCTTGAAGAATCCAGTATAAATAAAAGCCACATTGTAAATTGTTGTGGCAACACCACCAAGCAAAAAAGGGTTAGTCAATCAGAGTACTCACGAGATGTTTTTGAAGCAAGTAAAGTGACTCTAGACCCAGCTAATAACTGAAATCCTAAAGCATTTAGTTGATCTTCATCTGTTTGATCAGCAAACTCTACAAGGAGAAAAAAAGAATAAAATAGACAATTTGTCCATCTCAGGCATTTTATTAATAAACATCACAGCTATATTTCTATTTATGCTGAAGGACTGCTCTCCATTATACAGAGAAACAGTGGAGGCATATCCTCATACATCGATTCTCATAAATGTGAAGATCAAGATTTTGGGAGTCTACCTACACTTTGTCAGAGTTAGAATAAACTCACTGAAAATGAACTAGAAAAGCCAGTTGTGACTAACAAATCCAATTAATTTTAGCACACTTACTAGAAACAGAACTAAATCTGGACTCTGGAATAAACCACAGAGCATTCTACCATCATGTACTCATACTAATACTTACCACAAACATATATGTATGCTGGTTTTACAATTATACGCAACTAGCTATACAACACATCTAATTAAAACATGTTTACTTTATACAGTTGACCAAATCCAAAGATTCATGATGTGTGCACAAGGCACTTTAAGCTCATGAACAGGACTGTATTATTTTCTTCCCAAGCCATAGAATCCACAAGGAAGAAGAAGACAATACAAGGAATTAATGGAGGAAGGTACAGAGGACTGGACTGGTTGTGGGTAAGAGATAACAACTGCAGACAGAAACACACTTTTCAGAGTATGTGCTATTGTTCAATTCTTTAGTACCCATTTATGGCAGTAACATAAACATCCACATAACATCTCTAAACTACTTATCCATAAAACAAAGTTGAGGTCAAACTGAGATAGAAATGGGAAAGGGGAGAATTTGTCCTTCCACCACTGTAAAGTTAGTCTTTTAGCTATCAGAAGAATGATAGAGAGCCATCAGGAGTGACCATCTGTTAGGCCCTACAACACTAAAATATAATTCAAGAAGCTGAAGTCAGCATATTTTAGGGATGTTTCCATTGCCGGATTAAGTCAGACACAAAAATTCAAACCAAAAGATAGTTACTACTAGACAGCTTTTTATCAAGTACTAAAAGGATTCAAGGTGTATCTTCGCCAGCATATACACAGAATGTATTTTTCTTATGTGTGTGTGTGAAGAGAGGTAGTAATTATGGACCTAACACAAAACACTGTTACAAGATCACATCCACTCAGAATACATCTGTCCAGTATTTAGACAGTGTTATTTCAATGAAGCATAAAGATATACATATAGTATAAGGATACATACAACTCCTTTGTTGCCACACTTCATTAGCTACTGGTTCATTCACAGGTACAATTCAAAGTGCCCATTATAATCTATACAGTTTGGGTTCAGATTATCAAAAATATCTATCTCTTATATGAGCCTATTTAGGTTTTAAGATCCTTGGGAAAGAGCTTTCTCTTACTCCAACCTCTCTATGTGAGCGGGCTTTCTTGGTGACTCCAGGCAGAATTTGGATTTCTCCTCCACAGGAGGCCAGGCTGGCTTCCTCTTTACTCTCCCTCCACTGGCAAGTAAATGTATTTTTATTTAAACCGGCTTTTGCCAATTAACTAGTTGTGCAGAAGAGTCTTTTTAATATGATATGGTATGTGTGCTGTAATTTTATTATTGTTGTTTTTAAATGCTTTTAAACTGTAAATTAGTGGCATTTTAATAGGACAGCTTATTAAATCAGTTTGTGACTTATTGTTGTTGTTGTTGTTGTTGTTGTTTTTACTTTTTATCTTTTTGTGTGTATTTTGACCCACCTCAGATCACCCAGTGTTTGAAGGAACGAAGTGAATAAAATATGCATACAGAAAAAGAAATGAAAATATTCAGTTAGAAACTGTAGGATAATAATTTCAAAGTGTCCGTTTTTAACTTGCTAAAAAATAATAATTTTAACAAAACTTAAGAGAGCTTTGAAAAAAATCTAGATACATGAATGATAATGGATAAATCAAGCCAAATGGTCAAACATGTGAATTTCATTTAGGCTTTCTCACATAAATATACTATACATTCCTCATATTATGATTGCATAACTAATTTGAAGTCTTACCTGGAAAAAGGGCAGCAAGGCTGACTGAAGGTTTATTGGTGTCAATAGTCAACTTCTGGCTTGCTGTTTTTGAAGGCTGAACTGGAAAGCAAACTAACTGCAATGGTAATCGAAATCTGCATTGGGCAATTCTTGGTGCACCTGAAACAAATATATATATTACATACGATAACTGTATTTTCCAAATACATTGCAGTTTAACTGTACAACAGTGCTACTCAAAATGGTGGTCCCTGGACCAACACTGCTCTCTCAACCAACAACTGCCATTCCCTATTAAGTTTCCAGGAAAGAAACACATGTACATAATGGGCCCAAATTTAGTGACAGTCTTTAGTGCATTCGGGAAAAAACAACTGTTGATCCCCTGCACCAGACTGCCAGAGAAGCATTGGTATAGAGGCTTTATCTTGGGAAGACTACAGAGATAAAGTGTCTCCACAAGTGGCATCATGCTGCAGGGCAAAGAGGGGGAGGGAAAGAAGCAAGTGTATTAAGAAAGTACCTGCCTTATGTTCATCTTAACTAGCAGCCAATCCATCAGGATTATCATAATAAAAATGGCAACTTAAAGAACTCAGTTTATTTTTCCCTTCCTCATTATTATTTTTTCTACACATCTTTCAAATAATAAATCTGTGCGATAAAGATTCTTACCATCAATATTTGTAGTTCTCTGAGAATCTAGTTATTAAAGAGTTTTTAGAAATATAGTTGTGCTGGTCTGTTGTAACATGAAAGGGGGAAGGAAAAAGAAATCTAACAGCACCTTTAAGATTATACTATAGCTAAAATTTATGCTAAAATATATATTAGTTAGTCTTAGAGGTACTGTTATATTCCTTCCCCTTTCCTTTTTAGATAAAGAGTGAGATAAAATACATTAAACAAGTAAATAAATATGAACAAGGTCATGTAATGTCTATAGCACCGGAAACATCCCAAACATTACAATTATCTCCAAAGAAGAAAAGTCAGGTAACAAGATGTGTAATCAAAATATTAATACCTGGCCATAAAAAATAAATAAATAAAGGAATCCCCTAGACAGGCCAGAAATGAGGAACATGTGGCTCTTCGGATGGGTGACGAAATTCAAACTTCTATAATACCCAGTCAGCATCTTCAATTGCCAGGCATTGTGGAAGCTATAATCCAGCAACCATATTTTTCATTATTTAGGTTTGTTAACTTTCATGAGTCAAAAGAACAGCAATTGAAAACCTGCAAGCAGGTTATAAAGTAACTATATAAGGGAGGAAATAATTTGATTCAGATTTCCATTCATTAGGTCACTGTAGCAGCACTAACAATCTGGGCAAAAACCTATCTATACACACAACAAACCAGTTTCTGAATAGTTTGGGGAACTTTTTATACATACAGGAGCAGGCTCAGTGGTTTGCTCTGAATTGTATGTGAGGAATGAAAACTATTTTGCAAAGAATACCTGTCACCAGGACAGGTGACTAAACCTTTCTTTTATTAATAGGAATAAATTGCAGCTGTTCATTTATTAAGTACCACACTTGGACACTACTGCACTTGACTGAAGTAGGCAAGCTATAGCAACTATCATTTCATGCTATACTGTATTAACATCTGCATCAAACAAAAGTTAAACGACTTCAAACACAATCTCACTTCTAAATGACTAAAGTAACATTATTGCTAAATACAACTACAAATTTTGGTGATACAATCATTTTAGCATTGCTAGGCTAACAGTTGTAAGGGAACAGCATATCATCAATGTATTTCTGAAATGAATTTTAAAGAACATACAGCCAACTTGCTATTATATTGGTTTAATCAGAACTCCTGGTGATCTTTTTTCCCCCGAATGTGTTTTTCACTCACCTTCTGGACTGATATCTATCATGTGACCAATGAAAGCAAAGAAGAAGGGAAAAAATAGTGGGATACAAAAGATAACTGAAAGTAAGCAAACATCTGATCAATGACCATACAAAAGATACCTAGCTTCTAAAAATCCCAGCTTCAGGAAACTGTTAATGGCACAATCATTGCACCACCCTCCTCCTGAAGCATGGGTCTGTTGTGCATACATTCACACTGCTGCTGTGTGAATATATACCCAGTAGCTGGCTTTAGGAAGCTGTTGGCAGCACAATTGCATTGAAGGAGGAGAGGAGCAGAATTATGCCGCCAATTCACACCACATGGCAGCCTGAGGAGCAGAAGTGCAGTGGAAGGGACCTATCACACAAAGTAGTAATGGAAAAGAAGCAAGATTGAGAGTCTATTGAAGGGTTTTGCCCATCAGTGAAAAGATGCAATACAGCAAACAATGGAATGCAAAGCAGCAGCAGGGGGACACACAATATTGTGTTGTATGTACTGACCAAAGATGCCTTTAATATGTTAAATTTCTGCTTTTCTAAACTCATGTGATAAAAGTTCATAGAGGTATTTTTTTTACTGGGAATATGTGAATTTCTCTAGGTCACCATGGTTCTTTTATGAAAAGGCCTTTATATGCCATCAACGCACACCTAAGTTAACACCAATGCAGGCACAGCATTAGGTTCAACTAATAATGCCTGATAGGCATACAAGGAAAATTACTGTCACGTTGCCCAGTAGAATCTGTCTACACTGTTGGCCAGGTACATGGTAGCTAGAAACAGCAACAGCAGCTGCTGTGGTGGCACATAGGTTACCAAGATGTCTATGTACAGCACTCTTGCCAATATAGACATTAATGTTTTATTTGTTAAGACCAATATTCCTCTCATAATTGATCCAAAGGTAAGGAACCAACTACAAGGAGCAACACAGGGAACGTTGCCTCCAAAAAGGCCCCAACTCAACTAACTCAATGAGGCTGTGTATTTTCTTTCAGTTATAGCTGAGAAGAAGCAGCACACTCTTTGAAGGAGAGGTTTAAATTCAGGTTTAGGGTTCCATTTTAAGTGGTCTGGTATCCATTAAAGACTGACAATTTTATGGCAGGTTTAGAGCATGGCAATCCATGTCATGTTTAGAGCACCTTGTTCATGCAGAAATTCAAAAGCAAGTTAACGAGGATAGAGAGGCTGGTCCATTCTCATTCTCCTCTGTGCCCAACTTGTGGCTCCTAGTCCTAGGGACTGTACTGAAGAAAGAAGTGGGAAGCCCTGGTAGCGTAGTGGTTAAATGTCAGCGCTGTAGCCACAATGTTGTGAGTTCAGTGCAGAGGGCTTAGGTTGACTCAGCCTTCCATCCTTTTGTACGTTGGTAAAATTAGTACCCAGCTTGTTGGGATCAATTAGTTCACAGACTATAAACCACTTAGAGAGTGCTTAGTTGACTATAAAACAGTACAGAAATATAAATGCTATTGCTTTTGTTATAATACTATTGCTTTTGTTATAGAGGAGCCCTGGTGGTGCAGTGCTTAAATGCCTGTACTGCAGCCACTCACTCACAAACTGCAAGGTTGCGAGTTCAATACCAGCCAAGGGCTCAAGGTCGACTCAGGCTTGCATCCTTCCGAGTTTGCTAAAATGAATACCCAGCTTGTTGGGGGCAATTAGCTTACACATTGTAAACTGCTTAGGGAGTGCTTAAGTGCATTGATAAGCAGTATAGAAATGTACTTGCTATTGCTATAATGGACATGGGAGAGTAAAATGATGTACCCCTGTACCTAGTCTGGGCTTTGCTGAACTATCTGGCTGTCAGAGAACCTGGGCAGAAGGTGGTTTCAGTACACACAGATCTGACCCCTTTCCTTATGAAGTATCAATTTTGTGCCATCATTTCCAGGGCACAGGTCAGATATTTAGTCCACATTAAGACAACCTCTACTGCAGCCACTACTGGACTTAGCTCAAGAACAATTTATTCCCTGCATCACTGACATTCCATTGCTTACATTTAGACAATAAGCCTGTAATGTTATACTAAATTAAAATTAACAGTTTCTGTAGGTATGAGAAAGCTGCCAGACCAGAGCCTGGTATTAAACTTCAGGTACCTACTTGGCAGTGCAGCAAACACAGACCAATTAATTCAGTTCTGATCTGGGATTGAGGAAGTGGGCAATTGTGTAGTGGCTTCAGAAGAGGGGGATAAAATGGCATAAACTGCTCTGGCTGTGTTGGACGTACACAGGTTACCCCCTTTCCAGGTTTTGGTTATCCACCTGGGTGGTAATGACCTCCTAAGGCTGTAAAAAAGCAAGACTTTGATTATTCAAACCACAGAGCATCTCTGCTATTTTCAGGATGTTAATACAAACTGGAAATGAAGCTACATCAATTTGGTTAACATTTGGGGTCTTTTTTCCTTTTCTTTTGGAGGTGGGGAGTGGGATCCAGGCAACCAAAACCACCAACTAATCTCTCTTGAAATCAAAAATTCAATACTTATAATTAACAACTTAAAACTATTTTGAGTGAAAATAGTTCTTCTTTGTTTATTCACATATTTCTATTACCTGTTCGGGTGTTATATGAAGCTAGAGCACTACCTTCCAGATCTGCTGGTGGACTGTTCCTTTTTAGAAAGGCAGAGAGTATAAATGTTTTAGATACACATGGTTCTGTAAACACAAACAAAAAAAGCAGGAAGATTAACTGGGAAAAGAGATTTAGAAATCAAGTGCATAAATTACATTAATATTACTCACTCCTCCTCATGAATGAATGGTTGCTTACATTTCTAAAAAACTTAGATTGATGAAAACAAAATTTATTATGTAACTAATTCCCTCATTTTTGGAGAAACATTATAATAAAATGGTAATCAGTCTAGTAGACTCCTTAATAATAAAGGACAGCTTCACCAATCCTAGTACATATAGCACAAGTCTAGCACAATGATTCCCAATGGAAAGACCCAGGGGGGCAGTGAGGGGGAAAGAGGGCTGCAGGTGGTTGTGAGAAAATGGGCTGCCATGGGGGCCCTTCAGTCAAAGTACTAGTGGACAAGAAAGTCAAGGGGAACCAGCGGCTTTTAGGACCATGGTGGGGATGAGGGTTGCATGAAACTTCTTTTCAGAGTCCCTTAAAACCACCATACAGACTCGCTGATCGCTTTGTGTGTGGGGGGGTGTCTCCCATTCTTTGCCTGTTTGTAAAAGCACACACCCTTAGTCACATCTTTTGCTAGTAGTGGGGAGGAGGGGCAGCTGGAAAATTCTTGTGAGGCTCGGGCTTGAAGCAGTGCCATTTTGAGACAAATTTACTGACTGGAGCAAGAAGTTAGAGCACGTGGCAGAAGGAGAAAGATGGCAGCAAAAAGAAGCTTTGAAATGTAGGACCCTGCTTAAGCTTTGTGAGCTTTGCAGGGACTTAGCTGGCAGGTTGGAGCTGAACTGTTGCTCCTGCTTTCTTTCAAAATGTTTGGGAACCACTGGTCTAGCCAACGGTGCATAAGACTCAACCACTGAAAGCACTATTATCTATGATTTTTAAAGTATCACAAGCATATTACCAATGCTATACCAAATACTGGCACAGCTCAATGCATACATGTATGACAGTGAAACAATCCACCCCCACAACTTAATAAGTGGCTTGCCTTTTTGCAAAGTATTGCTGCTACACAAAATAGTCATTTCAAGTGCTATAGCAGAGGTGGACAACTGCAAATAGGCCATGGGCCATGTTTCCTGTGCTTGCTCAATGGGCTGCTGAAGAATATTCCAGCACACCCATAGTGATGTAATGTCACTTCTGGTTTACCACCTTAACTGGGAAGTGTAAGTGCACCTCTCCCCATATGGAGATCAGCTCACATATTTTGGATCCAGGTCATAATGATAACTGAGTAATATATCAAATGTCACACTGTCCACCTTTTACAAAATCTTTTCATATAAGGTTTATATTACAGTATATATGCCTGCCTGCATGGCATCAGCACTGTAATCTTTTTTAAAACATATCTTGTAAAGAAAAATCATTTCAGTCCTATACACAGGCAATAATTTAATGCTTCTTCTGACATATATGACAATAGGAGCTGAATTAGTATTTATGGTGTTTTCCCTTCCATAGAATTATTTACAAATGCTCTTTCTCTCTGCACAAACTATTTTTTTAAAAGCCCAGCCTGAACACATACCTTCTTCATAAGACTAGTAGGGCATTGTAAGTTTTAACCAACATTACTGAACATTTGCCTACTGATGCTATGAAATATAAAGAGGAAAAAATGTCTATATCTTAAAATACAAAGACTTACCTAATTCAAAGATGAATTTGTCATGGGTCAGTGCTAAAGGTGGTTGTACATGTACTGATAATTTTGTACGCATCAACACTCTGCTCTCCACTGTGATCTGTTGGAGTTAAAATTAGAAAATAGCAGCAGATGACTCAGAATAAGAAATTCAGAAAAAATAATTAAAACTATTTAAAATATAATTATTTTGTAATCGTATCAGACTAAAAATATGAAATTGCGCTCAGAATTATTTATATCCTAGGAAAACAATATGTAAAGGGATCCATACACTGATGATTATGAAAACAAATGGGTTCCCCCCCCCCAATAATTACCATGTAATCATTTACAATCATTCTACAGGCTGAGACTCCCTTATCCAAAATGCTTGGGAATGGAGGTATTTTGGATTTTTGAGTTTTTTGAATTTTGAAATATTTACATATCATGATTGTCAATGTGGTGTAGTGATTTGAGAGTTGGACTACAACTCTGGAGACTAGGGTTCAAATCCCCACTAGGCCATGGAAACCAACTAGGTGACCTTGGGCAAATCACACTTTCTTCATCCTCAGAGGAAGGCAATGGCAAAGTTCCTATGAACAAATCTTGACAAGAAAACCCTGTGATAGGGTCACCATAAGTCAAAAAAGACTTGAAGATGGATCAACGAGGTAGGCCAACGTGGTAGATAAGGTAAGGTGTGGTCTGGAAGAGATGCATGCCAAGGAGGTACCGAAGGTGGCATGGTGCACTCCTGATCTGCTGACTGATGGGCTCCTGTGTGAACCTGGCAACAATGGATGCCTCATTTGATAGCCTCTCAAAGCAGATAAAGTAGACCCATAGAATCAAAGGGATTAGAGTAAATGTTAGCTCACCATTCAAGAACTGACATAATAATTATTTCTCTGTGAACAGCTTGTCTGCTGATCCTTATCACTGGCTAAATTTCAAGGCAGTGTCAGTTTCAAAATTTATGGGTTGAGGGGTGGACCTAGACAGTATCTTCTCAGTGAGACCAGTTTCACCACTACATATTTGCTCAGACTCCCATAGAGCCAAATAGCCCCCACCAATGGCTGGAAGAGTCAACAAAGGAGGAGATTACTGTTTCATCTCCTTTATTTTGTCAATGCTGACATGAGTGGAGGGAAGAGGTAAAGATGTGGGCCGTAGGAATCAATAGACAGTGGCCAGATGACTCTAGACAGAATTAGAAGACTCTGGGGTCAGCAGACAGCCCTCAGGTGTGTTATGGGCCTTGGCAGGTGCCCAAGAGTAACACATGACATTGATATTGTCATGAGATCTAATTCAAAGAAAGATGAACTTTTTCTAAGACAGCTCAAACCATTCCTTGAAAATACTTATTTAGGAGCATAAATAATCGTACTATAATTAAAACTTTATGTTTATAAAATATGTTTACAATTAGAAAATACATTTTTCTTAATTACACACTCTCAAAATATCAGCAGTTTTTAATCTACTTTTAAATTTTCAATATAAATTACAAAAATGTACCTCAGCTAAACAATCAGTCCTGTACATTTTCCACAACCACTCTTGAACATTATGATTCATCAATATTACATTTCAATAACTTTCATTCTCATTTTGGGCAAATGAATAAGACAACTGCGTCAAAACTGGCAGTACTTTTTAGATTCTTACATTTTGTTTTGTAGACTGATCAAAGGACAATAAGGCACAATACCTTAATAGTTATAGAAGGAACCACCTCTGATTTTACTTCACTGTCAACAGTTTGCTGTGAAAAAAATAAATAACAGCCACTGTCACACAGGAGTACATATACTATATGCCTTACTATTCTAGATTTGAAGTCATTAAATAATCCAATATTAAAATGCAGCAAAATGTAGTTACTTTTCAAAATCTTTGTTTAAAACTGCTCATAAATGGGAGGATCAAACAGAATGACACCTTGCATTTGTTTTAAAAGAATACACAAAGAATATGTTACAAAAATAACATTTCCTAGTCTGAATGAGAGTTTACCTTCTTCAAAACTGTGGACTAGACATACTATTACATAGACTCCATAGACTGAATAATCTCACTGCAGGAAAAATGTTGAACAGCATTTGCAGCTATTCTCCTTCCTGTCTGCAGTCACCAGTACCTCTAAAAATCACTATACGGATTGGCAGCCCCTGAAGAAGGTTTCTAAGGTATTGCTGTGGTCTGCAGGTAGAAATAGAGGAGGAATTTCTTAAATGTGTCACATCACCCTTTTCTCCAGTGAAGCCTCGCCTCTGTATTCTGGTTCCCTTCATCCATGGGAAAAAAAATTACTTAGCAAGTAAGCACATTTCTATACCGCTTATCAGGCACTTAAGCACTCCCTAAGAGGTTTACAGTGTGTGAGCCAATTGCCCCCAACAAGCTGGGTACTCATTTTAGCGACCTTGGAAAGATGGCAGGCTGAGTCAACCCTGGAGCCCCTGGCTGGTATCCAACTCACAACTTGCAACTGTCGGTGATTGGCTGCAGTACTGGCATTTAATAACTGAGCCACCAGGGCCCTTCATCGGATGCAATGCCAACTATAGATCCAAACTAATACATGTCATAAATAGGCATTCTACATATTTCAAGACTAATATGTTTTTAAAGATACTACTAAAATGCCACATGTAGCCTTAACAATTAGTCAGTGTGGCATAGTGATTTGAGTGTGGACTATGATTCTGGAGAAAAGGGTCGATTCCCAGCTCAGCCATAATATTCACTGGGTGCCCTGGGCAAGTCCAATATCTCAGCCTCAGAGAAAGGCAGTAGCAAACCTCCTCTGAACAAATCCTGCCAAGAAAACCCCATGACAGCCTTGCCTTAAGGTAATGGAGTCAGAAACAATTTGAAGGCACACAACAACAACACTAGCAACAATCTCTAAGAAGCAATAATTTGAACCAATCTTGTGAGAGGTAGGTGTAATCCCAGAAACAGATGAAAGACCTTCCCCTCATTCCAATTGCCACCACCCTGGCCTCAGAGAGAGAGAGAGAGAGAGGCAGTATATAACGGACTTTTATACTCCCCCACTGCCATTCCTTTTCCTTGTATATGTGTCTTATTGTAAGCTTAAAGACAGGGAACTGTCAATAAACAATTTGGACACCACCCTGAGGGCCTTTGTGGTTGAAGTGTGGGGTATAAAACTGTTAGTTAACAATTTATTAGATGAATAAATATTCACATGTTCTATTACTGTTATGGAAATACAATGAACAAAGTGTGTTTTATGACTTGACCATGAAGTATTAAACATTGAAACACAACAAGGGTAGTGGTTCCAACACAGATGAGTTCGTGAACACACAACAGTTCTTAGCTTATTTATCTCAAACATACTGGATGTACTACTAAGGACAGAATCGGTCACAGAAAAGCATGTCAATGTGTTCACTAGTTTCTAGTAATAACATTTAATACAGGAATCATGAGGAAGCACAGAAACAATGGTGCACTATGAACATCATGTCAAGCTCTGGCAAAGGGTTAAAGAAGCTTATCTGTCTTCTTTATGATATCTGGAATCAACAACCACAATATTATCCCGCCTTATCCTCCAGAAACAGCTGCTCCATGGAAACAAGTAGGAGCCGATGAGCCCAAGTGGTGAATTGACAGGAAACAAATGCTGAGATTTTATCTACTGCATAGGGGATTCTAAAGTGTGCTTTGCGCTAAGTGTAGCTTGGCCTGATGATCGGATTAAGCAAATGTGCATCAAAAGCCAGTGGCAGAAGTAGATTAATATTGCTTGGTGGAAACAAAAAGTTAGACTGAGGAGTCAAAGAGACTGAGAGCTTGGAGCAACAGGATCCCACAGTCCTGAGGCCGGCCGCTGCGGTCTGGAATGAACCACAAGCAAAGAGCAGTTTTTCTCAACTCCTTTTGTGGCCGGCTTTGGGCCACGTCAGCCAGCTTCAGAGTGGCATCCGGGAGTGTGCATCATCTGTACGCCACATTCCCAGATAGGCCCAATGGCGGCACTTTTTGCCCATCTGTTTCGGACCTGAGTTTCTTGATCAGGCAACACCTGGCACCACATAAACCTGTGCTGGGTGATCAACATGAACTTAAAATTAACTTAAGTGCTCCATCTCTATGCAAACATTACAGAACATGCACTATTATTTCAAGCCTGTCTATTCAGTATGCTGTATCACTGGGTTATGTGGGACTGTTTTCCCAGTATATTTGCTAAAGGCTGCAGCCTTAAACAGTTAAGAGAGTCTTAGCTTAAGAATTCCTATACAGATAGCAATATCAATAAAAACAACAAAGTGGGCTTTGGCTTATATTTCTGCCCAAACAAGTCCCCTTTCAAGAATATGAAAGGGCAATTTCGAACTGGGGGAATAATTTTAAAAGATTTTCTGATACAGCATGGGAGGTTACTATTCAAAAGAGGAAAACTCAGTCCTACTTGCTATGACTTGCTTCTGAAGTCTGCAGATTGTGCCATGGTTATGAATGTAACCTCTATCAGCAGGCTTTGGCTCTGTTCTCTTACAAGTAGAGCTACTGTTAACAAAACCAGGAGTGAGATTCCTTCTCCTGGCAGCCATCACACAGCCTCAAAACCTACTCTAAGTTTTAATGCTTAGGAGCTACATGGAAACAGTAGGAGGAGAACTGCCCTATGGCATTAGCAAACATTTTCTAGCACAATACCTATTTTGATCAATTTTCAGGATTACATACAGACACTGAATCCAGATCTGGCAAGATGGTCACACCAAGTGAAAAATCTTCATTTTTTTCTGATTTAGGCACAATGTCTGCAAGAAATAGGAAATCGGCAAATTTACACAAGTATTTCAGAAGAAACAGTAAACATTAAATAACTACAAGCTGACAAGCAATGATTTAGTCATAAGCATTCATAGAATCATGGAATCATTCATAACATTTTAATGTGTTCTATGTTTATATGTTTTAACAGTGTTTAATAATGTGAAGTCGAAGGCTTTCATGGCCGGCATCCATAGTTTTTTGTGGGTTTTTCGGGCTATGTGGCCATGATGTCAGCCACAGATGCTGGCGAAATGTCAGGAAGAAACTCTTCTAGAACATGGCCACATAGCCCGAAAAACCCACAAAAGGCTATAGTATTTAATTATGTTTTTACAATGTTTACATTATTGTATGCATTTTAATCTATGTTGCACCCACCTCAAGCCTTGGAGAAAAAAATAATTTTATTATTGTTGTTATTGTTATCTTCTTTCATTGATAATATCTCTATACAACCCAGTGCTTCATGTACAATACATATGCTGAAAATGCCAATTAACAGAAGATCTGAAGTGATGAGGCAATATGGTGGGTACATTGTAACTTTATAAGCAGAGCAGAGTTGTTTTTTTAACTGGGTCTTCCTTTACAATCCCATCCCTAGTCCTGGCTTCTGCCAACCTATTAGTTTGCAAACATGTTAAAAAAAAAAAAAAGCGCAAGTAGATAAATAGGTACCACTTTAGTGGAATGGTAGCAGTGTTCTGTGTACCTTGGCATTTAGTCATGCCGGCCACAGGACCATGAAGTAGTCTCTGACAACACTGGCTTCCTCAGCTTAGTAACAGAGATGAGCATTGCCCCCTACACTCAACTTGACAATAACATCAAAGGGGAAGCCTTTACCTTTATCCAAAGTCCTATAGAAGAGCACATTCACAACCAAAGTTGAAAAACACTGGGGTGACAGAGGGGCATAGTTCAATTGTAAAAGAAGAGCCCTGCATGCAGAAGCTTCTGAGCAGTTTTAAAATTTCAGGAATCAAAACTTGGAAGCACTTCTGTATGAGACCACAGACAGCCATTGGATATCTAGCTTACTATAAAAACACCTACATATACATGTTATTTGCTAACGTCTCCCAAAATATATCATTTTTTTCCAGAGATGGATGTCTAGAAACAACATTTGGAGGTAGGGGAGAATATTGGGATACTAATTCATCACCAGATCTGACTGATGAAAGCAAGAAAAAGTTACTTTTCAGTAAATTCTATCTATGTCAATTTGAAAGAAATAATGTACTTTATTTTATTTAAGCTATTTAAATAATACATAAGATAAATGCCATAATTCTATTCAGTTTAAATGTTGCAGATAACATTCTCCTTCTCCTGACATTTTCCGTGTGTACTGGTATTATCTCATAGCCTTTCTGTATTAGTATTAAACTATTAAAAGATTACTAGACAATGGCATGTTATAAAACTTTAAAAAACAACACAAATCATATATATAAAAATGATCACAGAAGATCTACAAGATTTCATCCAAAATAATAAGAAAATTAAAATAGTCAAACAGTTTCCATACCTTGGTTTAAACATGAATCAAAATGAAAACTGTAGTCAAGAAATTAGAAGAAGGCTAAGATTGGGAAGGGCAGCTATGAAAGAAGTGGACAAGATCATAAAGAACAAAGATATAACTGTGAACATTAAAGTGAGGATTGCCAAGTACATTGTACTCCCCATCACCATATATGACGTGAGAGCTGGACAGCGAAGAAAGCCGACAGAAAGAAAATGACCTCTGTTGAGAAGTGGTGCTGGAGAAGAGTGCTGAGGATAACCATGGACAGCCAAGAAGACAAACAAATTGATTCTTCAACAAATCAAGCCCAAACTTACCCTGGAAACCAGGATGACTAAATTGAGGCTGTTGGATTTTGGCCACATCACAAAAAAACATGAATCATTAGCGCGCGCATATATATATATATATATATATATATATATATATACACACACACACACGCTAGGAAAGGCAGGAGGAGGCAAAAATAGAAAGTGGCCACATGCCAGATAAATGGACTCAATCAGAGAGGCCACAGACCTGAGCCTGCAGGACCTGAGCAGCACAGTGGAGGACAGGGAGTCTTGGAGGTGTCTCATCTGCAGGGTGGCCCTAAGTCAACGTTGATTCGAGGACAATTAACAACAACAGATCTGTAACTTATTAGTATTTCTCTTTCATCATTAAAGCTACCATCTCTCAATTAGATGCAATCGGCACCAAAAGAAGTGACAAAAATGCATAAGATTCTACACATGAGAAGGACCTGACAGAAAAATCCTAATAGGGTAGGTTTTCATGGCCTTGCTTAAAAAAGCACTGGCAAGGATGAAGATCTGAACATCTGCTGTTATAGTACCAGGTGTAGAAAGGTAGAGGAGTTGGAAGAGAGAGTTGGAGAGGGAGGGAGCGATCAGGTGGAAAGAATTGAGGAATTGGCTCCAAGTACAGTTCTGGAAGAAGAGGAGGCGGGGCCAACAAGGGAGATAAAGGGAGAGCTTCAGCGGTGCGCGGGGAGAGGTTTGAGACGTGGAAGAGGGGGACGCGGTGAGGCGGCCGATCTAGGGAGAGATAGGGTGGTTCGCAGCCCCATGAGGGTGGGGCGACCGGTGTCTTTGCAAAGCCGCAATAGTCCTCGACGACCGGGACCTCATGAGACTCTGCGTTTGAGAGACCCCAGGGAAGAAGGAGACTACCCATATTCGGAAGAAGAAGGATGGGAACGAAGACCTTCCTCTAATTTAGAAGAGGAATGGTGGGATAGCAAAGGGGACCGGTGGGAGCAAGGTCCTGAGCCAAAGGAATGGGAAAAGGCTGATCGGGAGCCACTGGAGAAACATTCCGGAGGGGGCTCCTAAGTGAATTTGTGCTGCGGGGAACATTGTTTGGACTTCTATAAGTAAAGCAGCGGGGTAGACGGCTGTTTGGAGACCAGGATTTGGAGGTTACTGTTGGTGGAGGGAGGAAATGTTGTTACTCACCGGTTGATATTAAAAGGACACTGTTGTTGCAGCCAAATCTCCGGCTCAAGTAAGTTTGTTGCGCTCGGGAAGGTGGGGAAGAAACATACTACACTTCCCATCATGCAACCCGGTACGCCGACCCCGCCCACACCAGGGATTGCCTCTTTGCAGACTGAAGGATTCTTTGAGAGGACAGGAAATCACTCCACTACCTGCCAATTAATTTCTTGGCAAGGTACAAAGTGCACAGTTTGGGCCCAGGGTATCTACAGGATTGCTTTTTTCATATAATTTGCCTAGTACACTCAGGTCCTCTATGAGACATCTACTCAGTCAGAACTAAGCTGGCAACTGTTACTGAGAGGACATTTTCTTCTGCAACCCCCAGGTTGTGGAATGACTTGCCAGAGAAAATGCATCAGCTTGATACACTATCTGCATTTAAAACAGCAGTAAAGACCAGTCTCTTCTGGCAGGCCTATCCAAGTTATTTTCAAATTAAGAATTTAGAAATATTCATTGATTTTTAATATGGATTGTTTTACATGTTCTTTTAACTGTTGTTATGTGTTTAATCTGTTGCTGTGCCCTGCCTCGATGGGTAAGAAACAACTACAGCAACATGAATCAAATCATTGTCATTATGATCATCATCCATGAGGGAGGATTGTTATAGTTCAAAGGGTCCTTGTGTGGTGGAAAAGTTACTGGCTAGAGTTCCCTCATGCTGCTGTTTAAAAATGAATGAGATTTTTTTGTCCACATTTTAAAGATAATTGGGCTTGAATGAACTTTGCTTAGGGCCAATTTAAATATCAGTGTACCAATAACCAATCTGGCTGCCATATTTTTAACCAAGTGACGTTTCTAAACTTAGTTCAGAGGTAGTCCAAAGTACTATGCATTGCAGAAGTCCAGCCTTACATTACCATCTTTACACCTTCCAGTTCTAGGAAGCGGTGTAGCTGTTGTAATAGCTGAACGTAATACAGTGCTCCCTCGGGTTACGAAATTAATTCGTTCCGCGGCTAATTTCGTAACCCGAAAACCTTCGTAACCCGAATTGCCATAGGCGCTAATGGGAAAAAAAGCCGCGGCTCTGCCGCGGCTCCATTTAAAACAGCGCCGGCGTTTTTTCGTAACCCGAAAAAACGTTCGTAACCCGAAACAATAAATCCCTATGGGATTTATTCGTATCCCGAAAAATTCGTAAGCTGGGTAATTCGTATCCCGAGGTACCACTGTAGTATACACTCCTGGCCGTTGTAGCCTTCCTTGATAGAATTTAGGCTCTCATTTGGAGTGATAAATTCAGAAGCACCCCAAAACTGCAAACACGATCTTTCAAGGGGGTATAACCCCACCCAGCACTGCTTGACATATCTCCAACCCAAGTTAGGACCTATCTTGTCTGGATTCAGCTTCAGTTTGTTTTTTCTCATCCAACCCATTACTTCCTCTGAGCATTCATTGAGTAGACACACATTATCTTTAGCTGATACTATTACAAACACCATAGAGAAGTATATATCTTGCCTGTTTCCCAATATTGGGTTTCAAGGAGGCTTACAGAATATTAAAATCAAAACAGATTTAAAATGTATAAAAACATTAGCAAAGATATATGTTATTTTTTCTAGGCAATTAAACATTCCATAGAATTAAAACCATTAAAATTCATTAAAAGACAGTTTATAAAAACATCAAAACAAAACAGCAGTAAATCAGATACATACAAAAGTACCTACGGGCTCTATATGTACAGTACTGCTTTAAACTGAACATGCTTTCAAACATTCTTTATGTCTATTTATTTTATTTATTAAAATATTTATATAACATGTATGACAAAATATCATGAAAATAAAAAGCATGAAAATAAAAAAAAATTAATACAAACAAAAGCAAATTGAATTTTAAAAAGGAAGGAATAATTTAAGCAGTCTAAAATCATACTGAGTGATTTAACCGTTTAAGATAAGTTACAAGAATATATAATCATGTTGTTATTAAGTGCTATCAACTCGACTTTGACATATGGTGACCCTATGAATGAGATACCACCATTGCTCTTGTAGACTGAGGGCTGTGGCTTCCTTGACAGAATCTATCCATCTGGAAGGCAGTCTTCCTCTTTTCCTACTGCCTTCTACCAACTCATGCATTACTGTCTTTTCCAGTGAGTCATTTCTTCTCATGTCCAAAGTATAACTTTAATCATCTTAGCTTCTAGGGAGAGACTAGGCTTGGTTTGTTCTGGGACCCATTTGTTGGTCTTTTTAGCATACCATGGTAACAGTCGAACTCTTCTCCAGCATCACATTTCCAATGTGTTTTCTTCCTATCAGTTTTCTTAACTGTTCAGCTTTCACAGTCATATATAGAAATGGAAAATAAGATGACATGGACCCTCCTAACATTAATATTCAATAACATACCACTGAATTTCAGGATCTTATCTCACTCCTTCATAGCTCATTCCTTCCCAGTTCTAGTCTCTATTCTGATTAATGACTACACCAGACATAGGCAGTCTTGAACTATTTCAATGTCTCCATTGTCTACTTTAAAAATTTGTAAATAATCCATGGTCATTATTTTTGTTTCTTTATCTTCAATTGCAAATCTGCCTTTGCACTTTCTTCATTGACTTTTAGAAATTGTTACATGTCTTTGTTATTTTCTGCTATTAGTATGGTGTCATCTGCATATCTTAAATTGTCCATATTCTTTCTTCCAATTTTCATGCCTCCTTCCTCCAAGTCTACCTTGCTTTACATATGATATGTTCAATGTATACGTTAAATAGATAGGGTGATAAAATGCAGACTTGCCTTTCTTCCTGGTCAGCTAGAAACCATCTGTTTCTCTGTATTCTGTCCTAACAGTAACTTCCTGTTCTGAGTTCAGATTATGCCCTAAATATAATCAAATGTAATGGCACACCTGTTTCTTTAAGAGCTATCCATAGTTTTTTATGATCTATACAATTAAAGGCTTTGCTATAATCTAAAAAGCACAGACTGATTTTATATTGAGATTATTTGGTGGGCTCTATTATCAAAAGTATGTTTGTAATATGACCCCTAGTGACTTTCCTGAACCCAGCTTGGGACTTCTGGCATTTCTCATTCCATATATGGTAAAAGTTTTTATTGTAAAATTTTGAGTATTAATGCAATGGTCCTATAATTACTACAATCCCTAGTGTCCCCTTTCTTGGGGACAGGAATGTATATTGAGCATTTCCCATCTGTGGGACATTCTTTTGTTTTCCATATTTGTTGACACATTTTAGGTAGAACTAGAGTAGATTTTGTCTCTGAAGCTTGAAGCAGCTCTACTACTATGTTGTATTTCCTGGTGATTCACTGCTCCCAAGTGCTCAGAGTGCAGCTTCCACTTCTTTCTGTATTGTTTCCACCATGTTTTTATTTCTATTTGGTCATATAATGTGGCCTCATACTGGTTGTAGAACATGTCACTCTTAGTTTAAATTTCCCTTTGATTTCTCAGATCTTATGAATGAGGTCTCTTGTTCCTTTTTTGTTGTCACCTTCTGTTTCTCTGATTAATTATAATAGTTCTTGACCCTGCACATAATAATAATAATGATAACAACTTTTATTTATATGTCCCACCTCTTCCAAGGATAGAAGCGGGATTACATCATTAAAATAATACAATGCAATTGAACAGTCATTATACATCCCTATTAGTTCCTTAAAATCTCCAAACATCAATTCATACACCATCACACCTAGAGAGGGGGGTATTAATTATCATTTCTATACCAAATCCGATGGGAAAGCCCGCCAATGAACAGTTGCATTCAGGGTTCTGGCTCTATTTCTGTCACTTTTACTCTTATTTCTTGTCTTGAAAAGTTTCTATGGTCATCAACTGAGGCTTCTCCTTTTTGGCTACATATAATGGTGTTTTTTGTTGTTGTTATTGTTGTTTTGCATTACTCCCTGGCTTGTTTCCAGAGTTCTTCTGGTTTACAGTCACTTAGGCTTAATAGTGCAAATCTAATTTTTACATTAACGGAAATTCTACAGGGATGTTCTTCCTGTTATATTTTGGGAGGGGGACACCCCTATAATAAGGACTGATACTCCTTCCCCAGCTATGTGACAAGTAAGAAACATTACTTGCTGTAATACAATTGGGATAGGGGGGCAGTGAGGAACAAAGTACATAATGTGAAAATATTTCCCAAGTTCAAATCCAAAATTCTTTTATTGCAAATCTAGTGACAGAATTGTTTTAGCGCACGTGCACACACATACACACACACAGAGAGAGAGAAACAAGTAATTGGTGCCTATTTACCAACTCCTAGAAACTGATAAATAATGCTGACATTCATTTATGTTGTGATGCTATATAGATTTACAATTATCGAATACTGTTTTAATTCTTTATTATTTGTTCTTGTTTCTTACACTTACATTAATGTTGTAATGTGTGAACTTCAATAATGAAGATTATTGGCAGTGTATCTGCATTAGTTACAAACAGTAAATATTCTTAAGTAGGATATTATAGTCGGTCCTTGATATCCACAGAGGATCCGTTCCAGACCCCCCTCCCATGGATACCAACCTCTCTGGAGGCTTAAGCCTGCATTGTCCCCAATGGCAGCCCATGCACGCAGCTGCGCCGTCATTAAGGACAGTCCCGTTGTCCTCATTGGTGGTGGTGTGTGCATGTGGCCATGGTGCTATTAGAGACAATAGGACTTGTTAACCCTAATGGCAGCATGGCTGCATGCATATGCCACCACTGGGGACAACGAGGGCTGTCCCTAATTGTGGTGCAGCCACATGCACACACTGCCACTGGGGACAATGCAGGCTTGCTATCATGGATGCTTGAATCCAGGGATGGCAAGTCTGCAGATAACGAGAGCCTATGTGAAGATGAAAACATACTATACTATACCTGAACTACACCTGAAAATGTTTGATAGATTTTCTGCAAAAAATGTACTTTATATTTGTGCATATCACTGAGTAATAAAGAATTGAATGCAATGTTTATGGATGCTTTTCAACAGAGGTCAGCACAAATTATTACTAAGGTTTATAAAAGGAATAAAATGTACCTTTGGTTTTTCTGGCTTCTCTAATGATTTTCTGAAGTTTATTCATTTCTGCATCATATTCTTCATAATTTATCTCTCTAGCTTCAACTTTAGGCGCTTGAAATAAAGAAGGATCTGTACCAAGGTAGGAGCATTGTAGATTGCCACTATCACTCAGTGTGACTATCACACCTCTCAAATTTCTGTTGGAAAGTAAAAAGCAGAACAGCACCATAATGTAACAATACAAGATGTCAATGCACACTCTTCCTTGAATTTCTTTGAAAGGTGTTCCAAACATATTTTTAAAGACAAATTTCTGTCTAATATAAGAAAATGTTAGCAAGTCTATTTCTACTGAAATAGGTGCCTAAATATTCTAAAGATGAGAGATCCTGTCTGGTCTTGGAAGCTAAGCTGGATCAGCCCTGGCTAGTACTTGGGTGAGGAAGAATGCAGCTGCACTACAGAAATAATCCAGGTTGACACTACTTTAACAGTCATGGCTCAATGCTATGGAATTCTGGGAATTGTAGATTGTTGTGGCACCAGTGCTCTCTGACAGAGAAAGCTAATGTCTCACAAAACTACAAATCCAGGAATTTCACAGCAATGAGCCATGACGGTTAAAGTGGTGTCAACGTGGATTATTGATGCAGTGTGGGTGCAGCTCAAATTTGTTTTTAAAGAGACTTACAGATAAAGTGGTGAATTTAATGTAATGTTTTACATGTGATCACTATAACTGGTTTATTAAAATTGGAAAAGGGAGAATACAAAATTAAAACAATGGAAGACCTAATCAATGAAGGTCTGAAATGTAACTGGTTTCTCTACATGCAAATTGTGGAAAGGTATAAATTAGAAAATATCACAAACTGAAAAAGAAGAAACTCCACTGGGAAAACTGATAATTAGTGATTCAGACCATAAAATATCTAACTTATACAAATTACTATTGAATCTGGAAATGGAAAGTGAGACAATAAATCAATTTATGATAACTTGGGCTCAAGATGTAGGAAGACCAATATTATTAGAAAATTGGGGAAAACACTGGAATAAAAGACTTAAATACACCCTCTGTGCTCATATTAAGGAAAATTATTATAAAATACAATACAGGTGGTATCTTACACCAGAAAAACTATGCAAAATATACAAAAATGGAAAAATAGAATGCTGGAATTGTGTAGGAAATGTTGGGACCTTTCTAAATATGTGGGTCTCCAGAGTCATAACCCAATGCTCAAACCACTACACCACACTGGTTTACAAATCAATCAGTCAATCAATCAATAAAAATAATACTCAAGACAGGTTTCTACAATTCTGTAATTATTTAAATCCAAACGTTGTCAGTTCTACTACCACAGAGCATGTTGCTCAAGGTGTACATTTATGAAAAAGGGGATAAAATTTAAGATATTTGCCTAGTGCTACTGTATTTGCCTTTTATATTACTTTCACAGATTTGAAACACTGAACAGTTTCGATTACTTTTTAAAGCAGAAGACTTTCTAAACTTCCTGAAACAGTAATATAAATGTAAAGCTAAAATAACACATATACCTACATTGAAGAAATGCAATTGAAACAAATGTTTCTGGTATCTATAATAACCTTTGTTCAAAGCAAATACTCTACACATATGGTAGTAATCTGAAAATCTATTTTTTTACTGGATTTACTGGACAAAAATAAATAACACATACTTTTTGCTTGTCCCTTTAACAAAATAAATTGCTCACAATTTAACATTTTAACAAATTCAACTGCTCTGCATACATTTAGTCAAATAAATAAAGCAGTCATCCTCCTATATACTGTACATTAATAAAATCATTGGTCCATAAATTATTTGGCTGCCTAGGTTTTTTCAAAAATCATTACTATTCTACTATTCTTTAGTTCTACTATTCCATTACTGTGATATTTTGTATGTTTTTTAAAAATAAAATACATAATAAACACAACTGCTAGCCCAAATAAAGGCAGGTCCAGTGATTCTGTAGCACCTTTGAGACGAAGTGTACAAAAGAAATTAAAGTACAGTATAAGCTTTCATAGATTTTGGTTTTGAGAAAAATAAAATTACTCTTACATTACATTTGAGCCTCCCTCGATAATGTTTTTTCCTTGTTGCATGGTCGGGGAAGGGGGAGGAGGTAACTCTGCATATTATAGGGGTATCCCTTTCCCAAAATACAACATCCCAGTTGAATGTAAAGATAATGTAAAAAACAGATTTTCACTATTAAGTCTAATAGACAGGGAGCCAAAAATAGCTCTGGACTGATGTCGGGGACATTGTCAGGGAGGAATGCAAAAAGACATTATCTGCAGCCTAAACGAAAGAGAAATCTCCAATTCCCAAATCCCCTAGGCATTTCAGATGGATACCATGGTTGATGGTATCAAACACTGCTGAGAGGTCCAAAAGAGTCAGCAGGGACACACTCTCCTTATCTATGCTGAAGCGAAGATCATCCAGTAAAGCAACCACAGCAGTCTCAACTCTGTATCCTGATCTGAACCCAGTTTGAAGTGGGTCTAAATAATTTGTATAATTCCAGACTGCCTGGAATTGGAAGACAACTGCCCTCTCAATCACTCCGCCTAGAAAAGGGAGATTTGATATCGGCCTGTGGTTGTTGTCCAGGGGAATGAGGGAGAACTTTTTAAGAAATGGTCATACCATCGCTTTAGACTTTTAGACTACTGTTTTCAACCTCTGTTTGCACAAGCAACTGTCAACACAACGAACTTTACACAGTTTTAACCACTGATTAGCAAAAACATCCATGCTGGCTTCCATACACTTAAGATTTGAAAGCTTCACTTTTTAAAAGATAAGATGCTTTTCTTCACCCCTGAAAAAGTCTGTGTTTCAGAACATCCTGCAAAAGATTACAGCTACAGAAGCACAGATGTACATTATGTGTGCCTCAAGAAGGAGTGGGGATGAGATAAAAATATTTTCTTTTTTATCTCTCTATACAGAAGCTCCCACAACCCACATGGTTTTCTATTCTGTCAACCAATTTCCACAATGAATCAGCTGCCCACGTGGGCTTTCAAGCCTGCCAATGCCTTAATAATATTGTCCCCTACTAAATTTTCACAAAGCCTTGAAGAGGTATGCTTCTGCCAAGTTCTATATTGCCTCAAGATCCATGTTACCAATTGACTCAGCTATCATCTTTACTTAAAGTTAACTTATTATGACTAAAGGGCCAAACAATATATTACGCAGGAGAACTGACTGGATCTCTGCATTTCTATTTTCTTCCCACAATCTTTGACTACAAGGACCTGCCAACTTATTTAAAGCAGCTACAGAAATGTGAAATAGTTATTTAACCCTTTCCCTCTGTTCAAGTTTTGTCAGAGAAAGTTTGCCTCCACAGCGTTGTTTGCCATGGGCGGAGGGGGCAGGGTTTGAACAAATAAGTATACCTGGATTTCTCTCCCTTGCAGGATAAACAGTAACTGGGAGGAGGAAATTTGACTGAGACAAGTGTCAGGAATAGCACCTTACCTTTGCAAGCAAACTGGCAGCTATGTATATGTAAGTATAGTATGTGCGCTCAAGTCACCTGTCAGCCTATGATAGACCCATGAATTTCATAGGGCTTTCTAGGGTAAGGAAAACTGAAAGGGTGATTTGCTACAGTCAGCCCTCCATATCCACAGATTTTTTACCCATGGATTCAAGCATCCACAGCTTGAAAATATTTTTAAAATACATAGATTCCAAAAAGCAAACCTTGATTTTGCCATTTTATATAGAGGATACCATTTTACTATGCCATTGTATTTAATGGGACTTGAGCATCCATGGATTTTGGTATCCACAGGGTGGTCCTGGAACCAATCCCCAGTGGATACCAAGGGCCAACTGTATTGCCTTTTTCTGAAATATAGCCTATCAAATCAGGTATTCTTCCAAAGGCGCCATCCAAATATTAACCAGACATGACCCTGCTTAGCTTCTAAGATCAGAGAGGAACTGGTGCCTTCAGAGTATTTTTGCCTCTGCAAACTCACCACATACATATTTTTAAAGATTCCATCAAAAGATCCAGTCATAATAGACCTTCCACATAATAAATTAGGTATGCTAACCCTTTCCAAACAATGACTAGCATTTCACTGTTACACACAACATCCATGCTGCACCTTTAAAGAAAAATTGTCAAAAAGTAAAGATATAAAGCACCATCCAATGGATCAAAAGCTAGACATTTTTTTTAAAAACCCTATTTCCCAAAGACTTGCTTGAAAGCATCTTATTAAACATGTCAAAAAAGAGAAAATAACAGGTGAACAATAAGAAAAATCTTTCCAAGAACAGCCAAGTAAGTTCTAGTTACCAATGCCACCCACTGGTGATAAAAAACACTGTATCGTATAATAAAATGGTTTCATTATATTAACTAAACCAAAAGAAAGCCAAAATTCTTAATTTGTACTTATGAAGTGACTGCTGTGTTAAATTAAATGGGTGTCAAACATTTAACAAGGTCAAAGTCATAGACTGTCTACATAAGATGAAATTCTAGAATTACAACTATACCTATGCAAGGAGTAATACTTTCCATTAATTCTTAAACCATAGTACAATTTAGCCAGAGGTGCTATCCACCAAAATAGTCATACTATGAAAGAGTATAGCCATTAATGGGCAATGTCTGGAAGCAGTGCTTTGCGGACTGTACTTTCCAGATCATGTAATGGATATTAGAGCTTATTACAAAATTTAATTAACAAGTCTAAGAGAGTTGATAAATTATAAGCATATGCACCAAGTACAATTTCAGATATAGACACCTCCCCCAATTAGAATCATTTTGCCTAGCACCTAATTATTCTCTTATTGCTGCTTTAAGACAATACTGTATCAACACAAACTCTATCTGTTACATAAAAATATATGTTACTGTAATCTAAACACCTTATATCTTCCAAAAACAAATTGAGGAAGCAGTCACCTGACACCACAGAAAATAAATCTTTGCAAAAAATAAGTCAAGAAGCCAAACCATATGTTCCTATATTATTTATTTATAAAACTGGTCCCTTCCTTCTGCAAAAAAAGAAAAAGGGAAAAAAAGCCAGCATGGATGTGGTAACGAATAAGAGATTACAAAAAAAGATGGGAGAAGCTTAAAAGAGCAAAATAATTTTTCTTTTGCTATGCATTTTACTATGCTTTAATTAAGAATTAGGCAGCAACCAGCTATTTTCTACACTTATCAAGGTTACACATTAGTCTCCTTGATTTTGACTGGCAGCTGCAACTCTTTTCATACACATAGGCTAAATTTATACCTACTAGGTATGGGTATACACAAAAAAATGGCTTATAGCACCCCCTAACAACTTTACAAACTACCGTAATTAGCAAAGATGCTCAAATATGACAATTGTCAACATAATTTCCCCCAGCAAACAATTATTCTTCAACAGTATAGGATACACTTCAACCAAATTATATGCTGTTACTCGTGTTGCTTTTTTGTGTTCAGGTCATAGGGAACAGGGATCTATACAGAGGTAATGGAATAAAATTTTGATTCACACTTTCTTTCCAAAGGTCAAAAAATGCTTTTGTCTGTTTCCCATTTTCCCCCCATGTCAGAAAAAAGGTTTTGCTGATAAAGCTTTGGCAAAAATATGGAACAGTACGCTAGCATAAGGGAAGATGTTACAAAGCTTGTTACTTCTACCAGCTCCATGAATGTTGACTGTTCCCCTGTACTACAAGTTAGCCACAGATTACAAGAACCACTTTAAAACAATGTTTTGCAGTGTCTCCCCTACCCTGATTGACCTCTTATTTCATCAATACAGAATTGGTATTTATTAAAGAAAAAAATAGTCAGTCAGAAGGCAGGAAAATGTGAAGATCTCAGTAGACCAAAAAGAGAGTTGTGGTTGTTGTTCATTGCCCTCGAGTTGACTTCGACTCATGGTGACCCTGCTGATGAGACATGTCCTCATTCTCTCTACTCAGGTCCTTAAATGCCTGTACTGCAGCCACTTACTCACAAACCATAAGGTTGTGAGTTCAATACCAACCCAGGGGCTCAAGCTCGACTCAGGCTTGCATCTTTCCAAGGTCGCTAAAATGAGTACCCAGATTGTTGGGGTTAAAAGGGCGGTCTGTAAAGTGCCCTCATTTGCTGCGCAGAGGGGCCTCAGTGGCCAAACTGCGCAACTCCTCTGCACAACAAAAAGCTGCAAAAAGCGGCTTCTTTTTGTGGCGCGGTAATGACACTGCAAGATGCCAATGGTGCACTTGCTGCATCATTACTGTGCCGCAACATGTGGACGCTAAGTGTCCGCTACGTCAAGATGGCGGCACCCATGTAGAATGGGCGCCGCCATTTTGTACGTGCTTGGCACGTACTAGGGCTGGGGGTGTCCGGAAAGGACGCCCCTTTCTAATCCTAGTATGTGCCGTGCATGTACTTTTGGCCCGTGCGGAACGGGCCATTGTCAATTTTTTTTCTACTGTATCATTTTTAACACCTTTGGCTGATGAAGAAGCCAGTGAAGCTTTGAAAGTTTGCAACATGTATAATTTGCATTTTGGTTGGTCCAATAAAGGCATCACTACCTTGTAGATTCTGGATGATACTGTACTTTGCTATATGACCAACAAAGCTCACCTGGATCTGTTTCCTTTTTAATAAGAAATGAGATTTAAGTTTTTTAAAAACCTACCAGTTCCATTTCTGCTGAGAGATTAAGTATTCTTTAAAAACACTAAACGTATATAGACATTCAACTATTACTGTGTGCCGTAACTGGAAGAACTTCTGTTAAACTAACACCATTGAAACAAGGAAACTTTAAATACTGCCATCTTTCTTCTATAAAAATCTGCAATAAGTATTAAGTTTTCCCTTTTTTAATATGGGAGGTTTGCTATTTTTATATGGTGATGCTTTAACAGTCGTGATGATGTCACCTATAAAAAGGAGCAGCAGATGAGTTGGAATAAGGACCAAAGTATTTTTCTCCATCTGGATGACGAAAGACTGAGCATGTAGTAGTTTCATGAATAATTTCACCCACCATTTTATTAATAGCTTTTCTACTTACACTCAACTAGAACTTTTCTTCATTTTTCTGGTTATGTTAGCTCTTACTCTCATGTTTGTTTTCTATCAGCTGTGCCAGATGTAACCACACAGGAGACTGTTGCTACAAAAAAGAATAGCTTAGTATATTGATTCCCTTTTCTTTCAACACTATCACATAATGCAAACATTTTTTTCCCATCTCATTCAGCAATTACTCTTATTTAGACTACTGCAACACATTTCACATGGCTCTAAGTTTAAATAACAGCATCAACATTTCAGCTGAAGTAAAATGAAACCGCTGGCATTTTAACAGGAGTTGATCTGGAAAACATACTCTAACAGTTTTGCAGCAACTTTACTGGATTGGTTTCTCTGGCCAGTTCAAGATGCTGGTACTCACTTACACAACACTGTATAGCATAGTACTCAGATACTAAAATGCCTACTCCTTTATTAGCTTGCTTCAGGTGTCTCTGACATTACAGGTGAGGCAGGAAGCTGTAGCACCCTCTCTATCTAATTCCCTCCAACAAGAAGCTTCACTGGAGTCTACTCTAGGAAACATATCTAGGGATAGCCATGTTAGCCATATAGCAAAGTACAGTAACACCCAAAATCCATAAAACAGAAATATCTTTACTGGGCAAACCAAAATGCAGAAAATACATCATGCAAGTTTAGACGTGGGAACTGCTTCCAGTATGTTCCTCAACGTCTCCATATCGAATCTCCATTTCTTGATGAAGCAGTTCCCACCTCTAAGGTATAGAATAGCTCTCCATGTTCTGTTTTTCTTGGGGAAGAGAAAGAATATGGAGAAGCATCCCTGTTATCTTTGGGTCAGTGGAACGTCCTCTATCACTTTTATCTGAATCAAACAGTTCATAGCTTCTAGTAGGAAGCAATGTTTCTTGGTTTTGTTGGACTTGGGAGATAGGATGAATGTCTCACAGGGTCTACAGGGGAACTCTTCATGGTATCCATGTCTAAAAATGCCCAACACCCAACAGCCAGCGTGGAGTTCTCTCATACTCACATGACCTCCCAAAGTCTGCCCCCTGGTGGAGAAGTCCTGCCATGCCTGTTGGTTCTTTTGGTGGCTTCTGTGGGTGTTGTGTTGGCTCTTACTAGAAAAGGTTGAGTGCTGGTGCTTGCTATGCAACTTTGGTTCCCCCCAGCACTGTAGGGTCTGGAGTCCCTGGCCTGAAAGGAAGGATTTGGGGTGGAGAAAAAGTGGGACCCGGAGGAGCGAAATGAAAATTGCCTCTGCCTGAACCATGTCCATCCTCCTCTCTCCTAAGGGTAAAGAATTTCTCTTATCCTTGTTCTCAACCAGCACTGGTTCCAAGGATACCCCTGAAGAGTTTGTCTCCCAAAAATGGGATGAAAGCTAAGTTCTGTTTTGACTTAGCATCAACACTCCAGGTTTTGAACCAGAGCTGGCATCAGACTGTTACCGTAGCAGCCTGGATCCTGGTGCAAAACTGGACTGTGTCCGGTGTGCCATCTGCTGAATAGGCTGCTGTCTTCAACAGTTTGGTGAGGCTTCTAGAGCGACTTCCTCTAGAAGATCCCTTGCCCAGTACAGAAAAGCTCTAGCTACCATAGAAACAGAGACAGCAGCAGTAATTGTTGTGGCCATTGCCTCATGCACCCTTTTGAGGGCTGCTTCTGCCCTCCTACCCTCTAATATCTTTAAGGTTACATCACCATCTTTGCAAAACACTGTGAGGGAAATTAGGGCAGATTATGGGGGAATCCATCAGTGGGACCTGCAGCTTCTGCGTAACATTCTTTGGAAAGTTGTAGAACTTCTTAACTGTGCTATGCACTTTGTGTGTGGAAATGAGTTTCCATAGGCATACTATTAACTGATGCAGTAAAATGCATTCAGTTCCCCTATCCACCAGTCACAACTGTATATGTAGAGGCCTTTTTCAAAGCTGCTTTTTTTTGGGGGGGGGGGGCTCATTCTTCATTGAATAATCAATGTAAACAATTTTTACTTTTTTAAAAAGATTTCCCAATGCAACCTGTGCAGATTTACATACATAACACTGCATCAAAACAAAATATATTTATAATATATCCAGTGGACTTTAAAGTATTTATAGTAAGATAAAACATGTCAAAATTATTCTGCAGGAAGCAGACTCTCTTGTGAATATTATTTTATTTGGTTAAAAAAAGTTATATACACTCATGAACTTCTCCATCTCTGTCATCTCCTGATAATAAGGATCACTATTATAATGAGTACCTTGTCTTGAAGGTACATTTAGGTATCCTTAACATATTTCAGCAAAATCTCTCTCCCATGAAGGGCAAGTACAATGCTTTTACTAATTAACAAAATACCTACAAGATTTCATAACAACAAAACTGACAGCTAAATTCCTCCTAGATATCAGATATGAGATCTAAAAAGAAAACAACTATAAAGATCTTAATGTTTTATCTTCTGGAATAATTAAGTCTAATTAGTTACGCCAGTGGATCTGAATCCTTCAGCAAACTCTAAGATAAGCAAGGTTAAAGAAAGTTTCCCTTGAAGTACCTCTCTTCCATCTCCCAACACTAGTGCTTTTAACACGAATTAGTATGAGTTACAAGAAAAGTAGGAGTTATAATTTAAACTATGTAAAATCTCAGTATATGATGCTATGAGTGAAATCACAAATATTCATAAAATCATTCCATATGTTATTTTTGGTTTAAACTACAGTACGCTAAAGAATTCTACCCACAAAGCAAAACAATAGAATTCCTCAGAATAAAAACAGATCACTCACCTGTAACTGTTACACTTCAGGTGGTTGTATATATAGTTGTGCATGCAAGTTCAGTAATTGTGCAGAAAGTAATTTAGGGAGCCTCATAGCTAGAATTTTGGTGTGTGCGCCACTGGCACCTTCAATCTCTTATGACCCCTTCCCTTCACAATAGTATAGAAGGGTGCATTGTGTGAGTGATAAATATCCTGAGCTCCTTTGTTGTTTCTGTGCAATATCCTATATAGATATACAGTGAGCCCTTGGTATCCACCAGGGTTTGGTTTTAGGATCCCTAAGGCGGGTTACAAACCGCCATAAAGTACGCGCTCCGCGCGTACTAGGGTTAGGAAGGGCCGTATTAGGGTTAGGAAGGTTCTTACCTTCCTGACAGCCCTTCCTCCCAGTACGTGCGGAGCGCGTACTTTTTTGCAGTGCCCATCCACATGGGCGCCGCCATGTTGACGTATTGGACGCTGTGCGTCCAGACGTGTCGCGGCGGAAGTGACGTCGCGAGGACACACTCCACCCCTCGCGGCGCCACTTCCGCGTTCCAAAAAGGAGCGGCATTTCACCGCTCCTTTTTTGCTGCGCGGGGAAGCCTCACGGTCTGGCAGCTGGGGCTTCCCTACGCAGCGAATGGCGGCGGTGGGAAAACGGCCCCTTGAGGGCCGTTTGTAACCCGCCATAGATACCAAAATCTGTGGATGCTCAAGTCCTAATAAAAACAATGGTGTAGTGAAATAGTGTCTCTTATATAACATGGTAAAATCAAGGTTTTCTGTTTGGAATGTATACTTTCTAAAAATATTTTCAAGCTGTGGATGCTTGGATCCATGGATAAAAAAATCCGTGGATACAGAGGGCTGACTGTAGTAGTTGTCTCACTTGTCAGAGAAGGAATATACGCTAAGAAGCCAGAGGTCTCAGCAAAGCTCTTTTAGAAAGCACCTCCACCCTGGCATACATATTCAGCCAATAGCAATATAGAAAAGAAGAGGGTAGGACCAAACAAAAGCATACACATAGTCCATGCCCATGTATGTGTAAAAAGCTATTGCAACCTCTGGCACAATAAGCTCATGCTATCTCAAGAGAGGGAAGTTTTGCCACCAGACAGGACAGATGGATTGGTGAGGAGAAAAATTAGACAAGAACTAAGTGAAGGCTCTTCCTTTTCTGCACCCCTTAGTTTATCTCAAGTCTTGTTCAGATTAAACACCAATGTCCTGAACAGAGGGAGGCAAATGGTTTCCCTGCCTTCAACACCAGGAGACTCCCTGGGCCATAATTTTTCTGTATAAAAAAGGCTTGGGCCCAGGGTACTTGGAGGACCGCCTCTCCCCATATAATCCGCCGCCCCGCACTCTCAGATCGGCTGGGAAGCATTTATTAAGGGTTCCTAAGTCAAAATACACCTTGACTGCACAAAGAGCGTTTTCCATCTTGGCCCCGCAGCTCTGGAACTCTCTTCCCAACGAGCTCCGCTCCATCACCTCTTTTGATCGCTATAGGAAGGAATTAAAGACCTTTCTCTTCCGACAAGCTTTCCCCCATGTGTCCTGACTTCATGGTGTTCTCCCCTGTTGTACAATGGTTTCATTCAGCTAGTCTGTTCTTTCTGTTTTTTTATGCTGTTGTATTTTTAAAGTGTTTTAAACGTAATGAGCTGTTTTTATGATGTTTATATTGTATGTTTTGTATTATGTTTTGTATTTCTTTTGCTTTGTTGTAACCTGCTTTGATCTACCCTGGAAAAGTGGGCTATAAATAATAATAATAATTATTATTATTATTATTATTATTATTATTTAGCTCTCCTGGAAGCCTCTTCGTCTTTTTAACATGTTGGGGGATGCACTGTTTAGCATCAAAAGTACAATTTTTCAGCCACATCTTGCTCATTTGGGGATTTTAAATATCCCATATGCCCAAGAGGATCCAGGAAACTAGACAGATTTGGTTTCCTGACAGCCAATCACAGTTTGAGAAGACTGTGAGAGAGGAGCTGCAGGGGAAGGAGTAGATATGAAAGGCAGGAGTGAGTGAATGAGAGTTGCATTGAGGGGGAGTTTTAAGAGAGTTAAAAGGAGTTGAAGGGAATTGAGTTGAGGGAAGATTTGAGTTTAGGGCAGGTTCTTGAGTGAGAGTTCAGGAAGAGGGTCAGATAGGGAATCAACTGGGTCTAGAGAAAGAGAGATATTCTGACAAGACAGTAGAGAAACTGGAGAAGAGACAAAGGTTCTCAATATGGTCAGAGAAAGATATTGACTGGATGAGAAAGTGTACTGGAGATGATAAAGAGGAAACTGGCAAATCCTTCAATTATTACATTAATGTAACCATACCAAGTTTGAGCTATTCTACCTAAGCTACATTCTTGTTAAATGTTATTCAATAAAGTCAGTGTTATATTTGTTATAATAGAAGCCCTTGCTTGAACAAATTCTAAACCATATAGACACAAACAAACACGCTATGTAAGATATTAAACTTATAAAAGGAAGACACATGGGACCCTAGCCCTTATACATTTAGGGAAAGTGTATAAAGGGGTGGACGTGAAGCAAGTGTCATTGACAAGAGGGCTTCTATAAGTGAGAGGTAAAAGGTAACTTCAAGGCACGGAAAGGCGGTTGCATCACACCATAATTGCGCACTCCTGTTTTAGAAAATTCCAAGGTATGCAATTTGGTCTTCCAAGATGTGGATAAGTTAGATGAAAAATGAAAACCCTCTGAACAAATCTTGCCAAGAAAACCCCATGATAGGTTCACTTTAGGGTTGCCATAAGTTGGAAACAACTTGAAGGTGCACAGCAACAACAACAAAATGTCATGGTTAATGTGTGAGAGAAGGCACCAAATTTGGGAGAATTGAAATATCAGTTGTTGGGACCACTTTGCCCCTAAACATCAGCAAAAGCAGTGGGTCATGCCAGTAGGTACATAATTTATTTGGTCATCTAGCAAAGCTATAGTAAGCAAAAAGGCAATCATTCAGCATAAATACTGAAGGTGGAGGAAGAAGAAAGGGCCCCAAAAATCGCTTCATTAATTGCAACAGCACCAAGAGACTCTAGAAAGGTGCTGGTAGGATATCAGGTGGATATATGTTCATAAGACTCATAAGGGCATAAGACTTCGTAAGAGATACTAACAAGCCCCCTGCTGAATAAGCATCCTCTTTGATGATGCTACAGAAGATGGCATTATCAATGAATAGTGAATGAAGTAACTTTGGTAGCCTTGGATAGGAGCAAGTATGAATGCATCAAAATGCATAAGCCTGAACATGCAATCCATGGTAACATATTCTGCACCTTCAATTCACCATTTGTAAATTTTGGTCAGCATCTGCTGGCACATAGCCTCTCAAAAAAAATGATTCATTGAGAAATCAGTGGAAGGTTCCAACAAGTACCAGACAGCGGCAGGAAGCAGATAGAATGGCTATCCATGTTTAGTAACTGCCAGTGCACAAAAAGTAATTTCTGAAAAAGATACCTTTTTAGGTCTCTACAAAGATGCAAGCAGATGCCAAAAATGCTTAAAAAAACCTCATACTGTAAACCAATCAGAATGAACATAAGAAGAAGGAAAGGCGGAACAAACAATACAGTACAAGTAAATCTTATTCACAATTTTTTAAAAGTATGTAATACTGAACATTAAAAAAATGACCACAGAGGGTTTACATATATTCAATCTAGACAATGAAGAAATAGAAATGGTCAGATTTCTCATACCTCGGATCCATAATTACCCTGAACGGAGATTGCAGTCAAGAAATTGGAAGAAGATTAGGAATGAGTACAGCAACTATGAAAGAACTAGTCAAAATCTTAAAGTGCAAAGATATAAAACTGAACGCTAAAGTTAGGATTAAGTAAGGATTGCCCATGTCATCGTATTTCTCATTTCTGTGTTTGATTATGAAAGCTGGACAGTGAAGAAAGTTGATAGAGAAAAAATGTGGTGCTAGAGAAGAATTCTGAGAATACTGTGAAATACAGATGGGTCCTAGAGCAGATCAAGCCTAAACTTTCCCTGGAGGCAAAGATGTCTAAACTGAGGTTGTCATATTTTGGTCATATGAAAAGAAAGGACTCACTACAAATGACTACAATGCTTGGGAAAGTAGAGGGCAATAGGGAAAAATGAAAACTGCTTTCCAGATGGATAGATTCAATCAGAGAAGCCACAGCCATGAGTCTGCAGGAACTGAGCAAGGATGCTGAGGACAGGGTAACTTGAAGGTCTCTCAGACATAGTGTTTTTGCGGGTTGAAGTTGACTCGAAGGCAGATAACAACAAAGCCCAGGCTATTATTTTCTCCATCATCATGTACAGATGGATGCTGGAATTGGACACTGAAGAAAGTACATAAAAAGAAATTTAATTCATTTGAGATGATGTGTTGGAGAAGAGTATTGAGTATACCATGGGCAGCCAGAAAATCAAACAAATGGGTACCAGAGAAGATAGGCCTGAGATCTCCCATAGAAGCCAAGAGGACCAAACTGAGACTGTTGTACTTAGGCAATATCATGAGAAGACATGACTCACTGGAAAAGACAACAGTGGAGGGTAGCAGAAAGAGAGGAAGGCCACATATTAGATGGACAGATCAATCAAGAATGCCACAGCTCTGAGCCTGCAGGACCTGAGCAGAGCAGTTAAGAACAGGGGGGCTTGATAGTGTCTCACTCATGAGGTCACCATTAGTCGAAGTCAATTAAAGGGCAGTTAATAATAACAACAACAAACCAAAAGAGCATTCCAGCTCTATGATTCTACGAGAAAACATTCCTGGATGTCTCACTGTGGCAATCAAAAAGAAAATTAATAAGATGATGTGAGATATGCTTTCTTGAGTACGAACTGGAAGGTGAGGCACTGCTCAACATCTCTAGTTAACTGCAGAAGTATACTATATTTATATCCCTCCTTTCTCCTTACACATGAGTCAAGGCAGCTTACATCCAATTAAAATAAGGTGCAGTTTTATCACAAAGAACTAAGGTTATTCCAGAGTGACTCTCACTTATAACAAGCAAAGAGACTTTAATCAGTTTGTGTCTTTAGTTACAGAACAAGACTGGGGAAAATGTAGCCCATGAGGTCACATGTGGTCCACATATCCCAATTATGAAGCCCACAAAACAAATTTTATATTTTCTTCCAGGCAAATTTTTAGTCAATTTTTCACCAGAGAATGACCCAAAATGCAAGAACACCTTGTGCAAATTGCTCAATCCTAGTCTCCCCACAGGTCTTTTCCAACCAAATACTAGCTGGATATTATGAATAAAAATGATGTAATGTTACTTTTAGTGTGGCATGACACACTACTAGTGAGGCATGTGCAAGAAATTAGCCCCTCCTGCACAGTTGTACGCCCTTCTTTGCGAAACTACTGGGAACAGAACACCCAAGAACAAAATAATAGCAAAGAAAACAGTTCCTGCCTAGGCATGATCACAACCAGTCAATCTGACCTTTTGGTTTAGGGAAACACCTTTGTGTATTTATCACAATTAGTCAAGACCATACAGGGTTTTTTCTTTGAATATATTTTACTTCTCTACATAAACATTTGAGTGGTATAAATATCAAAAAAGACCTGACCCCTACATGATCCATGAGCAACATGCTTTCCATTTTACTGGTCAAATGCATAGATCTATGCTTCTTTAACATTATGGAAATAGTTGCTGATTACATTGCCTATTGTAGGCAAGCACACACTGCTGTAGTAGGATCAGCTAAAGTAGAATTCTGATCTTCCTTAGCTCAAGGTTTATTACATTGTTTACCGCAGACATATGGCTGCAATACAGCACCAAAAGCATGGACTTTTACAACTATCCTTCAAAGTCCTCCCATTGTCAGTGATGTCAAAAGAAAAATCTCCAGGTAGTAGTGAAGGTGGGATTGGGTGTGCAAAAAAAAAAAAACCCTTTGTAAAAAGGAGCTTCTTTGTCAAACGTTTTGTTACATGAGGTATGCCTATACATGGGTTTTTAACATGAGAATTGCTGGTTAACATTTTAGAAGATTAAACTGTTTAACAGTTAAGGATTTTAACATTTTAGAAGAAACCAAAAGCAATGCAGTTATAACTATCAATGAAGAATAGAATTAAAATCAGTTAAGGTGTATTCTGTAAAAAAAATTGCAAAGATCATATAAACTAAAATTATGCCAAAAATACTTACAATAATTTACCCACTCTTACTGCAACAGGAATATGAGGAAGCTGAGTAGCCCACTTTAGAGTCACATCTTGATAAATGTGAAGGATGCTGTTGTAGTTTCCAATCAGTGTGTTTACAATATTCCCAGACACTAAAGTAGACAAAGAGAGAGACAGGTAGATGTAAGGAATCAAGTTTCATTTCCGTTTCTTTATGCTTGTACTGTTTCATCAGTTTTATGGCACACATTAGCATATCACATTGGGAATATATTTGAAAAATACAATTTCAACTCATTATAAATTCAAAAAAGTGCAGTATTTAGAGAATTTAATAGAGATAAGTATTTTGTTTACCAAGAGCAAAATCTGTGAGAACTTTATAGAAACTGTTAATGTGAAATAGCTGTTAAGTTGGTAAGAAATGCAATATACTCTGCAACCAAGAGAGATAAATATAGATAAATTAAATATATCTAATCTTTATCAATCTCAATTTCATGTTTTTCTATGGGAACATAGCCTAATACCCAATTGTTAACACTGTTAGGCTATATGCTATACGTTCTGTAAAAATAGCAAGATGAAACATTATAATAATCCTTAGTCAAATCCAGCTTAAATAAGAAGGCCCTACAGTAACCTCATAATTAACAACTCATCATGTCACTATCAAATAGAAATTTCATGTATATAAGGGACCGTTCCTTCCCTCCTCTGCCACCTCATTTGGTTTCAGGCTAGCCAAAGTGAAAGGAAAGGCTCTTCCTCCACAGCCAGTACAGGAATTCAAAAAGGATGTTGACAAATTGGAGCGTGTCCAGAGGAGGACGATCAAAATGGTGAAGGGTCTGGAAACCATGCCTTATGAGAAAAGACTTAGGGAGCTGAGTATGTTTAGCCTAAAGAAGAGATGGTTAAGAGGTGATATGATGGTCCTGTTGAAGGAGTGTCACACTGAGGATAGAGCGAGCTTGTTTTCTGCTGCTCCAGAGAAATGGACATGGAGCAATGGATGCAAGTTATAGGAAAAGAGATTCCACCTTAACATTAGGAGGAACTTTTTTACGGTAACAGCTGTTTGACACTCCCTCAGAGTGTGGTGGAGTCTCCTTCTTTGGAGGTTTTTAAACAGAGGTTAGATGGCCATTTGATTGTGGATTTCTGCAAAGCAGGGCGTTGGACTGGATGACCCTTGTTGTTTCTTCCAACTCTATGGCGGGTTATAAACCACCGCTTTGAGGCGGTCTGCCGCCGCCGCCGTTTGCTCTGTGCGGGAGCCACAGCAGCCACTCCGTGCGGCTCCCGCACGGACCGAAAAAGAAGCTCCAAAATGGAGCTTCTTCTTGCGGCGCCTCTATGACGTCGCGAGGCGCCAGGGGCGCATTCGCGACGTCACAGACGCCGCGACACGTTCGGACGCACAGCGTCCGATACGTAAAGATGGCACAGGCCATGTGGAACGGCCGGCGCCATATTGTACGGACAGAGTCCGTATTAAGAGCCAAGGGCGTCTAGAAGAGACGCTCCTTTTTTAAAATGGGACGTCCTGCGGACGTCCCAAGTGGCGGTTTCTAACCCGCCAACGATTCTATGAATACAGTGGGTAGGCATAGGGGATAGATCATCTTGTTCCTACGCCAACAAACCTATCTGGAGGAGATTTTTTTAGTAACTAGCTAGCTATTTCTTTGAGAGAAGGTGGTTTTCCCTTCTCCATGCCCAGCATGTAAACTAGCATCTTTGGAAAGAAATGGTAAGCTAGTAATTTTTGTGTGTTTATTTACATTCAATTCTTGTTTGAGAGAGAGAGAAAAAATCATTATTCGGAGGGTAAATACTGTACTGAGTATGTTTATTTACATGCCTGCCCTGTCTCAACCTGAAATACAGTTGTTAAAACTTAAAATACTTAAAATACATTCCTGATTCATTTTTAGACACTTGTCTTGAACAGTATTTTTTTAAAAAAAACATCTTAAGCAGGCAGGCTACAACAAACTACAATATTTTCAGTGTTCACAAACCTTTAGTCACTTACTGCATTTGTCAAAGTATCACTAGGGTTCTAATTATGCATTTGAAAGTTGGAATAATGCTATTGCTTATTCACATAATGAATTCAAGGAACATATTAAAGGCCTGAGCACTCTACGTTTCAACAGGAACTTAGAGACAACATTACAAGAAATTATTATTTAAAATATCTAGTATTAGTTGAGATGTTACAATTTGTTAATACTATTCAAAATGGGCTCTATAAAAATCACTGCTTTTGTTTTACAAACCTGAATATGGAAGAAAGCAACTTGGGCTGCGGTCAAGCTTTTTTATGAACCTAATTTGTCCATTATCCTTGAGGCAAAAGAAGTTTCTCTCTCCAAGCACAAATACACTGGAAATAAGTTGACTGACTGAAATGACGCATATATCCAGAGCTTGCTCCCCAATATTTAAAACCCAGTCCACCTTAAGAAAACAGAGAAAGTAAGTGTATAGCAGAGTGAAATATACTGTGGAAAGCATGGGAAGTTTAATCTAACTCAGATGAAATGGTTTTTCAACATGAGAAAAATATCACATATTTAAGCTACTTCAAAATTCATTACTGGTCACTGTTAAATAAATGCAAAAGCTTACAAAATCCTGCGATATTATAACCACATATCCTCATACAAGTAGATCTAGACTAAATTAATTGAACTTGGGTCCCATTAAAACCAAAGGGTTGTTTCCAACTTCCACCCACCGAACAGACACCTTAGGTAGACTAATTCCCTCTCTCCATCATACCCCCACATGTGCCCCAAATCTGCAGAGTCCATTTGCATTATATGGTTGGCATGCAGTGGGATACAGGAAAACAGAAGAAAAGGGAAACACCAGTTACTTGGGCAGACATCCACTTGCTTAACACTGTACCCAGTGAACAAGTTAGCAATGACCTTATTTATTTCAATGACAATTAAGTACAAGTATCCATGAGCCAGAACAGACTGACAGCTTCAGCCAGCTTCAAGCCGGCATGGGGGCATGGCGTTTACATGCACCATACCCCCAAGTTGCCCAGAAGTTGTGCCGACGATTACATGCCAGATGGCTTTCAGACGACTTGGGGGTGTGACATTTAGATGCTACATAGCCCAGGGCTGGCAAAAAGCCATCTCCAGAAGAAAAGGGGTGGCTTTTCTCCGCCCCAAACAGGAGCAGATTTTTTCCTCTCCTATTTGGGGCAGAAGCTGGCTGGATTGGGGCTGCGTGTCTGTTTGCCATGACCCCAATCCAACCTTAATTGTGGCATCTCCAAGCTTCCCCATCGGGGCTTGATATTTCACTCCTTAGTCTGGATATAATCCATAGCTTTGTTATAATTAAAGTTGTAAAATTAAGCACAGTATTAAAGTGACCAGTCTAATGGGGTGATTTTCATATCTTGACTACAGAATGCTAGCAAATTGAGATTTTGGTTTTATTACTCTGTTAAATTCAATTAAAGAAAGGTAGTTATCCATCATGCCATAAATGTCCAATGGAAAGTAAGTGAAGTTAAAGAAATACACCCAAAAGATACTAATTAAAGACAACACCATCCTGATATACCATATATACTCGACTATAAGTTGATGTCGTGTATAAGTCGAGGGCAGGTTTTGGGGCCAAAAATTAGGGATTTTGATACGACCCATGGATAAATTGAGGGTATCCCTTCCTCCCCCTCTGCAGTGTGGTAGTTCCCTCAGAGGACACCCGGAGGACACCTGAGCTGAGGAAGGAGGGGGAAACAAATGTCTGCCTCCCAAGGCTTTCCTCAGCTCAGCTGTCCTTTCAGAGGACTCCAGAGGACACCCAAGCTGAGGGAGGCGGGGGAAGCAAACGTTTGCCTCCCAAGCCCTTCCTCAGCCCAGCTGTCCCTTCAGAAGACAGTCAGGCTGTGGAAGACGCTTCAGGGGCAACCCTATTATCATTTGCCCTGTATATAAGTCAACCTAGAGTTTTTTGGGTCACTTTTGGGGCATAAATTTCTCTATTTATAGTCGAGTATATACGGTAATGTGAAGCTTTTGCTTACTTTTCTCAAAACAGCAGAATTCACTTTAGACAAAGTACTTTCAAAATTTAAAAATATATATTTTTTTAAAAAATGTAGTTGCTTCCAACTTATAAAGCAGAAGACTCTTTATGAAGAAAAGAAAAGTCCAATTTCTGGATTGCAAACTGACTGTAGATGCCCATTTATAGTGCAATCCTCTACTTACATATTCAGTAAGTCCTATTAAGACGAATGGGACTTACTCCTAGGTAAGTGCATATAGGACTGCAGTCTAAGAGAACTGCATACTAGATATTAAGTCAGAAATGTCTTCAGCATTTATGTGTTTATCACTGACTATCCATATGAACAAGCAGATTTACCACAAGTCTTTTTCCAGAGCCAAGTTTTTGTTGCTCAGTTTCTTGTGTTTCAGCATCTTTTGCAAATGCAAGTACTTCATACCTATTTTAAAAAGAAAAGCTTTTAAGTTTTTTAATATTGTGGCTTGCAAGAGTTCCACAGAATTTTTATTTAAATAAAAAAAATCTGCATTTGTGCTTTGCCACTATAATTCAGTGGAAAACCACTGAATGAATTACAGTCATCCCTCCATATTTGCGGCTTTGATATTTGCGGATTTGATTAATCACAGATTTAATTAATATGTTCTCTCTAGGACTGTCTAGGTCCTCCAGTGCAACTCTGTGGTCAACTTTAACTAAAAGTTGCACTGAAAGACCATTTGTAGCTACTCCAGTGCCATTCTATGGTCAGTGTATGTTGGACATTGACCACAGAATTGCACTGGAGGACCTAGAGATTCCTAGAGAGGTGTCCTCTCAGGTAAAAACAGTGTTTTTGTTATTTGCGGTTTTTCCATATTCATGGGGGTCTTGTTCTCCTAACCCTAGCGAATATGGAGGGACAACTGTACAATAAACAGAAAAGAGAGACAAACGGACTTTAGTTGGTATCATATTAATAAAGATCAGTTTACATATACCAAAGGTTCATTTATAAATATAATATTTAAAATTTTAGTATTTAAATGTAAATATAAATTTAAACCTATATTTAGTATTCATCAAAGTAAAAGGGGTTTAACCTGAAACCTACTAGTTAGACCCAACTAGACTAGACCTACTGACTCAATTGTTAACTATGAACCACCGGTTGCTACACAGAAACAGCTACTTGCAATTAATTCCCTTTTCCAACAATAAAGGCAAAATTAAATCATGTTATTACTGTAATTAAACAAGGGAAAACTTTGCTTCTTTTTCTGTTATAATGGTAATGTTTCAATTGTTTTTATGGTTGCAGAGGTTGGTTCTCGCTAAATGGCCAAGTAGGAATATCTCATGATTCACGTGTCTTGTGTTTTACCTTACGCTTTGTTGTGGGGGTTGACATGACAATAAGAAATATGGAAGGATTATGTTTCATACAACAGGCCAGCATTTTGTAGTATTCAGATGTTACTTTTTAAGTAACTATGGTGCAGTACAGACTGCCCAAAAAGGACAGCCTGCCAGTGCCTATTTTTCCGCCGGAAGGAAACCTCAGCCGCCAAACGGCACGGCTTTCCACCGTCGGAAAAAGAACCCGCAAAAAGTGGGTTCTTTTTATGCCGCACTTGCGACATAACAAGTGCGCCACTGGCACACTTGTTATGTAAGTGTCGTGTGGTGGCATGCGGACGCTACGCGACACTTATGTAACAATGGCGGCGCCCATGTAAAGAGGGCGCTGCCATTGTTATGCCCTCATCACATATGAGGGTTGCAGGGCGTGTGGGTGCTCCGCACCCCAAGCAACCCTCGCACGTGATGAGGGCGCCGCAAAGGGAGGTATGTACCGGGCCTAAAATAGTAACCAACTATGGTTTATGCTTTGGAATTTAAACAACTAGTTATTTGTTTAAAAAATTACTGCAAAGTTCTGGATGTAAAGAAAGGATAAAGAGCAACAGACACATTCAACATTTACACTTACTTAATGCTCTCAACTTGCCGACAGGAAGAAACAGTAATGAAGGAATCTGTCCGAGAACTGTATGTCAATGGACCTGGCAGAAGAAAGCCAGGTAAAAAACGTCCAAATGAATAGCTTTCTTGTTCAAACAGCATAAGCATGCCATCCACAGACTGTATACAGATTAAATCACGGCCTAAACAGGAAAGAAGCAAAGGAATGTAGATAAGGTATTCTATTTTGTAAAAACATTAATCTAAATTATTATCAAAACTTTACACATACACACTTCTTTACAGAGACAACATGGAATTACTTATGAGTACTAAATTAAACAAGGTACTACACAATTGTAATTATTCACCAAACTGTTTCAACAGAAAAGGAGACAAGTGTATTTCCTAGAGAATGGAGTTTCACATCCTGAGTGCTGTGATGAAATAAAATCATCATCCTGTCCCTGTCTGTGCTCTGCTCCTAATTCATGGTCTTTCTGCAGCAGTTAATTTTAAAAAATAAACTGTATTTCAAATCTTTGAAACAGGTTTGCTTTATGAAGTTCAGTATTCTATAAAATAATGAATAAAATGTGCAAAGCATTATAAATCCTGGTATTGACTACCCACCTAACAATGTTTCTTGATGAGGTCACGTCACATGCTTTAAAATACCCCCGAATTCTAATTTATTTTCTTCATTATACTGCAGAACTGTAGAAAGACCTGTAATACTCTTTGAAAATATCATATCAGGTCTGTATCCCATTCAATACCATTTTTAGTGCCATGACTTATTTCCCTAACAAATCCCCTATGGAATTGTGGGATATGTAGTTTTATGAAGTACTTGGAACTCTGCTAGAGAGGCTGAATCGTGTGGTTCAAGAGAGTGAACTAAAGCTCACAAAGCTAGTCCCAGGATTCTGTGGGTTGGAGCCATGGCAGTTAAAGTGGTATCAAACCCACAGTAATTGTGCAGTGTAGATCCTGAAATTTGCAACTTGGTAAGATACCTGGAATTCTCTGCTTGTGAACTCTAGTGTCATAGTTTAATGGGGTGTTTTAGTAGTGCTAAATAGGAGACCGTTAATAAATAACAAATGCTGTAGGCTATATTTCAGAGGAAGAAACCACCTCTGAGTATTCCTTGCCTAAGAAAACTCGTATGAAATTCATGGGGATGCCATAAGTCAACAGCCAACTTGAAAGTGCATCATGTTCATGCACACACAGGGGGAACGAAACCAAAGGAGACAGAGAGACTGATAAATATCAAATAACTGATAAAATGAATTCCTGTTAAACCAAGCAGAATGAAAGGAAATATGCCAGAAAGATTAACAAAACAATGCTATGTCTGTTTATTTAGAGGTTTGCCCATTGCCTTCAAGGGAAGTTTCTCCTAGGCAAGCATATACAGGACTACAGCCTAAATTATTTATAATATCTAACATTAAAATGTCTACTTTGCTTGAGAAATGTCTCAAGGAGCTTTATTCATTCATTCATAAGAATCCTACTGTACTAATCAATATTTATCTTCCTTAATCATTCTACAGTTGCAATATATCCAGGTATGATACTGTTAATGTAACAAAGAATGATTCAAGCAAATCTTAATATATATGTCAGATCATTCCAGCTCAAACAAGGCTGCCTTTTCAGAGAGAAAAATCCATCTGCCTTATTAAACATATGGTGCATTATCGCAAGGTGTAAAAGGGGGTTTTTTTGTCCTTTTACTGACTGTTGATCGGAAACACATTCCCATTATAACAAGAGCTTTAATTTAAAAAAAGAGCTAGCAGTTTGAGTTAGCAAAATCGTAAATCAGCGTATTAAAAAGTATTTCCCTCACATTTGAAAAGAATACTGTTTCTCTTATTAAACATGAATCTTGACTTCTAAAAGAAGGTAGCTAACAAATGAAAATTAATCTTTCCATATTAGAAAATACATATATCATTCAAATTTTGCACACAAAAAAACCCCAACAACCCAAAATTAAAGTATAGTCCAAAAATATCCTATATTACAACCATTCTGCCCCCTTGTAAAAAAATAACCCTCAGACAAAATAATACTTTTTGCTTTCATAATATTCTATAATTGTACATCATAAAGGCCAAGTATCTCATATCATTAGATTCTACTCCTGTAAGGCCCTGGCTATACATTTCACTAACAATTTAAATTTGATTATTTTCCCCATCACGACACATTTAATAGATGACATTTTGAAACTAGTTTCATATTTCCAAGTGGTGGTAATTTTTAAGAATTTCCTGTTGCTTTAAAACTCATCCATCTTTCTAGAATATGTAAACTCTGCACTGTTTAAACCAATGAACAAATGCTTCCCATTACTAAATTCAATAATTTTAACAAAATTACTGTATAAAATGTAGAATTCTTAAAGCCTTTTTCAAACAGGCCATTGATTTTGAAGTTATGACTTTCCTAAGGTGGGACATGTTTTTTAAATTATACAATAGTATATATTGCTTCTGTTCAATCCAGGGGTTATTGGTTATAACATCAAAAACAGATCAGATATATAAGTTCCATACACACATACACACACTCTTTTAGGTAGACAGCCTGTTTTTTAAGTATGAAATGGTTTTACAGTTGTTAAACTACTAGTACTTATCTAGTCTCACAGTTCGTTTTGATTCATTATAGATCTCAGACATTCTGAGATTTAATGAATTCAGCTTGTTAAATATGCTATGGAAATCAATACTATTTGATAAAATTAACATATGGTAGATCGTTTAAAGTTCTAGATGCCCAAGCATAAGAGTCAAGAGCATATACTGCACTTTCTTTTTCCCAATCACTTGTCAACCAAAAAGCACATTTTCATGTATTTTCCTGACTTATAGTTCCTGGCCCAGAAACAAAGTTTAACTCTAGAACAAGAGTACCTTGTGAATAACTAAACAACTGTGCATCTTAACTGGGCTTAATTTTACATTTTAAAAGAAACTAAAGTTCCCAAGCTCACTGGATCATGGTACAGCATGGAATATATTTCCCACAGGGGTGTCATGCACCACCTGTCTTCTCAGTGCCAGATCAATATATTTTTCTCTGCCAGGCATTTTTAGCCATCTAGTGTTTCTTCTTGTATTTTTATTGACTCAAATTTTACTTGATACAAAATTTGTTTTACACACACACACACACACACACTATTACATTTTTTGTTTGTATGATCATTTTGTTGTTCACTGCTTTGATCCCTGTTCATGAAAGAGCAAAACCAATGCATTTTTAATTATGAAAATATCGATCTGCTGTTAAATATTTTGATATTTTAGGAAAATATGCTTTTATATACAATGAAGAAATAGTTTCTTAAGAATAATTGGCTAAACCAATTACTGTGCTTGTATTTATGTAATACAGAGATTCCAATCAGTTAGGTATTATCAACTGCCTACAGGCAGACATACTCAGTAATAATCTTCTAGTTGGCCACCTTCCCATGGGATGAAATCATAGGATTTTTATTAGTGCATGGAGCATGATGTCTTACAAGGATGTAACAGGTAGGAAAAGAAAGTAAATTAAGGATCTGGCAAAAACTTGCTGTTTGGAATTACCATATATACTTGTGTACAAGTCGATCTCATGTATAAGTTGAGGGAAGGTTTCGGGGTCAAAAGCAAGGATTTTGATATGATCCATGGATAAGTCGAGGGTAAAACTTAGGAAGCTATAACAAAGGATGGAAAGGGGAAAACACCACTTCTGTCCTTCCTTCTCCGGGCCTCTTCCAACCACCTAACATCACTTCCCGGGTGCTGGAGGGGAGGTTTTAACATTGGGTTGGAGAGGAACGAAAGTGGAGTTAAATGTAAATCATAATTTAAAACTTCTAATCTCCTCCCTTTGCACACAGAATAAGGGGGGAGAAGAATACAAAAGACTGCATTACATTTTTGTAATAGCCAATCATGGTGTATTGGCATAACTGAATGACAATATCTAAAATTATTACACTAAAGTTTATATGTGATCTAAAGATGAATTGGTAATAAATACAATTTCAAGTTTATATCACCGCCTTATTTAAGTAGAAGCAAAAGATACACTTAACCTTGCAACTTATAACTCAGCTGATAATCTTTTTTTTTCTAACTAGCACCTAATAAAAACCACCCTTGCAAAATTGTGGAAAAGTAAACCTCAGTCTACCTCTCTTATAAGTTTCCTGTTACAAGATTACATGGTTTTTACATATGTTGTACTTTGTTATTAAAAAGAATTCTTTCTCATAACACCTTCTTTGTTGTAAGACTGAAACATGCTTTGCCTCCAGGCTGAACTACAATAAAAGTAAAATGGATTCAGACGTTTGGCTAAGAAAAGCTAGCTTTTCTATAGGCTTTCTTCCCCTTGTAATATTTTTCTTGTAACGGTTTTCTACTGTTTTTAAAATACAATTGTTTTTTTATTATATCTCTTTTGTTTTGCTGAATCCATGGATTAACATAAAACAGATGTGTAATTCTGGAAGCCATTTGATATTTTTAAATAACATAAAAAGTATCTGTGATCCTTACAATGCTACTTGTGTTAGGTTTTCCAGAGTATCCATAAAAATACTAGACAGCACTCAATTGCCATTTTCTAAAATAGTCTTTTTTTTAAAAGCCTGCCCCCTTCTACAGATATCAAGGGGAGGTGGAAGGCTGAACTTCTGCTGCAGCCACGTGCCACAGCAGGAGCAAATATAAGGAAGAACAGATCACAGGGACACCCAACTCTGCCCCACATATCAGGCTTATGGTTTTGATTTATGTGTGTTGAATGAAGCAGATCTTTAGAATGGGACTGCCAAGCATACGTATATGACAGAATTTTTAAAGTATAATTTTTGTAGGTTTCTAACTGCAAAGGTCCAGATGATCATGGTTTTATAAATGCAGCTCAACAAAATCTCAAGAAGATACAAGTGTGCTCATGATAGTTAGCCACCACTATGAACCACTCACAAATCTAGTATCATTGGCCCTATACAGACAGGCCAAAATAAAACTGCTTCAGGTCACTTTGGAGGTATGGTGTTTCAATTAGGACTGGAGCGTGGCTTTGGTGTGGCTTCTGGACTCTTAGGATGCATGTATCATTTAAACAGCATACCTCCAAAGTGACTTGAAGCAGCTTGATTTTGGCCTGTCTGTATCAGGCCATTGAAAACCTAAATTGCATTGTGGTGTTAACTCCAGAACTCATTGACCTAACATCATCATCATCATCATGCTTTATTTATATAGCGCAGAAGATTTGCACAGCACTGTACATACAAACATTAAAATAGATAAGAGTAAACCTGTCCATGGCGTACAGTCTAAGAAATAATAGCATAATACATATAAATAATACATAACAATACAGGAAAGGGTTCAGTAAAACAGGCAACAAATTTAAAACATCAAATAGCAAATAATAGTCACACAATGCCTGGGAATGCTTCTCTGAACAGGATGGTCTTCAACTCAGTTTTGAAACTGGTTAAAGAAGTGATGACCCATGCTCATGGGGGAAGGAGGTTCTAGGAGTGAGGGGCAGCAAGTGAAAAGGGACGAATCTGGGACAGGGCAGTGAAAATCCTAGGCTGAAATCTTACAATAAGGGCTGGTACAGATCGGCATGATAAGCCAGGTTCCAGCCAGCTTGGAAGTGTAGCGTACGTACAATGCACACCCCCAAGATGTCCAGAAGCCGGCTTCATGTCACCCAGCTGCCGACATAACAAGGCACCCTCTGGATGTGTGGCATTTAAACGCCATGCACCAGAGCAGCATAAAGCTGCGGTGGGACATGGCAGGAAAAGCCGGCTTTTGCCAACACAAAAGGGAGCAGCATATTGCTGCTTCTTTTTGGGCTGGCAAAAAGGAAGGTTGGGGCCACAGTGTGCACAGCCTCAATCCGGCTTTACTGGGGCAGCTTCAAGCCACCCCTTTGGGGCAATCTGTTTCACCTCTTATTGCACTATAACCAAATCAACTTAAGATACAGTTCAAACATCAAATCACTGATTATGACTAGAGGAAATCATAACCATAAGTAATGATGTGCCCATCTACAGAACAGATCCAGTACGGATATGCTGGCAAAATGGATTGGCTTAACCGATAGTTGTACAGTATCATCATCTAGTTATTTATTCCAGATGCTGTATAAACAATGTAAAACAACGTGGAAATAATTTATCTGATCTCCAAATTCCCAATATTGGCATTAAGCCCTAATACGGAAAATGAAAAACAAATGGATATGATAAAATATATAGTACAGTCAGCCCTCCATATTCATGAATTCTTTACCGATGATTCAAACATCCATGATTAAAAATATTTTTAAAATGCATACATTTCAAAAATCAAACCATTTTATATAAGGTTTATATAAGGTTTACTATGCCATTGTATTTCATGGGACTTGAGCATCCAAGGCTTTTGGTAGGTGGGTAAGGGGTATGTCCTAGAATCAAACACCAGTGGATATCAAGAGCCCAATGCACAAGATATTTCAGCAACATGCAACAAAAGCAAAAACAATATTTATAACAATAGATGCTCTAATAATTCATATATAAGCAAAGTCCTTTGTGGAGTTTTCACTAGTCTTTTGGAGCCAGTGAGCACAATAAGGCTTTAATGAGACGGCAGTTGATACACTTACCAAAAAAAGCAGTCATGGAAAAGGGAGCTTGTCTATCCACAAAATGGCTACTCAAATTGAAATGAAACACTCATTTAACTATAAGACAGGGCTGGCATCCAAGTTCCAAAACAGAGAGTGAATTTTCTATAATTGTAGTTTACTACTTTAAAACCGTTCGTACAGAAGCAAATTGATAAAGACACAAGTACACAATGGCAAACCTCCTCTGAATAAATCTTGCCAAGAAAAGCCTATGGTAGAGCTGCCTTAGGATTGTCATAAGTCAGAAATGACTAAAAGGCACATAACAGCAACAACAAGAAACAAGAAACAAAGTACATGACAGATACAGGGCCTGAATCCAAATATCAAGTCACCTATTTCTGCACCCAAAAAGTATCAATTTTACAGATAACAATATCGGAAAGCTTCCCATAATCATATCGGAAAGCTTCCCATAAAAAACTCACACACATGGAGAGAGAAAGAGAAACAACAGTAACAAGGGAAGACATGTGTACACACATGCATACATCATGAAAGGCAGCAAGCCAGCTAACACATTACCTCACTGCCTGGCACTACCTCCACCCTTCACTGCTATCACTTCGCATTTTACCCTTTTCTTTCTTCTGAGCAGCTGAACAAATGTAAAAATGATGCATTGTTCTACTGCTACCTACTACTTTTATGTTTTTAGAATGCTTCTTAACACTAAGCTATTTAAGCCTTGAACAGTGTTTTGTTTCTGCTTTTATTGTATGATTTTTTGCACATTATTTAGAGGATGTTGGTGGACCAAAAAAAAATATTTTATGCTTTGCATGAATAAACTTCCTCATGTTAGCAATGCTGACTCTGGGATAGAAACAGATAAATCAATTTAAGTTGGAATTTTTTTAAGTGAAGGGTCAATGTGATTAAATTTTACGAAAATCCACTCATGTTTCCTTTTTTCCAAAGCTTAACACACAGACAAGATTGTGAGTCAATTCATGATGGTATTTTTCAGTTTCATTCTGATGAGGCTTTTAGTGCAGATGTTTTACTTAAATTTAAATGGCAACTTAACAAACTCAATAATGTAGGCGCGTTACAGACGGGCGGTAGAGGCGCCGTCATCGCGCCGCGATTACGCACGAGGGGCGTGCTTCCGGACGCACCTTGCCCCTCACGCGTAATCGATACATCAAAATGGCAGCGCCCTATACAGATGGGTGCCGCCATCTTGACGTAGCAGATGCTCTGCATCCGCACGTCCCAACCCGGAAGAGACCTCGCGAGTGCGCGCTTTGGCACTTGCGACGTCTCTTCCTGGTTGCCGGAAGGAGCGCGATTTCCACGCTCCTTTTTTGCAGCACGGAGGAGTCGCGCGGTTTGGCTGCTGCGGCTCCTCCATGCTGCAACCGGCAGCGGCCCAAGACCGCCCCTTTTGGGCGGTCTGTAACGGGCTGTAGTTATACTTGCACTGTGCTGGAAGCGTTAATGACATCCTCAGAGAAGCTGAGATGGTAAATGTCTGTTGGAAAGTACTAAATTTAATGTTAATTAAATCAGAATTAGAATAGAGTGGAATGGAATGCAGCAATAGATCTTGTACAAACCAACCAATAGAAAATTGTCCTCACTTCAATAATTACAATTTCTTGAAATTTAAAACTTTCTTTAATTCAGCAAAAATTGGTGTCTCTGGTATACTTGGCATATTTATGACTACTTAGAGAGAAGAAGCTTGTCTACTTCAGCCAAAGGTTAGCAATATAAAACTGATAATGCTTCCCTGTGACAAATGTGGGCACATTCAGTGAATACACCTTTTTGATTGGGTGTATTACAGAATATCAATTTTGTACTGCAAAAAATCTTTGATAGCTGTAGATACACACATTCTTTTCTATTATCTCTCACAGACATGGAATATAACTAATGGTCAAGAATGGCTGGATCCTGCATGATGTTATTGTCAGCAAAAAAAAAATCTTTACTCTAAGGCTGAAAATAGAAACACTCTCCACCTTCTGTTCAATGGTCAGAAAACAGTACTGCTTTCACTACTAAGAATGTATAATTTACAGATGCAAATTTAAGAAATTTTGTTTTTGGAAACAAGATCAGTTTATGTTAATTTATATGCCTGGTCCATGTTCATATGTACTCCCTCATAACCCTTTTTCTTCTTTTACTGTTTTTGTTTTCTTTGTTATCACACTTTAAAAAATCCAGTTCAAAAAATCAAATAATGTAAACACAATTGAATGTAAATATAATCCTTTTTAACATAAATGAAACTTAAGTAATTTTTGTATCTTGTCACTATTAAATACATGAAAACTTTTCACTAACATTTTCTGTTTCTGTACTGACCAGTCTCTCCAATAGAAGTGTGTATTTTAAGCTTTAAAAGATAACACATAACTTCAAATAACATAATTAGGATCAAAACACACTGCAGAAATAATCCAGTTTGAGACCTCTTTAACAGGAAAGGATCAAAATTCAAAATGACCTGAATAGACTAGAAAACGGGCCAAAGCTAACAAAATGAAATTCAACACAGAGAAATGTAAGGTACTGCACCTAGGGCAGAAAAATGAAATGCAGATATTGGATGGGGAACACCAGGCTGAACGAGACTATGTGTGAAAGGGATCTAGGAGTCCAAGTAGACCACAAGTTGAACTTGAGTCAACAGTGTGATGCAGCAGCTAAAAAGGCCAATGCAATTTTAGGCTACATCAATAAAAGTATAGTGTCTAGATCAAGAGAAGTAACAGTGCCAATGTATTCTGCTTTGGTCAGGCCCCACCTGGAATATTGTGTCCAGTTCTGGGCAGCACAATTCAAAAAGGACATTGAGAAACCGGAGTGTGTCCAAAGGAGGGTGACTAAAATGGTGAAGGGTCTGGAAACCATGTCCTATGAGGAATGACTTAGAGACCTGGAGATGTTTCGCCTGGAGAAGATATGATAGCCCGGTTTAAGTATTTGAAGATGTCACATGTCACAAGCTTGTTTTCTGCTGCTCCAGAGAACAGGACAAGGAACAATGGGTGCAAGCTACAAGAAAAGAGATTCCACCTCGACAATACAGTAGGAGGAATTTCCTGACAGTAAGGGCATTTCTGTGGAACACATTCCCTCAGAGAGTGATGGAATCTCCTTCCTTCGAGGTCTTTGAACAGAGGCTGGGTGGCCATCTGTTGGGTATGCTTTGATTGTGATTTCCTGCAAGGCAGGGGGTTGGACTGGATGGCCCTTGTGGTCTCTTCCAACTCCATAATTCTATGATTCTAACTGCCCTGTCTCAGTGCTGGGGAATCCTGGGAAGTGTAGTTTCTTTTGGCACCAAAGCTCTCTGACAAAGACTATAAATATCTCACAAAACTACTTTCCAGGATTCCATAATACTGACCGAGGGCAGTTAAAGCAGTCTCAAACTGAATTATTTCTGCAGTGTGTTTGGACCTTACAGCCCTATACAGCATGCTCACAGTATCTAAAAGACCATTATTTCCCCATAGGAATTTAACCAAATGAGAAAGTGATTTTTCAATCCCAGCAATGTCATAGGTCTCTCTGGTGCAGACACAGAAGAGGGCCTTCATAGTGGCTATTCATGGGCTTTGGAATTCCCTTCCACAAGAGACTAGACTTGACCTATCTGCTCTCCATTTATCAGCAGGTAAAAAATGTTTATTAAACACGTATTTGTTGGTTAAATGGTTGCTGAAGAATCTTTTCCAGGGAGTGTCTGTCCTGTATTTTTTTTAGCTTTATTTTTATGTTTTTAAATGATTTTACACTTCTTAAGATAATGGAGTTTTAATATGATAGCTTGTTTGTTTTTTTAAAACTTTTTTCAATAATCAGATGTTGTGAACTAACTTGTTGTACACCGCCTTGAGTTCCATGTTGTGAGAAAGCCAGAATATGAATGAATTTATTATGGCACATAGCCACCACCAAAATATAGCAAAAATACAAAACATATAAAATCAAGTGTACTGCTGTAGAATATAAAATCAATAAAATAATATAAACATGGTCAGTTTCATCATGGAGAAAGCAATTTGTGACGTTTCCACTATTATGCAATTCTCATCACACATTTTCTATTCCAAGCAACCTTGTGACATATTCAATGTTCACAGTTCTGTATTAACATTTCTTCACATTGGGTACTGCCCAGAACTACCTGTTTGTTATGTATGATGCTGGCACTCTTCAGACACTTTTTTATTTAGCATCTCTACTTGTTAATTAGTTGGGATCAATATGCATTGAGATGATACATTTTAAGCATTTGTTTCATTTTACTTCTGGTTGCAAGAAATACATGAGCACCCTCTAGTGTTCACATATATGTATGCACATAAGTAAAATTATAAGACAGTGCCTTGTAGAAGTAATCAAGCCACTTTGACAGGTCAACATCTTGTTGTTACAACTTGAAACTGAACTTGATTGAATTGAGATTTATGCACACAATTTACTCAACACAAAAGTAAAGAAAAATAAATGCAATTGCTGCTCACAAAAGTATTCAACCCATTTGCTTTAAAATGGCTAAATAACCTGTTGCAACCCACTGCTTTCAGAAGACACTGAAGTAGTTTATCATGTATGCAGTTTTAGTGCCACATGATCCTAGATTTACTTATTTTTGGAAAACACCAGGGTTTGCAGGAGAGCATATATAAACAAACAGCATAATGAAGTGCAAGGAACGGTTAAAAGAAGCACAGAATAAGGTTGGTCAGAAAATATTAGTTGGGGTTAGGTTATCAAAATATATCTCCAACTACGAACATCTTCCAGAGCACTATGAAATCCAGTTACAAAATGGAAAGAATATGACATAACCTTGACTTCACCTACAGAGGACCATTCAGCACAATTCAGTGACTGTCAAAGGAGGGCATCAGTCTCTGAGATGGGAGAAACTAATATCACCCATAAAGGTTGATTTATGGAGGAGTGGCAAGAATGCAGTCAGTGCTTTAAAAATTCACAGCAAAACTCATTTGGAGTTTGCAAAAAGATATAACAAACATGTAAACAGTTCTCTGGTAAATGAGCTAATATTCCCATCCTCGTGGTGAACTGGGGTGGTAGCAGCAACAAGTTGTTTGGGATGCTTTCCCTTAATAAGGATTGGGAAACCAGTCTAGAGTAAGGCCAAGATGAATGGAGACCAATATATGGCAATTCTAGTGAAAAGTCTGCAAGTGGCTTTGGACTGGGATAGAGGTCCACTTTTCAGAAAGACAACGATCCTAACCACACAGCCAAAGTTTTACAATGAAATGGTTTTGAAAGAACTTGGATGTCTTAGAACAACTCAGTGAAACTCCAGACCTCCGTCTGACTGACAATCTGTGTCAAGACTTGAAAGTGGCTGTTTCCAAAATGGTCACCATTCATACAGTCAGAACTGGGACGCTTTTGCCAAAGAGCATGGACAAAAATTGCAGAATACAGATGCACAAAGCTGAGAGACAGTTATTCAATAAGTATCTAAGGCTGTATCTGCACTGCAGAAATAATCCCGCTTGATACCACATTAATTGCTATGGGTCCACTGTCAGCTGAATATGTATGGTATGCTGTGGTGAGTAATTCACTCCACATGCACAGCAAGACTTATGCATGCAAACGTCACTAAGAGAATGTCAGCCAAGGTATGCTTTTTTAATCAAAATTTAATATGCATACACCAAATGTTACTATGGCAAAAAGGGAGCTTGGTGTATGGCTAGGTTTTGCCCAAACTTGGCCACCTCATCTTAGTGCAGAGGGAGTAGTAGTGCTGCCATCAAGATCTTTCTTGGAGAGTCTATCTGCCTTTCCTTCACCACTCAACAATCTCTCTCTCTCAGGTTTACTGGGATAAAAAACTAGCATTTACAGAGTTCCTGGCAGATCCTGACATGGGAGACGGGTGACTGGAGCTCCCTGCCCCACTTCCTCAAGAAACAAAACAGGTTCTTAAACATGAAAACTCTTTAACTAACAAAGAAGAAGACCCTACCCTCTACTTACAAGTGGAAGAACCTAACTCGATAAACATTGACATTAAAATGAATTATTCTTCAATTCCATGTGTTGCCATTCCCAGCCCTACAATCCCTTTCAAATAAACTGAAAACCTAACACATCTGGCTGAACAGTCTCTAGTTTCTTTATAATCTTTCCCTAAGAATCGTTCCCTCAGTTTGACCTGGAGCAGTTAGGTACATGCTTAGACCACTTGTCCTCCGTTTATCCCAGAAGGCTCCTTTCTATCCTCTTTTCTCCTGCTATTGGCTAATGAAAGCCATGTGAGTATCAGGGCCAATCTGATCTCTTTCCCTCATGATTCCTTTCTCAGAACCCCTGAGTTAACCCTTTCTATAGCCTGGACCCTGACCCTGTAGCATCATTACAGTTACTATGACTGAGCAGTGTTTTTTTATAAAATGGTTTTTTTTATCTAGAAAAAAAATCATAGTATTTTCATCCATTCCAGTCTTACATAGTTTCATGCTGTTGGCAATCATCACCTTTCTATCCATATTATACCAGGTCCTTGTCAAACCTGGCTCCACAACGCTTGCAGTCTGTTGAGTAGCATGGCCATGCTGCTGGGATATTATGAATTTTAATGCAAAAATAAATAAAAATAACACCTTGGACTACCCCATATTCTTTCAGCAATGCTAGGCATACTTCATTCCTATCATGCTTAGCTCACCACTTGCAACTGCTAAGAAGATGATCATATTACTACAAAGTGTTCTATCCTTTGCATCTCATAGCAGATGCAAAGCTGCTTATTAGGAGCGGACTGCATAATTGAACCTTTTTTTGCCTCTAGATTTCCTTGACTGTGCCCCAGGACTCCCTTACAGCAACAGATAATCTACCTGCTGTGCATCCTGTAGTAGCTGAAAGAAGAGTGTCACTGCTACATGCCAGCACCACAGATTAATGCAAAACAGCTCAATCTTAGTTTTGAATTTACCTCTTGTACCTCCAAATGGCCCATAAGTCATGTTGAAGGCTGTTCGCTGAAGAGTGTGCTCATACATACGTTTTAGCTGATATTGGTTGCCATGTTCAATATTTCCCAAGTTTCCTATTAAATAAAAAGAAAGAAGATATTATGCTTGTACTATTTTCTTCTTTTGTGGAAATCATATTATAAACTTCATCTTCTATATTTACATTTTTGGGATCAAGGCATTGCAGCATATCACATACTGCTATTCTACAGACCTTATCGCATGGGGTTAAAAGAGCGACTTACCTTTCCCGAATTCAGTGTTAATTCGGGAGGCAGACAGTTCTTATCACACATAAATCACCATCGAATTGCCGCCTGGATCCTTCCTAGATGCAGCCAGGTTCATCTAAGCCACTTCCACAGCCATTTTTAGAAGTCAGAAGTGGCAATTTATGTGTGATAGGAACCGGCTGCCTCCCAAATTAACACTGAATTTGGGAAAAGTAAGCCATGCAATAGGGACCTACCTCTCAGTATTGTATTCTTTAACTGACCATAACACTGTAAACATCAAACCACACTTGTAACAAAAGTGAATGAAAATTTAAATCAAAATACTGTATGTCAATTATGAGGATGGCAGAATTCAACTGTTAAGGAAGGTCTTTATGCTATTCTATCCTGATCTTTATATCTCCTTCACTAATTCTATTAAATCTAAAGATTTACTTTTAATTTGGTGATACCTGTTTAGAAGCAGCCAATCACAGCCCGGGGAGAGCTTGGGGGGAGGATACAGACAAGATTGCCAAGTACTGCTTTTGCATCTTACCTGCCATGATTTTAGGGGCAAGCTAAAATACAGGGATGGGCTATGAGGAGTAACAAATGATGTAAGGGAATGGTTATTACACAGGTGGCATGATACCAAAAGAGAGGAGTCAGGCATGGACTGAAGCATCCAATGTCATTCTTCTGGAAAGGACTTGAAGGAAAGAACAAGGAGCAAGGGGTGCGGTTATGGGAAAAGAGAAAACTAGAGCCAATATTTTGAAATTTTGTATATTTCAATTAAACAGTGTTAATGCTTGCTGTTTATTTCTGACAATGAACATCTCTGGCATGTTACTGAATAAAGATTTGATCAGTTTTAATTACTGGAGACTGAATTACTGAACTTAGTTAATTGCTGGATTTGACAAAGAGGCTTCTCTGCTAAAGAGTTACCGAGTCAGAATGAAATATAGTTAGGACCAGTTGGAGACAAGGTAAAGATCTGCATAGTGTTTTGGGAACTTGACATAGGAAAGAATGCAGGGATTTCTTGTTTAACTTTGTTTTATAATAAATGTTTCTTGTTTTATTTTCTATAACTGTGTCTGGCTGGCCTATTAATGAATGGATGAGACTGGAAACATGTACCACACAACCCACTGATCACACAACCACTTGTACATAAGGATCATCTTGAGGCCTTAGTACCAGATCCAAAGAGGGATCTTAAGGGGAGGCAAGGTTTCTGGAGAGGTGCTTCATCACTTGCTCTTTCAAGACTCAAATCTTCCCGCAAGTTAAACTGATATTAAATCAATTACTTTTATCTTAATTAACCAGAAAAATTCTTCCAGTATATAATCATGACTACTGTATTTTTCCTGTGAGACAACTCACAATGTAAACTTCCCAAATGTCCTCTAATGCTCTCACCATAGCGCAAAGTAGGCCCACCACCAAATAATCCTCCTTCTGTAATTTGTCAATATACTCTGTGGCTGATAACAAGACCCAGTTTAAACATTCAGAAACAGCATATAAGAGCACATGCTTTCACAGAAATTGGGAACTTTCATCCCTCCAAATGTAAATCTTTTTGGAGCTTCTGGGACCTGAAGTCTGAGACATCTAGAGAGCCAAATGTTTTACAATGAAGGTGAGGAAATGTTATGAATAGGCCCACATTAAATCATAAATAGACAGGCTCTGGGCCTCTTAATGTTTTTAGAATCCAACCCTCATCTTCCCTAGCTACTGGACATGCTGGCTGGGACTAATGGAAGCTGGATCCAAAAACATCTAGACGGGCCATAGGTTGGCAACCCCTGCTGTCAGTGGAAAGAGAGAACCCCAGAGACATTCATAAGTCAAATTACTTCTTCTATGACCTCCTAACCTTTCATTTGTAAGGAGCTTTTCAAGTGTGAACGGTAATCAAGCATCCTTTTCCCCATCTATTCCATACCAAAGGGCTACATCATGACCTTTTCCAGTAATTTTGAATGAGCTATCATTCTGTTTGCTGACCTGAATGTGAAACAATAGACAGAGCTTACAACTGTTTACAAACAACTTACTCCAATGCTTTGTGCAAAGATTTTGAGTCCAAAAACATACATAGCTAGGCATTATCAATCTAATGACTCTGGAGATCCTTCTCTTATACTCTCATAAAAGTATGTGTTTTTTAATACAGTCAAACTGTATTCAGCAAAAAAGAAAGCAAGCAAGTCGGTTGTCAATATCCACTTTTTTAAACCATGGATTCAACTATCCATCCACAGCCTGAAAATATTCAAAAATAATATAGATTCCCAAAGAAAACCTTGTTTTTGCCATTTTATATTTCACTATGTCATTGTATTTAATGGGACATGAGCATCCACATATTTTGATATCCAAAGGGAGTCCTGGAACCAAACCTCAGTAGATACCAAGGGCCCACTGTAGTCAGTTATTAGTTGTAGGAATGAACTTAGTTTTAAAAAGCCTTCTAAAATGTCCAGTAAGACTATGGTAACGACATCTCTACTATGAGGGTGGGCAATGTATGGCCCTCTTGATGTTGTTGGACTGCAACTCCCACCACTCCTAGCAACACAGACAATTACACTGAGCCCTTTCTACTCACAGGGGCTTTCCCCTTCAAATGGGAAAAAATGCACATCACACCCCTTATTATTCAATGGGCAGTGACATGTGTGCATCCACATGCACATGCTACCATGGAATAATATAGACCATGGCAAGCTGAGGATGCTCCAATCAATGGATTGCAAACCCACAATACTGTATAATGAATACTGCAGCCCAACATCATCTGGAGGATCACACATCTTCCAATGCCATTCTAATGTATCCAGCTTTATTATTCATTATTCAGGCTTAATAATATATTTTTCTTTTCATCCTTTTCTACATAATCAGTACTCTTCAGCTTTATACTTTTTTGCTGCTGTCTCTAGCTCCCCATATGAATATGTTTGCTTACTGCTGGCAGTATTTCAGGAGACCAACTGGCATAAAAATCTTCACCTTATTAAGGGTCTTATATACTGCATCCCACCAAAGACTAATTTTACTAGGGCATCAAGAACAGAACATTTGCTCATTATACCACTAGCCTATGTCAAATACTTCAGACAAAATATACATATTATAATTGCCCAACTCAAAGAAAATGTAGGGAAAGGAGAACAAAGAAATGAAATTATCTCCACAATCTAAATAAATTTGCTTTTACCTGAGACAGCATATACACACAGTTTTTTGCAATGTAATACAGCTAAATGAAGCAGTTCTGTACCACTGCCAAGAAAAGAAAAAAGAAAAAAAACATGAGACACACTTTTAAAGAAAACTTCATTCATTTAAGAGTAACAGACCAGTAATACTTGCATTTAACTTTACAAAGCTATGACACACAGTACAACTCAAAGAGCATACAAATTCAAGAACCTTGACAAATTTATGGTCAGAATTCAGCTGTACGTAAGATCCTCTGTGGAAGTAGCTGAACATATGTTGCACATTTGGTGTCTTAGTTCAGTTATATGATATTGCTATTCAACATAAGGGCAGTGTAGCACAATTAATGCATAACCCCATATGCAGAGATTTACTCTACAAAACCTCAATGTAGGCTCTGCATTTACACCTACATGTTCATGCCTCTCATCCTGGTAACTCCCTGAAAATATGTTTTGTCTTTGCAAACATAACTAATAAACATGCTCATTTATCATTTCACAATCTATATGCAAGGCAGTTTTCACATTACATGGATGAAGTGCATTTGAACACCTCTACAGAATTCTAATCAATATATAGTTATAAACTGAGAGCACAACAATGCAATATTCTTTGAAAGACTAATGAAAAAATTTAAATCTGCAAATTTGTTTACCTTAATTAAGTGCAATGTAATTCAGTACCTTGAGAACTCTATTAATATTTAAACTGCCCAACAAATAAGGATAAGTATTAAATGTTCACTCTGTTCAAATATCTTGATTTAGAGGATAACAAACAAACTGAAGACTCATATACTATAGCATCCCCTTTGGAATGCTGATACAGTACGCCCTCCACGTAAGGCAAATAGCATGTATGCTCAAGCCCCATTAAAAATAATGGGACTTGTGCATGACGTGCAGCGCAATGCACATGCCACGGGTGTGTGCACCATTGCAACCCCATCGTGTGGCTTTCAGCATAAGCTGAAAGCTGCGTCAAAGGCGCCCACATATGACGCAGGCGCACTGTATCTTCTTTCATTTCCTGGTTTCTTCTAACCATCACTTGCAATGATTTCTCAATTAGACAAACTACTCAGTGTCACTGGTGTGGTGACAGAACTACAGCCTAGCTTCATCCTAGTAAAAGTTTTCAGAGGAAGAGGAAGGAGATTTTAATCTCCCTTTGGAAAAGAAAGGTGCTGGATGGTTGACCTTCTTGAACTCCTGATTCTGTTCGGAATGAGAGCAAGCAAGGTAAATTATCTTTATACAGCCTGTTTCTTACCAGAACTGGGCTCCCAAAGCACACCAAACAACTAACTGAGCTGGCAGAAACCTTATTCCTCTGGGAACCAAGCTGTAGGTAACTGGCTCTCCTTGGGCACCCTGTTTAGCAGTGCTGAAGTAAGTGTGTGTGTGTGTGTGTGTGTGTGTGTGTGTGAGCAATTTGCCAAAAACTCCACAACATTTCCGGGGGGGGGGGGGGGAGCTTATATGTACATGGCATCAATAGCCCACATGTTGCCTACTCCTGATATAAATACTAATGAATTTGTTTCTCAAATATTAGCTTTGTTATGCATATTTTACTAGAATTCAGGTCAGAAATATTAATAAGATATAGTATGTCATCAAAAAATGAAGCAACAAAATCCACATTGGTTCTAGCAGAGCTGCCACAATATAACCCCAAGATACTTCATAAAGTATATCTAGTTTACCCTTAGGGAACCAAGTTAGCTGGAATGATAAACTTACTCAACCTAAATCTCCTAATTAGCATGATCATTAGTAACAATACTGATTGTTTACTTACGAAACAAATTTTCCTACTTCCACCTGCAGTATTGGCTCACGTAATTGCACTTCCAACAGCAAATCTTCAGGTTGCATAGCATCTCCTGGTTTTATGGGATGGGGATTATAGATTCTAAGAAACCCCATATAACTGCCCACAATAATTTTATCTGAAAAATAAACATCCAAGAAATAAAAATCAAATGTGCACAAAATATCTTCTGCTGTCTTGCTTCTTCTATAAAAGACAAAATTCTATGGTTGCAGTCCTATGAACACTTGAGAGTAAACTGTATAAGACTCAATAGAACTTACTTTCAAACAAACATACACTGGATCACGCTGCATAGCTGTTTAGCTACAGATTACAGAAGAATTATTAATATTAATAACTTTATTTATACCCCACCTTTTCCCTCATTATTAAGACTCAAGGCAACTCACATTATTTTTAATAAATTATGTTTATTTATTGTATTTATACTCCATTCTTCAGAAATGCTCACAGAGCAAAACAAACAGTACAGATTTTTTTTAAAAAAAGATGACCATTAAAATAAACTGTAAGACTGAAGACAATTTAAAAATTCATTACAAAATTATTTTTTAAAAAACAAAGAACAGTACAGCACACTATTAAAGGCCTTTTCTTTTAAAAACAGATAGTTCACTCAGGACTGTGAATTTTTTGGAAAAAAATATTTCCTGGCAACAAACAGGCAGCAAGGAAGGCAGCAGTGTCACCTTCTTCTTCTTCTCACACACAACCAGCTTATATAGGTCTGCCTCTGGATTATCCACTCCCAGCATGCGTCTGGGGAAGTACGATCAACTCCATGAACGCTCACGCTACCAACTTATTTCTTTCGGTTAGTCTCAAAGGTGCTACAAGATCCCTTTGCACATTTCTCAAGAACATTCTAGAACCTAGGAACAACTACAAGAAAATCCACTTTCACATTCCCACCTAATATGCCTATAAGAGTGGAAGGACTGAGAGAAAGGGTCTGGGCAAATCTGTATGGTAGAATACACAGCTTCAGATAAATTGGACCAAAGCTATGCTGGGCTTTATAGGGTTTCGTTGCAAGAAATTTGAATTATACCTAGAAACAAATTAGTACACAGTGAATCTATTATAACAAGTGAGTTATGTCCTCCTTGTCACCAGACGTGATCAACTTTCTGGCTGCAGCCGTTTATACCAGCTGTCATTTCAGAACAAAGGTAGCCCCACATTATAGTGCATTACAGTAATTCAGATGAGAAGTTAACTGTAGCATGTTGTCTCCTTGGCCAGATCAGACATCTCCAGGGATGGGCACAACTGGCTCACTAGTTTTAACTGGGCAAACATACACCTTGCCAATACTGAAGACCTGCCATCCAGGTCCTGGGTTGAACCTATGTCTTCAGGGAAGGTACAACCTCATGCAGCAGAGCCTGTATCCCTGTTCCTGATCTGCTTTTTGACTAGCGTTGAGCACCGCTATCTTTCCTGGATTAAGGTTCTGTTTGTTGATTGTAAGCATATTAACACAAATTTAAATCCCTGTAAGGCTAATAAAGCATACTCCCCCCTCCAAAAAAAACCCCCAACACTTGGGATTACAGTCTCTACCTAGTGAAAATTCTATTTGAAACATCAGACTGCAAGGAATAACATTTCACAGGCAATATTAGTCACTCATCAGATCTAGTGATATGCACTTACCTTGTTCAGTGCTACTGTTGTCAACATTAGCAACACATAAGCATCCTTGATCAAATTCCTCATCGTTGCCAACTACTGTAGACCACCACTCACGGGCTTTAAATAAAGACATTCTCCTTCAGGCCTAGTTGGAAAAAACAGGATATTATAAAAGCAATATTATATATTGTTTTCAACAAATGCTTATGCAAACTTGCTCTTAATATCTATACACTGTCACCAAGATTTTTGTTGTTGAATACTACATTAAATGATGGTGTTAATTATGCATCTTGCTCAACCTCCCCGTACATCCTTTCTTGAATAACAGACGGTACACACTGACATTTTTATAGATTTCCTTCATATTCTACAAAAAAAAAAGATACAATGGAATGGAGTCCCACAAATCAAAATGAAAATGCACCTGTTGCTGTTGTACTGTATCACAGAGGCAGAACAATCCTGATCTATTACGGTTAACTCAATGTCCCACTGGTGCTTTCCATTCTATGTCACAAACTGCTTTTTAAAACTCAGGAAGCTTTTATTGGAAAGAGCAGAATTAGTGCCAACTGCAGGTGCAACTTCTTCTGCATTCTGAAAGACCAAAATGCCACACTGTGTCGCATTTATTCATTTTTAAAAAACCTTGGCCTGTTACAGACAGCCAAAATAAAGCTGCTTCAAGTCACTTTGGAGGTATGGTGTTTCAATGATACATGCATCCTAAGAGTCCAGTAGCCACACCAAAGACTGGAGCGTGGCTTTGGTGTGGTTTCTGGATTCTTAGGATGCGTGTATCATTGAAACACCATACCTCCAAAGTGACTCGAAGCAGCTTTATTTTGACTGTCTGTAAAGGGCTCTTGTTTCCAAAACTTGGACTAAATTGTTTAATTATTTCATTTCTAGAACTCATTGGTTTTGGTAATAAATATTCTTAGAATTGTTTTAACCGTTTTATCACAAACAATATTTATTGGTTGTGTACCAATCCATGCTTCATATTACTTTGCAGGTAATTTTGCCCATTTTGTTTTAAATACACAGTAATGTAATACTATTAACAGAATACATGACTATTTCTCATTTTCACTGAAAGCTGTTTAATCCTATGAATCTATTTAATGTTACTGTTAATAACTTAGTATTAATGCTAGCATGTGTTACAAACGCAACTATTATGAACATTATTTCACACACCTCTAATTCATAGCATGTGACTTGAAGGTATATACAAACACACACAGTTCATTGATTTAAAATGAAGATCTTCACATCAGTATGGAAGATGGACAATATGTTAACAGTAAAACTAGAGGAAAAGAAATAAGTAGAATATGAAAACTGATCATATGTACAAAAAAGTAAGTTGGTGTCTACAGAACACATTAATTAAAGCAGTAATCTTCTGAGCATTTAACATTTAACATCTGGCCTTCCTTTTCTGTCCTGAGCTTTTTCCCTGGAGAGGTAGACCTAGCAGCTTGCAAGGGCATGTGTGTGTCCTTCCTGTCCAACTGAGTGCCAACCACCTTCTGGGTATCACTTGGTACAGTCTGCACTCCCTGCACCCTCTTGGTGATGCCACTAATTCGTGATGCAGCTTTTCTTTCTTGAAGGGACTAGACTCTACTTTCTAGAAGAAGCTACTTTGCCCAATTATTGCAACTTCCTTCAAAAGAGGAGAAACCTCTCACTTTTAGGGATGGTCTGCAAAATCAGCATCCAAAATGCCTTCTTGCCCCCGCCTCCCTTTCTCACTGCAGTTCCTTGAAGATGAAGAGAAGTCCTGGGAATAGGATTCAACATTTTGAAGCAATGTAACTGGTAATACTGGTCCACAAACATGTCTTCTGTTCTTGATGTTTACGGGTGAATGCCACTGCTTATATATCCAAAAGGCACCACTGTCACATGCGACAGGTTTGATGAAGTGCAAAGGGAAGAGAAATCCCCCCCCCAAAAAAAAACCAGACCAAGAACTGAGTTTAAACGCCATATAAGGCCTTTGGAGAAGAGATTGAAAACCAGGCAGGAGGGAGAATGGAACAGAATATCATGGAGGGGGATTTGGTTGTCTGGAACAGTGCAGGTTCCTCTTGTAATATAGGAATATTGTAATATATTGTAATACAATCCTCTTGTAATACAAAACAACACAGGGCAAATCATGAGTATAACATGCAGGGCTATTCCATCTAGTTCTCTATTGTAATCGCCTTGCCCTTGTGACATAAGATAAGGAACTCAATCCAGTAGGACACAAATAGGCTGTTCTAATACCTGCCTCCTTTTATCTAGTACATGGTGAAGAAGAGGCTAGAGATTTCAATAATCCACCTCTTGGCCTAGCAGCACAAGGACAGTTACATTAACGCAACTATTTTACACACACACACACACTTTTTAACACCGACCGGGGGAAACACATCCCAACCGCCTGCTGCCCTAACTGATTTCAAATCACAATCTATTTCCCATAAGTAATTATTCTAAAAATGTAACTTGACACATGAAACACAAAAGCACTTTAGTTATTAATCTACAGGAGACCAAGACAAAACAGAAAGCCTTTCCAGCAGTAAATATCATTCTGAATGAAACTACTGTATTGGTTTTCTGTAATATTTCTATTGATTTTTGTAATATTTGTAATGAGTGTCCATGTTGTCACGGGCAATTAGCTCACAGCTGTAACATACTTAGAAACTGCTTAGTGTGGTATCAAGCGGTATATAAACGAAGCCGCTATTGCTATTACTACAGAAAGTGATATGCTGCCATAGCCGTGAATGATGTTTGTGTATAATACGCTTATTCAGGTAACACAGTAGTAACTGTTTTCCTGGGCTCAACCAGTGGCATCATTAGAGGGGTGCAGACTGCACAAGGTGACACCCTAAAGAAGGGGTGACACTGCTGCTCCTTAGACATCTGCGTTTTGGCAGGAATGAGCTGTGGCAATCAACTCTTTGTTTAACATGCTGCAAGAGATGGAGTGAGTGGGAGGAGAGAGGAGAGGAAGGCCTGCCGGAAGAGAAAGGTTTCAGTCGCTTTTTTAAATGCCTCCAATGAGGATAATTGGCGAATCTCTTCCGGCAGGTCATTCTAAGCTTTAGGAGCCATAGCAGAAAAAGACCTCTGGGAAGTCACCACCAATCTGGTCTTTTTTGGGATGTAAAACATTTTTCCCAGAGGAAGGGAGCGTATGGGAAGGATTATATGGGAGGAGGCATTCCTTCTAATAGACTGGACCCAGGCCATGTAGGGCTTTGTAGGTGATAACCAACACCTTGTCCTGAGCCTGGAAGCTAATAGACAGCCAGTGTAATGACTTTAGAATAGGTGTAATTCGGTCAAACCTAGATTTTCCGGTGCCATGTTTTGTATCAATTGGAGCTTCCAGACGTGGCACAAAGGTTGCCCCATGTAGAGCGCATTGCCCCACAACAAACTCCAACTCCCAGAATTCCATAGCAAGACGAGAGGTTACTAGAGCATGTACGACCGTTTCTAGGTCCTGCTGCTCCAGGTAGGGGTGCAACTGGCATATCAGCCGAAGCTGATAACAGGCACTCCTGGCTGTCGCATCAGTCTCAGAAGACAGTTGAAGCGACAAATCCAGGCGCACTCCCAAGCTGCGGACACAGTCTTTGAGGGGAAGTGTGACCCCATCTAGAACTGGTGAACTTATCTCCAAACCCGGATTTGGGTTACCTATTGCAAGTACCTTCGTTTTATTTGGATTCAGCTTAAGTCTATTTTCCCTCCTCCAATCCATTACCGACCTCAGACAGTCATTCAGAGGGGAGATGCCATACTTGGTCACCGAAGCAGTCTGAGACATGGAGAAGCCAATTTGGGTGTCATCAGCATATTGATAACACCCTGCCCCATGTCTCTGGATGATCTCACCCAGCGGCTTCATGTAAATGTTGAATAGCATTGGAGACAGTATCGCGCCTTGAGGGATACCCGATTTGAGCCAAACAACTGTCCCCAAGCAACACCATCTGGAACCTACCCGAGAGATAGGACTGGAAGCACTGCAAAGCAGTGCTCCGGTTCCTAGTTCCCTCAAGCGTTCCAGAAGGATGCCATGGTCTTCTATGGTATCCAAGGCTGCTGAGAGGTCCAAGGGCACCAAGAGGGCCACGCTTCCCCTGCTGATGCCCATCTGGGGAAGGAGGCTGAAGTCTAGCAAGCTGCCAACTTCTTTCTTTCAGTGAGTCTCAAACAATAATAATAACAACAATAATAACAACAACAATAGTAATATGCATCTGGGGAGTAGGCTGAAGCCTAGGAAAGCCCTCGCTGTCAACTCTCAAAGGCTTTACAACAGTGGTTCCCAACCTTTGGTCCTCCAGGTGTCTTGGACTTCAACTCCTAGAAGCCCCAACAGCATGGGATTCTGGGAGCTGAAGTCCAAAACATCTGGAGGACCAAAGGTTGGGAACCACGGCTTTACAACAAGATCTCTGTACATACTCTACATACATAGGGCTATATCTTTGAATTCTATCAAAGTCACACTCTCTCAGCCTCAGAGGAAAGCAATGGCAGGGGAAACGTTCTCCTTAAGGCAGGAACATCTTACAACAACCACAACAACCACAACCACAACCTCTCTCCTGAGTCACTCTCAACACGTGTCGGCGCTTCACGTGTCGCGCCCATTCCCACGAGGGGCTCCCTCCAGCGTCACTCACCGGGGGCCGGCGGCAGGGAATCCGTTTGCTCGCCTCCCTCCCTCGCGCCGCCCCCGCTCCTCCTCCTCCTCCCTGACCGAGCAGCAACGGTCCTCCTCGGAGCCAGGGAAGGAAGGAGGCTGGAGCCCTCCTCGCCCCACAGACTTCAGGCGGAGCAAGGTAGGAGGCAGGAGCCGCCGTCCGAAGCGCCCCTCCTGGGACCCCGCATCAGGGAGGGAGAGCAAATGGCGGACACGGCTCTCAGGGACCAACTTTCCTAAAGTCAGAGTAATACTCCTTTGGCAAACGCAGCGCAAACTAGACTTGTCCCCTTCTTCTCGCCGTCGCCGCCGCCATTTTCCCTCCCGTTGTCATAGCGCCTCCACACAACCAAAATCCTGGCCCCGCCCCACTTTCGGGCCGGTCAAATTGGGAGAGGGTTATTTATAAGGCGGCGCGGGGCCTTCTGGGAGATGTAGTCTTGGCGCGACGAGGCAAACAAAAATGGCGGCTTGGATTGTACCATTGTGTACATAGGGGGGACGGTTATGGTTCAGTCTCGTGTCTTTGCTCCCTTTTGACCACCTGAGAGTGTGAGGTGTTTTTCTTTAAGCGATAAAGGGTGCTTTGTTTGTGAAGGTAAAGAAAAATCGGCGTAGAGGAACGAAATAGGAAAGGAGGGTTAAAATGGTTTCGCCCGTCCGTCCTTATGCGCATGCGCAGTCGGTGACTGGAGGGAGGCCGAGCGTTTGCAACAGAAGCAACGGCCATTTGGTTGTCAGACGCTTTGGGAGACGGTTGCGAGGGCGGGAAGCGGGGCTGAAGAAGGGAAGCGCTTCTCCTCCATGGACAAGAGCGCCGTGGCCAAGATGGGAGCGGTGGCCAGCGCCAGCGTCTGCGCCTTGGTCGGAGGGGTGGTCCTGGCCCAGTACATCTTCACCATCAAGAAGAAGACCGGCAGGAAGACCAAGATTATAGAGATGGTAGGCTCTGGCTGCATCCGCACTGGAGATATAACCCGGTTTGGCAGCGCTTTAAACCCTTTGGCTCTTTGCTATGGAATTCTGGGAGTTGGAGTTTGTTGTGGGGCCCTGGGCCCCACAACAAACTCCAACTCCCAGAAATAGCAAAGAGCCAGACAAAGGGTTTAAAGTGCGGCAAACCGGGTTTATATCTCGTTTCTGACATATGAGAGCCCTAAGATGAACTTGTCATGGTTTTGTTCATTTGTTTGGCAGGTTTCGTTCAGAGGTTGCTTGCCATGCCTCCCTTAGGCTGAGAGAGTGTGACTTTTTTGCCCCATGGGCTTCCATGGCTGAGTGAGGATCCAAACCCTGGTCTCCCATAGACCTACTGTACCAGGATAACAACATTTCCATCCTCCTAGAGACAACTCGAAAGCCTCTTCCAATGCAACTCTTTTCCCGCAGCCCTCCACCTTTATTTGTGATTTGCACTTCGGTAGCCAAACTCCACCATCTATATACGCTCCCTCTCTCTCTGTCTCATTATATATCAACACACACCATTATTTCAGGGTCGCGTTAAGGTAGGCTTGCTGATTCCGCGCCATTCACATTTCACCATGCTCAGTAAGAATTCAATGAGAGTGCTTTGTTGTCTTTCTGCGTTGTGGCCTGCACACACAGCGACAGCAGAATTGGCCGCTAGAGTAAAACCTGCTTCCTCCCCACAAGCTTTATTGCGTTGTTCACTGGCAGACGCTACCACAATCGAACACTGGATCCTTGTGTTTCTCCAGCGCTCTTTCACTTGCTCCCAAAGCAAGGCTGCTGAAACTATCGGCCTAAACAGAAGACGAGGAAAGGCGCTGGTAGGCTAAAAAGAGCTTTGTAGAACAGAACTCTCGTCGTCAGAGGGTTGTTTACACCTGTACTTAGAATAAGTTGTTGAAACCAATGGGACACCTGCCTGTGTTGGTGTTAATAGTAGTAGGAGGGTGTGACTGCAACTCTGTCATGCATCTGTTTAGATGCGACTCCCAGTGGTTCCAGTCTTATGTTCCCAAGTGGAGAACATGAGTGTAAGGAAATTGGCGTTGGGAAACATTGATAGGATCCGGTCAGTGCAACCTGTTCTCTGTTATATTTCGGGATGCCTCCAAGCCATTTTTTGACTTCTGGCGACCTAAAATGAACCTTCATAGGATATTCTTGGCAAATTTCTTCAGAATTGCAATCCCTGAGCGGAGAAGGGTGATTAAACTCTTGAGTTTTACACTAACTAATAATAATAATTACTTTATTTGTATACCGCTCAAAGCGGTTCACAGAGTCTTTAAAAAACACATAAAAACACGCATCATAATGTTATCTATACAATTAAATACCAATAAAAACCAAAGCAGCACATAAACAAACACAAACATGGAATCTGTCGATGCAGTTAGCCATTTCTATCAGAGAAACATTCTCTATAAAGAGTCCATAGGATAGGCTAACCAAAAGAAGTGGGTCTTTAAAGCCTTTTTGAAGGCATCCAATGTAGAATCCTCCAAAGCCTTGGGGAAGTTTGTTTCCAGTACATTGATGCAGCCGATGTAAATGCTCCTCTGTGAGTTGCCGCCAATCTCACCTCAGGATGTATAGTAAATTTTTCCCTGATGTTTGAGAGTGCGGGTGGACTATATGGGGGAGAGCGTTCCTCAAGTAACTCGGCCCAAGCCACTAGGGCTTTATAGGTGATAACCACACTTTGTATTGAACCCGGAAGCTAATGGTAGCCAGTGAAGAGATCTTAATCCCGGTGTTATATGGCTGGCCTGGAAGTTCATCGACCAATCTGGCTGCAGCGTTTTGAACTAGTGAAGCTTCCAACCTGGTACAAAGGTAGCCCTTTGTTTTTCCCTCATCCAGCCATTGCTGGCCTTAGGCAGGCATCCAAGGAGAATGCCATCTATTCATGGAGATGTATAAATGACAATTCCAGTCTCTATTATGCCTTTCTCCTTTCTTAAATTAGTGTTTGTCCAGTAATTACAGTTTCAATGTGCTTGCTTTCTGTACAATCATTCTGGTGTACCTTCTCTCTGAATATCCCAGTTATGTTGTTGCAAATTATACAGGTAAAAACCAAATATTGGCATTGACCCTGTGCCCTTGGGTCTTAGAATCAGAGTTGGAAGAAACCACAAGGGACATTCAGTGCACCCCTGACAGACACTATCCAGCTTCTTTTTAAAACCTCCAAAGAAGGGAGGCCACCCCACTCCAAGGGGACATGTTCTACTGTGGAACAGGTCTCACTGTCAGGAAATTCTTCCTAGTGATGAGGCAGAATCTCTTTTCCCATAGTTGAAATCCATTCCTCCAGGACCTGTTTTCTAGAACTGCAGAAAACAAACTTGCTTGTGCGGTCTCTTCCAACTCTATGATTCTATGCTCCATAAACATCCCTTCAAATATTTAAACAGGGCTATCATATCACCTCTTAAACTTCTCCATCCTAAACGTACCCAGCTCCCTATCAGACCTTTCACCATTTTTGTTGCTCTCCTCTGGACAGACTCCAGCTTGTCAACATCCTTTTTGAATTGTGGTGACCAGAACTGGACACAATATTCCAGATGAGGTCTGACCAAAGCACAATAGAGTAGCACTAATACTTTAGTTCCAGACACTATACTTCTGTTGATGCAGTCTAGAATCACATTGGCTTTTTTAGCTGCCACATCACACTGTGAACTCATGTTCAACTTGTGGGCTACTGGGACTCCTACATCCCTATTGGTCTTGTTAAGCCAGATGTCCTCCATCCCTTATCCATGCATTTCATTTTTTATGCCTAAGTGCAGTACATTTCTCCCTGTTGAAGTTCCTTTTGTTAGTTTTGGCCCACCTTTCTAATCTGTTATGGTCATTTTGAATTTTGATCCTGTCCTCTGGAGTATTCGCTAGCTACTCCTAATTTGATGTCCGGAATGTGTGTCTGACTGTGCCTGGTTTCTCCTTTCCATTGTATAACAAACTCCAAGAGAATATGATCACTCCCACTTAAGGATCCCACCACTTGCACCCCATTAACCAGGTCATCCCTGCTGGTTAAGATCAGTTCTAAAATATCTGATCCCCTTGTTGCCTCTTCCACATTTTGGACAATAAAATTATCTTCCAGGCAAGTGAGGAATTTGCTAGACCCACCACTATTACATCTCTCCTTTCTGAGTGTGTGGTCATTTGTTTGTTTAATTCCTCAGTCTGAGGTCCAAAACACAGTGCAGAAATAATCCAGTTTGAGATAGCTTTAACAGCCCTGGCTCAATGCTAGAGAATTGCGGGAAGTATAGTTTTGTGAGACATTTAGCCTTCTCTGTGAGAGAAATCTGGTGCCACAATAAACTACAATTCCCAGAATTCCTTAGCAGTAAGTCAGGGCAGTTAAAGTGACCTCAAAATGGATTGTTTCTGGACTTTGTTTTGGACCTGAGTCAGGGTCAGAATGCTGCTGCAGGATTGGTGATAATTAAAGTAAGAAGCAATAAATTATTGTCAGACCCAGTAATATAGTGATACTGCCTCTTTTCCGCTTTTTGCTGCTCCTTTTTCTGGTCACTTTGGGTGGTGTTAGTATCGTATAAGCATCACGCCCTTGAAGTAGCAGAAAGTCACTTTATTTGACCCGTCCGTTTAGGGTCTTTGATGAAGCTTTATCCAGTTTCTGTCTCTGAATATGGCTTTCACTGCCAAAAAGGAACTCTGGACAGGAAACTCTCAGCACAAGTGATGTAGGAGAAAGACTATCACAGGTAGTTCTTGATAGTTGTAGGAATATCTAATTAGTGAACAGAAATAAGTATGTTTTTGATACTTATGGACATCTGCTGTGATGTCATGTTGCTCTTAACCATAACCATTAAGTAGAATTGTTTATTAACCAAAGTAGGTTTTCATGACAAATATGGTCTGATTAGCATAATCATTGTAAGATGTGAATCAGTCATCTACAGAGTAGCTTTACTAGCCCCAGAAAGATTTCCCTCATTTGACAATCATGCCTTTTTAGTTTAATATTGCAGTCTGCATGCAGAATTGCTCTTGTAGCCTAGTATCTTCAGTCTGGTGTCTTTCTGCGCATGCTTGTAAAGAATGATCCAAAGCTGTGTAATAAAGATCTGTACAATCCAAATCAGCATATCAGACTGCAGTTCTATTTAAATATGCCATAATTGTGCCACTTACTGTCAAGGAATTTCTATGTGGTATGTAATTTGCATAGAGTTACAATTGCTCTGTTATCTCTCTTGTGTAGAGCTATGCTTTGAATTAAAAGTTGTTGTTGTTATATAAAAGCAAAGATATTGGGTGGGAGCCAAATTAAGCTGTTTGGATATGGTTTGTGTTGAAATCAGTAGAAAACATAGTCATGACAGCTCCAATTAATATCAGTGCAAACTAAGGACTAATTAAGAAGTTAAACATAGTTAGGGGCTGTGCAGACCACCCCTAAGGGGCGGCCTGCAGACGCTTCCATTTTCCCGCTGCAGCCCCAATCTGGCCTTTCCTGATGCAGCACCAATCTGGCCTGTCCAGGGCACGAAAAGGAGCTGCAAAAAGCGGCTCCTTTTTGTTTCCTGGAAAGGTGCAATAGCCACAGCACCATGGCTTTACAGCACTCCTTTGGCGCTGCACCATGAAGACAATAGTGCCAGAAGAGTGCTGTGACGCCATGAACTGTGCAGTACAGTGCACGGTGTCATGCCTCCTTGGGCGTGGAGCCAGGGCATGCATCATATGGATGCCATGCCCCAACTCTGCCCCCAATTCAGCCTTTAAGGCCAATCTGAACAGGGCCTTAGTTGGGAGTAAGCTGAACTAAATATGAAACACACTTCTGAGTAGACATGGATGAGTGCACTTTAGGGTTAGATCCCAGATTTTTTTGTCATTTGTAATGACATCATTACAATGATTGTGTCAGTTTAGGGAAGTACACAGCCTTTTTCTGTTAGTCAGTCTTGCTTTATACTACATCATTTCCAAAGGGAAAGTTCTATGATGGTCCAAAATAGAGTAATTAATTGCAGTATAATTTTTTGAGTTATTTCTTTGTATGTACAGATAAAGTTTATTGCCTATTATATATTTGTAGACTAGTTCCTATAGAAACAGTGATGTCACACTAGAACACAAAACATATGCTGACATAAGCACAGAACAAAGTCATACCGTTTAAAAAAAACTTGGACTTCTCTCATAAAGATGACAATTATACACTTTCATTAAGTTTTATGATTTTTCTGGAATTTAGTAAGTAAATATAAAACTGTTTTCCCAGTTCAATGAAATAAAGAACAAGGGGGGGCTTCACCTTGATCCTAACCATGTTGGTTTCAGTGGAACATGGATCACTGTGGCTCAGTTCAAACAGCATGCAAAAACACAACATGATGGTTTATCATGCTAACTGTGTTAACTCTGCTACTTAGATTCTTATGTCTTACTATCTAAAACATAATGGCCATTATTTTGACCATTGTTTTAAAAATGATAAATAAAATAATCTTAAACTTCTGCTCTCCCTAGAAGCCACGATGACCAAACCGAAGCTGTCGTACTTTGTTGTACATGAGAAGACACAACTCAGTGGAAAAGCCAATAATGCTAGGAAAGGTGGAGGATAGGAGAAATTGAGGAAGGACTGACATGGATAATAATAATAATAATAATAATAATAAAATTTATTTCTACCCCGCCCTTCCAATAGATCAGGGCGGCTTACAAAAGTGCATCAAGTGCACGCAGATACAATTAAAAACAGTTAGCAACAGACAACAATTCACAAAAACTAAAAACAGGAATAAAAGCCCCGTCGCCCATCCTCGTGGCCACGGAAGAGGAGGGGAGGCCCACAGGAACTTAATCGGGGAATGCCTGCTTAAATAGGAAGGTCTTAAGATCCTTCCTAAATTGGGCCAGGGTGGTAGATGAGCGGAGCTCAATGGGCAGCGTGTTCCAAAGTGCTGGGGCAGCTATAGAAAAAGCCCTTCTAGACGTAGAAGCGCGTTTAGCCCCAGGCGCCTTCAGCAGCTGCTGCCCAGATGTTCTGAGGGTGCGAGGCGGATTGTACGGGGAGAGGCGGTCCTTTAGGAATCCTGGGCCCAAGCCATTTAGGGCTTTATAGGTGATAACCAACACCTTATATTGAGCTCGGAAGCGAACGGGCAGCCAATGAAGATCTTTAAGTACAGGTGTTATGTGGCTGGTCCTGGGTACGCCAGTGACCAGCCGGGCTGCCATATTCTGTACCATTTGCAGCTTCCGAGTTTGGTATAAGGGTTGCCCCATGTAGAGTGCATTGCAGAAATCCAATCTCGAAGTTACCAGAGCATGTACCACAGTTTCTAGGTCCCTCCGGTCCAGATATGGGCGCAGCTGGCGAATCAGCCGAAGCTGATAACAAGTGCTCTTGACCGTCGCATTCACCTGAGCAGTCAGATGAAGCGACGAGTCAAGAAGCACTCCCAAACTGCGCACGGAGTCCTTCGCAGGGAGCGTGACCCCGTTCAGGACAGGTGGAACCACCGCCATTCCTGGACCGGGAGAACCTATCACTAGTACCTCCGTTTTCTCTGGATTCAGCTTGAGTCGGTTTTTCCTCATCCAGTCCATTACTGACTCCAGACAGGCCACGAGAGGAGAGACGCCATCCCCGGTCACTGCATCAGTCGGAGACATAGAGAAAATAATCTGGGTGTCATCAGCGTACTGATAACCCCGCGCCCCATGTCTCCGGATGATCTCTCCCAGCGGTTTCATGTAAATGTTAAATAGCATGGGAGACAGAATGGCTCCTTGAGGGACCCCAGTTTTAAGGGCCCGCTCGCTGGAGCACACGTCCCCCAGCTGCACCATCTGGGATCTCCCAGAGAGGTAGGACCGGAACCACTGGAGCGCAGTGCCCCCGATTCCCACCTCAGCCAGGCGTCCCAGAAGGATACCATGGTCTATGGTATCGAAAGCCGCTGAGATGTCCAAGAGCACCAACAGGGACACGCTTCCCCGGTCAGCGCTCAGACGGAGATCATCGACCAAGGCGACCATGGCCGTCTCAACCCCGTGACCCGCCCGGAAGCCAGTTTGAAATGGATCCAGATAATCCGTTTCATCCAAGACCGACTGAAGCTGGAGCGCAACCGCCCTCTCGATCACTTTCCCCAAAAATGGTAGCAGAGAAACAGGCCGATAATTATTATGTACCAGGGGGTCAAGGGAGGGCTTTTTTAGGATCGGTCTTACAATGGCCAATTTAAGATCCGATGGAAATCGCCCATCCCTGAGAGAGGTGTTAATAATCCGGCGTAACAAAATAGTTACTACCGGTCCCCCCTGGGCCGCTAACCATGAGGGGCAGGGATCAAGAGAGCAGGTCGTTTTCCGAACACTTCCGAGGATCTTGTCCACATCCTCGGTACTCACCAACTCAAACTGATCCAGTGTAACACAGTCCACAGAGGCTCTGGACAATCAATCAAAGAGGCCATGGCCCTGAGCCAGCAAGACCTGAGCAGAGCAGTTGTGGACAGGGGGACATGGAGGTGTCTCACTCATGGAGATGCCATGAGTTGAAGTCAACTCGAGGGCAGTTAACAACAACAAAACTTCTGCCTTGTATTCTGAAAACAGAATGGAGCTTTCAGAAATATTTTTTCAGTCATCATATAAACTCAGAATGCTAATAGATAAATATAGCAGATTTTTATAAAGAAGGATTCCTGATTGCTCAAAGAAATGAGCAGGTCTAATTGTATTAGGTGAGGAGATTTCTTTATGTGCTTTCCAAAGATGCTTAAAGTTCTGGAGAAGTCTTTCCCACAGGATACAGTGTCTGTCTCTTGAGAAAAAGGCAAGAGGTCTGATAGAAGTGTATAATGTTCTGTGCAGTATGAAGGAAGAGAAGTGTCCGCTTTATCTTACTAGAACCAGCGGCTGTCTCATTTAACTTAATATCAGGAAACAATTATCTCCTCAACACCATGTATAATATCACATGCTATAAAGCTTAGATATTACACTATGAAGTGTAGATAAATGGTTTAATGACGTGCTGTGTAAAGTACTTCCTTTAATACGGTTGGCCCTCTGTATCCACAGATTCAGCTATCTACAGCTTGAATATATTCCAAATATATATATACGTTTTTAAAAAAACACCTTGTTTTTGCTATTTTATACAAAGAACGCCATTTTAATATTATTATTATTAATGGAATTTGAACATCCATGGATTTTGGTATCCAGGGGGATGGGTTCCTGGAACCAAACCCCAGCAGATAGTGAGGGCCTCCTGTATATCTTAAACAGTACATAATTTGAGTTTTAACAATGAAATTCATTTCTACAAGATGTAGCAATAACTGCTAACTTGAATGGCTATAAGGGAGATGAGGCAATTCATGGAAGATAAAGGCATAAACCAGTAAGTAGTGATGGCTGTGTATCACTTCCAGTATCAGAGTTATCAGTTGATGGGGAACAGATGTAGAAGTGTACTTCCATACTCGGGTCTCTCTTGAGAGCTTTCCAGAGGCATCTACATCACCACTATGAAAACAGGATGGTGCGCTTGATAGGCCTTTCATCTGGTAGCGAGAGCTGTTACAACCATGGGCTATAACTTTCTGGTCTTCACTTCCAAGTTTCACTGTATCATTTTATGAGGAAGGTAATTCCTGAAGTATATTGGAACCAGCCTAGGTTTTATGTTACAATGTTAGCCTTGGATTTTACCGGTAAACAAACTAAAGCAATGAATTTGAGTGAGAAGTAGTAGTACAGTGCGCCTGTGTCATACGCAGTTGCCTTCTACGCCGCTTCCAGCTTATACTGGAAGCCCTGCGCCATTTAATGAGTGGTGTGTACGCTTGCTGCACTTGCGCCGCCGCGTGCATGAGCCCCATTATCCTCAGTGGAACTCGGGCATAGGCGGAGCTTGCCTTACGCAGTGGAATCTGGAATGGATCTCCACGTAAGGCAAGGGAACACTGTTTATGGTCAGTAAATTCATTCTGTAACAAAGGACAGCAGAATTTTGTGGTGGCTGGGTATGAAATTTGCAAGAACAAAAACTATCCCAATCTATGTTAGGCTAGTCTGGATTACTAACACATCTATCGTATTATGTACATCTAAGCCTCTGTGCCTTCTGAAATGCTTTACCAAAAGCTGCACAATGGATACTCTTGGAAATATGAGAGGGAGGGAAGATAGTTAGCTCTTTTGAGATGCTCTTCAAAATATTGCAGGCTAAAACAAGGATGGAAAACAGACCATTGATTTCTCCTATATAGACATGAGCAGAGTTTGGTAAAAGTATTTCAGGGCTACAATTACCAGTCGTTCAAAAATGTCACTTTGCCAAGCTGTGACTTGAATGTCTGCTTGATCACAGCTGACTGATGTACAGTAGAGAGTCAATTAGGTGCACCTCAATAAACTGATTTTCCATCATATGAATTGAGGTAGCTTATTTTTTTATCATACTAGCTCCTTAGTCCCTATGAGGCAGGAGAGAAAACAAACATTAGCCAGAGTCCAGAGTGAAAGTATCTATGTGCACATTTATGGAGAGATGATGGAAAGCCTATGCAGGCCACATAATTGTTCTGATGAATGATGACAGCAGTGGAGATATTCCTTGTCTTGGAGGGAATATCTAGGAAGAGGCTGATGGAATGCAGAGAAGCCATGTTAAACACTGTTGTCCAAGGAGTGTTGATAACAAAAAGAAATCGTATGTCTGTGTATTATTCAAGGACACACCAAACCCTAACTATATTTCCAGGCACATTCTTACCATTTGGTAGACCTGTGGCGAATGTTTCAGGTTGTTTTTTTTTTTTAACTTTCTGTTCTTGAAGTTTTAACTCACATTAATTCTCATTTGGACTTTGTTCCAGACCTGTCCCCCCCCCCCCCAGTACAAATCTGCATATATTTCTTTGTTCAGGATTTGACTTGATTTCCCAGCATTCAGTAAAGAATCAATTAAGATGATTTTTTAAAATGAATTTAATCTAACCATATTTTAATCTGGTGTTATGTTTGATGTAACACAAGTTCTGAAAATCCATGACTACTAAACATGTCTGCCTGGAGCATGTCCCAGTTACTTCCTGGGCAAGTGTAGAAGTGCCAACTTCAAAAGCCTAGAAATATCGCTGCTTGGTCAGAATGCTAATGCTACCCTTTAGCCTGTCCTACTTTCTTTGTAAACTGATTCAGCTTGGAGCCTTGATAGTTTTCACAAATGCGCTGACTATTACTTGCAATCTGAGTCACAAGTAAGAAAGGTCATTTTGTTGGATCAGTGTTGATCCTAGTATCCCAACAGTTATTGCTGTGTCTGATGACTTTTGCAAATGTTCTCCCTCTTGCAAGCAGCACTGGAGCTCTAGACCTAAACGTTTTGTAGATTGGCTTTTGAAAAGTTGTTTTCTTTGCTCAAGGGTCGTACACAACAACATACATACAATCACTTATATGAAATATATGCTAAGTATTAAATTTTCTCTGTATATGACTATTGAGTTTTTCTGCATTAAATTGTGTAATATTTTTACATACTGTGTGATCTGTGAGATAGTAGCATCTACTTTCTATGTTATTATGTAACTAATTTTTTAAGGGGGGGGATTTTGTTCAAACCATTTATTCCTAGAATAATGTATAATTAAAGGAGTAATTGCAGACATATTTTCATATATATGAGAAACTGAAGGTACACTGTTTTGAAGTGCTGATAATCTTTATTTCAGACATTAGTCTTGGTTTTTTTGTCTAGAATAGATTATGTATAGGATGTATTAAGATTTTCTCTTCCTGGTTATTGATTTTTCTAGTACAGACTGAGTATTCCTGAATTGTCTAAAATGCTTGGGACCAGAAGGATTTTGGATTTCGGAATTATTGTAGAATACATATGTATGCATAATGAAATTATTAGCTTCATTATTTAATCAGTTTAATTATTTAATCAGACAAATACATTTTCCTTGGATTTTCAGTGATACAAATATCACATGTTATTTCATTGGCAGAAAAGCTGTTTGAAGAGCGCTTTGTCCAGTGCTTTGTCTAGTGAAGTTTTCTTCTGGCTAAATATAGTGGAATAATTAGTAATTGTCAAGCATTACTGTAGTTTTATTTGAAGATATGGAATTTTTTGTAACCAGCACAGACCTTTTTGCACTGAAGAAAGTATATACTAAAAGTACTATCAAGTTGCTGTTTTTGCACTTTTTTGGCTTGTCCATACTAAATCTCCAGTGCTAAAATTCAGCCCAGTAATGTCTTCCGTTAGAACCAAATAACCACAGTTCCTGTTCTTTCAAGTCAGGCTTTCTAATACTGAATAGTGATCTCGATCCCGTTCCAAAAGGGTTCCGAATCTTATTTCCTACATAATCTTCAACTGCTGTTCTTTAATGTCCTACCAATTCATTATAAAGTGTCCAGACTGACATTGTTCCTTCAGTGTCAGTACTGTTATTTTGAGTAAATATAGGTTGAAATCTAAAGTTGTGCTTGCAGACTTTTTTTAGCGCAGTGTGGTTTCTCCCTCCATCCACAGCATTTGAAAATCTGCAAAAGGTCTCTCAACTTTAAGAGCATATTTTAAGGATGTGTGAGGAACTACAATGGGAAAATCATGCCTTGTTCTGCTGATGGAAGTTGTTCCATCAGTGGAAAAAAACAGTTGAATCCTTGTGGCAATCATGTTCCTGGTGTTTCTGTTTCTTTTTATTTCTACCTTATTCACTTTGTGTCTGAGTAGGATATCATTTCCCTGTATATTTTCACCTCTTCTGAATTCTGTTTCTAAGCTAGTTTCATCATTTTTTTATACAAGTACTTTAATGTAAGCTATTCCATATATGTAATAGAAAAGTTTTCTGTTAGGAAATAAAATCTCCAAATATATTAAAAATAAACCATTCTTTGAAACAATTGATTTTAGTGCATTACATATTATATTAATTAAAATTAATTTAAGGTTAATTAAATTCTTTCTACCGTAGAGTAATTTTTTCCCATTATATAATAATTGTTAATGCTTTAATCTCTTGGGAGCCATGGATTTTCAATCAGGTTTCTGTGACAGAGTAGCACAAATAGTTGTATTCGCTCATCATTGACAGATCTTTATTGAAGAGATTAGAGCTGAACCATAAGCGGCCATCCAGTGTGAACCAGGGGTCAAACCAAGAAAGATCTGTGTTTGCCAGATAAACCTCCAGCCTGAGCAAAAAGCTTTTATGGTCCTTCTAGTTAAAGAGAGTCATGGGCAGTCTGGCTTTAAAAGTGGCACTCACCTACTATGAGAAGCTATAAGATAGATTGGGCAGCTCACCACACAAGGCAGATGTACACAGAGCCAAGGAGAGGCTGGTTGTTCCCAGCAGCAGCTCCTGACTTATATATTGCAAGACAAGCTCTTTGGTGGTCTATTACAGTACTGGATCAGCTTTAAAGCATTTTAAGAACAAGAGCTTATAATGGATGCTAACAAATATATAAATGGGCTCAATGATATGGTCTTGGTGTGACTCTCCAGATGGTGCTGGATTGCAACTCCTGCCCTCTCTCTCTCACCATTTATTATATTGCCTACTGCTGATCAGAGTTACAGTAACAACAACATTCAGCACACTACACATTTCCCATCCCTAGCCTGGGTAAAACTGAATCTAAGAGACAATTGAAAGAAATACTGTACCAGTACGACTTGGTGGTTGTTTGTTTGATTAGTATTTACATGAAAATTTGTGTCAGAGTATTTTAATACTCAACCAAAAAGTGCTGCCATTAGTGCTCCTGTGAAAAAATGAATAGTTCACTCCAATCTTATTTATCTTACTTGTTTTTAGTAAGCAATGTGAAAGTTAGAGTTTCTCCAGAGGTCAAACTGATCTTCGTTTATAAGTTAGGTACAGTATAGACTAAAATTAGTTGTGTCTTTCAGCAGGCATTGCAGGTTGATCAGGGTCAGACCAGGGATGGTCTGATAAATCTCAGCTTCATGTATGTGTTTTCCAGTACAAGATTCCTGAGGTCTGGATCTGGCTTGATTTGTCTAACAGCAGGGGCTTGAGAGACAGTCCAAAGCTCAACAGAAGATAGTGCTGTGTTAATCTAGAAAGGCAAAAAGCCAGGCTCCTAGTATATATACCAGGTTTGCTTAGCATAGGCTTTTTACATCTTGCCAGTTGCAGGGGCCAGTACTGAGTGGTCTGAGTACACATAATTCTAAGTAACTCACGCCCCATACAGACAGGACAAAATAAATCTGCTTCGAGTCACTTTGGAGATATGATGTTTAAATGATGCATGTGTCTTAAGAGTCCGGAAACTGTGCCAAAGCTGCGCTCCAATTCTTAGGACTGGATCATGGCTTTGATGTGGCTTCCAGACTCTTAGGACGCATACATCATTTAAACAGCATATCTCCAAAGTGACCCGAAACAGCTGTCTGTATGGGGCCCCAGTCAATTTAAGCATTGACATTTCTTCATGAAACTGCAAAGTTTCTAACACAAATCTTGGTTTAGTTTCCAGTGTATATCATGTCATAATAGACAATATTTTGCAATGTGTTTTAGTTTGCCCAGCTTTAGTATTATTTGATTTTAGGCTAAACTAGCAAAGACAAAATCTGCTAAGATCAAGTATCTTGTTTATATCAGGTTGAACATGATGGTTATTGTGATAAAACAAAACTTAAAAAAAAATAGAAAACAGATAGACTTCAAAAACAGAGAACTTTGTTTTTCCCTGAGTAATTTATTAGAGTAGCCTGTGTTCCTGTGGAAAATGTTCTAATGGAAACTCTTTGTATCTTGTGTTTGAACTCATTGAGCTAGTCCTGAAGCAATCTCATCTTTAAAAATTTACTTTCCCTCTTCATCTTTATTCATAGTGACATTGATCTCTAAAATATTTGTTCTTCCATGTTCAGTTTGCTGTACTGAATAGTTGTTTTTTTCCATCATCACAATTTCTGTATTTGGTGCTGTTAAACCAGCACTTTTGTTTGTTTGCAGTTCTAAACTCCTGAATTGTGAGAAAGCCTTCAGTGCCTGTTAAATTGTTGCCACTGGCAATAATTTACCATGCCTTATTGCTGACAGAGGGGCTGAGCAGACAGAGGAGAAGGTCAGCTTACCTCTGGGGTTCCTGATTCACAGAGAGAACCAGCTGGCTGCACAGCAGGCTCTCACAATGGGCCGAACACTGAAGGGCAGTCTGCATCACCCCTCTTCGTCTGCAAGGATGGAGCCCAAACTCAGACACACCTCAAGCAGCCACCAATTGTCACCCTCATTCTGCCTACCTGCCAACTCATTCAACTCCTTGTGCAACTGGCCATGGAACCAACCATTTAATTGCACAAGTGATTGACTGCCCATATGGCACATCGGTGTTCCCAGTGACACATTAGCACAACCTAGTCATCTGTGTGCCCAGTGACACATTAGTACAACTCAATCATAGAGCATGCCCCCAGCCAGTTTGTTAATGTTATGAATAAATTGATTGGATTGTTGGCCTCATCTTTTATTTGCTATAATTTTGTTTCACGGTGTGTGTGATTGTGCGATGTGTCAATGGTGCAGCTGACTACTTGTCCATGTGCCATTGATTTGGATGAGTGGCACTTTTTGAGAGCCTAAATTGATGGCCTCTGTGACAGGCCATGGCCACCAGAGCAGGTGGAATCCCTTTGTGTGCTGCAATCAGAGCTCTAGGTGACCAAAAATATATGGGCAGCAATAACACTGGCAGCTCACCAGTCCCTTCCCCGTCTCTGCACTGGCATGCAACCAAGAAGCCTCTTGCTTGCGCCAGCCTGCAATAAAAGCTCTGAAGACAAGAGGCTTCCCAGTCTCTGTTTAACTGGCTCCTTGGTCACTGTTCTGTTTGCACCTGGTCACTCTCAGAGCAGCAACTGAGCAGCTTTCTTAGAAGTGACCAAGAAGCCTCTCGCCCATTCCAACCTTGGGGCAAAGGTCAGTGTGGGCAAGAAGTTTCTTGGTCACTGCTCAGCCAGCTGTTTTGTTGCTGCTGTCAGGGTGACCAAGTGCAAAGGGAGAAGCTTCTTCCCAGTGAGCAAGGACTCTCAACCCGTTTTTGTTGGGGTGTAGAGAGACACAGCTGGTGTGTGTGTAGTGGGTTTACAGAGGCCACATGCTCTGGACTGGAGACTGGTATGGACAGGGAAAGAGATGTTTTAACAATAGGAGCTGCTCCAAGGTGAAGGACTCTTTCCAAGAATCAACTCCAGATATTCCTCCCTCTCCTTCCCCAAAAACATGTCTTACACACACACACTGCTTCTTCCTTGATGTCTTCTCTGAGCCTATCTGATGAAATAAAGTGTAGTTCCAACTTGCCAGCCAAGTCCCAGCAAAGCTTTAAGCAACATCTCAAATGTACATTCACAAGCATATCAAATAAAAATTGTAAATCACAAATTGCACATGTAATATAGAATATATCACTTCAGTTATATTTATTTTCAAACATTGTCTCAAGGCAATTCATGTTACTAAAATATGTATTAAAACTATGCCCAAAATATATATTTGATGTCACTATATTAATAGCCTATTGCCCATAAATGTACCATAAATCAGATACCTAATATTTAAAAGGCAAATAAAAACCATCCCATAATACAAGATAACAATTATTACAGAAACAACGAGGCCCAATCTGCATATCTAAATGCTGTCTGTACATAGAATATCTCAACAAGTTAAATGTATAACATCTGTCAGTATCTAAATTATAGTGTTTCATCTGAAATGTCAAAAATTAATTCCTGGCCTCTTGTTCCCTTTTTTTTTTCTTTTAATGAAACATAGGCCTGTTACAGACTGCCAAAATAAAGCTGCTTTGGGTCTCTTTGGAGGTATGCTGTTTAAATGATGCATGAGTCCTAAGAGTCTGGAGGTCGCTCCAAAGCCACACTCCATTCCTAAGCACTGGAGAGGAGCTTTGGTGCAGCTTCTGGATTCGTAGGATGCATGCATCATTTAAACAGCATTCCTCCAAAGAGACCTGATGCAGCTTTATTTTGGCAGTCTGTAACAGACCATAGTTGTATTTTGTTACACTAGTTATGATAGTTGTGTATCAACTCCAGTATCACATTAGTGCACCTCTGAATATCAGCTGTTGGGGAATAATAGCAGAAGAAAGCTAGCTTTCATATCCTGCATATGGGCATCTAATATACCCATTTAGAAACAAAATGTTAAATTTCATTGGCCTTTGCTGTGATCCAGGATGATTTTTGTCATATTTACATCTTATGCCTCATTTGCTGTAGTTACTTTTGTGACCTATTCAGTGTGTATATTTGTGGTAATATACATAGGAAAATTTGCCTTCTCAGACATTCCAGAAGCTACCAGGCCAAGTAGTTTTCAACCTTTCCATTCTGTTCCCTGAAATGGCATTTTCTCTGTTTTCATTTGGAGAGTATTTCAAATTCTCTGCCACCAACCATTCTTCTTAACTTCCAACCTTGCAATTAGAATTACTTTAGGTGTTATTCATAATTTACTTCCTCTGGGTACCTTTGCCATAATAGCAGGGATATACTGCTGTTACCAACCAGTCTTGATGGCACATTACAAAATGTGTATACAAAGATTGAATTTATTTTTTTAAAGTAGGGTTTTGATTTCCCCATAAGTACCTTCCTCTTTTCACAGCATTTCCCATCAGAATCCCTTTTCATTGGAGGGCTGAGGTTCTGTTGTTGATTTCCCAGCTGATCGCCTGTCAAAATGACAGCCTGGATTGTTGAGCTATGCTTTCCTGACATACGTCACAGGCATCAGGTTTCGTTTCTCAGGGATTAGTCGGGCTGCTTTTGGAAACGCCCTCAGCTGCACCTTGTGCTGCTATATTAGTGTTTACTTAGCAAGAAGAATTTTCTTTTCTCTGCAGCAGCTGTCTCAGCAAGGCCCTCTGGTAAGTTGTAACAGAGCTATTGAACTGAAGCCACTGACGTCACCTTCTTTATGGTGATTCGTCTTATTTTGATGTTAGCTACAGATTGTTGTTGTTTTTTTTAATGCTGTGCAATCCTTTGGGTCTTTACAGAGAGATAAGTTGTACAGTGTTCAGCAGGGCTTATTCCTCTGTGTGTGTAGGATTGTAGCCTTGGGGTGCAGTCTAATGCACACAATTCCATGGAGTAAACTCCACTGAACTGATGCAGTTTGCATTTGAGCACAGTAATTAACATATGAATTAAAGGAGGTTGGGAATGTGGCCTTGTGGGTTGATCCAAGCTACTGAAAACTGGTTGTGCATCAGAATGAATGTATGTAGGTAATTCCGGAATTGTTTAGATAAATCTCTGTGTTTATACACAAAACTTCTCAAGATTGGATAATGTGGCAGACCATTTCTTAAGCGGTTTGCTTGGTTTTTGTTGGCAGCCTGTATGCACGTCCTGCATCTCTGGAGTCTGCTTGTGACCTGTGCTGTTGCAGTAGGAAAGAATCAAGAACAGAAGAAGAAAGAGTGCCCTAAGCTCAGCGCACAGGTACTCTCCCATTTTATTTTAAAAAAAGCACAAAGGAAAACACTGACAACCCGATTGTCAAAAAATAACCAGAATCTGCACTTCAGCCAGTTTTTTCTTTCCTTAAGCACTGCAGATCCAGACTTCAAGACAGTTGTTGAAGCATCAAAAATGTTGCAAGCAAGACTCTTAAATATGTAATTCTTTAAAAAAAAGCTCAAAACAACTTAGCCAACTTCCAGTTCTTTTTGAGATACATGTTGCTCTTTTACTTCTTTTATACGCATCCAGCCCATCCAGGATGATTTTTGAATAGCTTACATCTAAGCAGTTTAGAATTCAGTCTGAATGATATTTCTGTGTATTGCATCATACAATCAGTTGAAAAGAATTTAAATGTGTGTGCGCTTGTATGTGTATCAGTAAATTGTGCATCACAAAAGTTCATAACTGCATGCGATGTAAAGCTATAGAACTGTATTTTGCTCACATTAAAGCAACTTGAAAATATTTTGACACAGCCAAATGTTGGATGCCATATAAAATATAGGTTCTGCTTTTCCATGAGACCAAATTGAAACTTATGAGTATTATTTGACTACTTGCTCTCTAGATAGATAGATAGATAGATAGATAGATAGGTCAAAAGTGAAATACATGGTAGGGTCAGATGCATTTCTAACAGTTAAAATTCAGTAAATTGAAAGTGTTATAATTGGCATGAAATGTGTAAAAGGGAGGAAGAGGTGTCATCTCTTTATCAAACATTACCATCACTGTGGACACCTTTATATTACAAGTAACCACTGTGGTAACATGTTTCTTTTAAATTACAGAGTTGTTATAGATTTAAATGCTGAGTACTTTTAAGATTCTAACATTCACTGCATTTATATGTAACAAATATGTTCCCTGAGTTATATGAGAATTATTAAGAAACTATTAAGAAAGTGCACTTAGGGTTTTTTATCCTTTAACCCACTGCTATCCCAAGTTTAAACTGTCACAGTGATTGAGATTGGTCACCCAGTTGCTGTTATAAGCAAGGAGAGAAGACCTTCTCCCAGCTCCCAACAGCTGCAAAGCTATTCCGCCACTGGGAGATGAGGGTCTGTGCAAGGAGATTCAACAGTTCTTACATCACAGAGGGCCTTGCTCAATTCAGAGCCAAAGAGCCCCTTTGTTTATGGCAGGCTTTTCTCCTCTGATAAGACATCAGCAATGGTATTATGAGGGGTACACCTTGCATTAGAATAAGGAGAATCTGGAGCAGAACACTATTTGGTCACATTCTTTACAACTCAAGTACAGCTCAGAACTCCTAAACTACACAGCAAAATGTGAAAACACATAACATTATGTTGTTGTGTGCCTTCAAGTCATTTCTGACTTACAGTGACCCTAAGGCAAACCTAGCGGGGTATACATCATCATCCTCATCATCATGAGGTTTTCCTGGCAAAATTTGTTCAAAGAGATTTGCCTTTGTCTTCATCTTAGGTTGAGACACTGAGACTGGCCCAGTGTCACTCAGTAGGTTTCCATGGCTTAGCAGGGATTCAAACCATAGTGTCCAGAGTCATATTCCAGCACCCAAACCACTAAACCACACTAGCTCTCTATGGAGCAAAGCAGACTGGATGCCACGATACTGAACAGGCCGCTGGCAAGGATCACTTTTTTGTATCCTTTTTCCAGTGGCCCCAGGTCGCGTTAAGCAGGCAGGTGTCATGTTACTCTATCTTGCCCATGTGTTTTGGGCATAAGGTAACACTAATTCGATGGCTATTTATATTAGCATTGTCACACATCACAAATGCAATTTGTAATTCTTACCTGCCACAATGAATCCTTCCTACAATTCCCTCCATTTTGATGTCATTTGGGTAGAAGGGTATTGCCATTCCTATATTTCAGAAAGAAAGAAAGAAAAAATAGTAACTAAACAGCTTTCTAAGAACAGATTTTACCAGAAATAGAAAATTAATTTCATTTTGAATGCCAGTCAAAATTAAAACACTCCATCACTTGAGTAAGCATTAATGAATAGAATACAAACTTGGCAAAGCAAGTGAGAACTTTATATATACCAGAAGTGTAAGTTTACATGGCTGTCTGTTTATAAATACCACTGCCCTGTTGTTTGTCCTTCCCTGAGAGTCTATTTCAAGGTACCTCCAAAACAGAGTCCTGTTTAACTAGGAATGGGTTCCTATCCTTAGATAATCATATTTAATGTTATACTTCTAGTTAGTATTCATCATAATACATAACCTTTTATGGTTATGCAGCTATTAATACAGTCTGTTTAGGATAGAAAGACATGGCCTTTCTTTCAATTTCTGTATTGCATTCACAGTTCCTTCAGCCTACAAGTTCATAAATAAGCCGAATATGAGCATTTGCTCTGGTGAGAGGTACTTCCAAGATCCCCAAAAGATCTGCTGACAATTTTTTTTAAGATATTGTCATACGCAAGGAGATAGTTGCCTGTCTAATGCTCAGCTAGACCTCTGGTTCAGATAACCTTATGCTGACACAAAGGACTTTTTGGGATGTGCTACCAGTTAATTCTTAACAGAGGTTACCACAGCATGAACATGCTACCTGGACAAATAATGCAAAGGATAGCAGCTATTCATCCAAAGCTTTTTTCTAAAGCTGAACTATGGCCCCATACAGACAGGACAAAATAAAGCTGCTTCAGGTCACTTTGGAGGTATGCTGTTTCAATGATGCATGCATACTAAGAGTCCAGAAGCTGTGCCAAAGCCATTGTATTGTCATTGATGTTATGATGTTTTTGAGATATGCTGTATTATGTTATTGTTTGCGAATTGCTGTAAACCGCTTTGATTAATTCTTTAGAAGAGCGGTATACAAATAAATCTTATTATTATTATTATTATTATTATTATTATTATTATTATTATGCTCTAGTCCTTAGGACTGGATTGTGGCTTTAGCACGGCTTCTGAACTCTTGGTATGTATGCATCATTGAAACAGCATGCCTCCAAAGTGACCCAAAGCAGCTTTATTTTGGCCTGTCTGTATGGGGCCTATATTATTCTTTTGTTTCCAGTTTTCACTGTATATTGAAGCTTTACATTACAGCTATTGTGGGAAATGATTTGTACTTTCAAACACTTCAGTGCATCTAGATGGATCATATTTCATAGAGATTTTCTGTAATTAGCAATTAACTTAAAATTCTGATGCTGCCTTTTGAAAATTTAATTCAGTAGCCATATTGGTTGAGTTTTTAGTGGGGATGTCTGTATCATTTTGTTGCAGCAAAAACAATGAAAGCAGCTTCAGATTAGGTTTTTATAATATAGCCCTGCCTCATTCACTGATTTTTACAGGGTTTTGAACACTGGAATAGTGGAATCCTCCACTAATAACTTTGTTTGGCGTTCTCTCTGATTCTTCCATTTGTTTTCATACTGTTAAAGTCATGAAAGAATAACAGATAGAATAGCTGCATAGAGTCTTCTGCCTGTGAGAGGAGCTTTCTGTTTGGAAAAACCCAGTGTTTTCTGGCATCTTCAAGAATAACATGTTTTATTCAGCATAACATTTTATTGACTGTAGCCTACTTAATACCTTATGATATATTAGTATATTTCTTTAAGCTCTTGATGGTGTTCTATGGAATTTTAAAGCCAATTTTAGTTTTAATTTTATGATAAAAAAATATCCATTCCATCCTGTTGTTTTTTTCTAATTATTCTTGTTTTTAAATTATATTATACTGCTGCATATCAAATAAATATCAACATCCATACCAGTGGATCTGCCTTACCTTTTATAATATATCATACTGAATTTCAACTGACATTATACTTTATCAGGTTTGGGTCTATTAAAGATTAATATGATGTAATTATACTTCAGAACACAGGCCACAAAGACAACTGGCTATAATGCAAAAGTGCAATCCTCCTTCTTACTTTTATAGAACTGGATGTTTATTTGGGGGTTGGGAAGAGAGAAGAAAATGTCATTTGTTCCAGGTCTTCAGAGTAGTTCAGAGAAGCCTGCCAGTAAACACATTTTCCCTGTTTTAATGCAGCCACTTCTTGACATAATCAGAAAAGTGTTTGTTTAAAACCTTATCTCTTCCATTTAACTTTTGCACCCCTTCTAGCAAGCTGAAACTGTAATGCAAGTAAGAGAAACATAAAAGTGGTGGCTGAGGCTTCCCTTCTGTGCCTGTGCATAGTATCTTAATGGTATTTAATACGCAACAGAATAGTATCATCTTAGCCATCATAGTCCTAACCACATAACCTCTACTTCTTCCTCAGCCATTCTCATTAACTCCACAGTCTCTTGTCTCTGTCCAAATCTCTTATTCAACGAAACAGATAATATCTCTCAGATGTTTTATTGTATTAGAAATTTTGGCTATGGAGAAAATACAGTGGCCATGTATTTGGGCTGGGGGCACTTTAAAATGTGTAGGTTATAGCATTGTTGATGTGCCTTCACTAAATATATGCTTATACTCTGTGTCTGACAGTACCAGTTTGTTGTCAGAAATTTTGTCAGTTTAAGATAAGTGGACATTCTTTTGAAATTGAAGGCAAATACGTTCCTTTCTTCAACCAACAATAAGAATATATGGATGCCTAACTGGTAACTCAGTAAATTTCTTAAAAGTATGTTTTAATGCATACGCATACACAGAGAGAGAGAGAGAGAGAGAGAGAGAGAGAGAGAATATGTTAGCTATATATGCATAGGTATAATATGATACTTTGATGTGTGTGTATGTTATATAGTATACATATATTTTGGGCATGCTACACTCTCTCAGCCTCAGATGATGGCAATGGCAAAACCCCTCTGAAGAAATATGCCAAGAAAATCCCATTATAGAATCGCCATAGGTCAAAAACAACATGAAGACACAAAACAACAATATACATACTATTATATATTCACACTGACATATGTACAGATATATATAAAATACATGTGTGGCATTTATTATCAGAATTATATTGTTTAACTTTTATGCAAGTAAATAAAAAGATGCCTTTTTCCTCATGAAGAAATATTAACTGTCACTGAGGGAACTATTTAAGAAGATAAACCTTTTTTGCTATTGAAAGATCCCCTTTTTTCATTTTCCAAGTTAAAGCTATTATTGTGATTAGAAAATTTTGGTAAATTTTCATTTATTTCTCTGCTCCCCAAATTCCTTTATTTATTTTTTTAATATAGTTTTATACTTTTAATAAACATTATCTAGGTTGATGTGGTTTCATCCTTTACTGTAAGGAAATAGCATTCCACTTTATTTTATGAGTTTATCTCTTTCTGACAACAATTTTCTTAATAAACAAAAATAAAATACAGTAGTATTAAAGTTTCACGTCTTGAATAAGAGCTCAAAGTTATTCCAACATTACATTCATATAAAAAATAGTCTGCCTCCCTTAAATATTGATGAGAGCAGATATCAGTTTCAGTTCCCCATCAGTAGAAACCCTGCCATTCATCAACAAGATAAATAGATCCTAGATTATTTTCTTTTTCTTTCCTTTTTTAAAAACAAAATTAGACTTTGGCTCTCATACCAAGCCAGCTATGCAGGTGCAAACTTTCTGTCCAGTGTATACCATGCAGCTTCTGCATACAGTTAATACTGACATGAAGCATAGCAGGAATGGCATGCCTCATTTGATGCCCTCAGGATATCTTCGTCACTGTCCGCAGCACACATTACTTTATCTGTAGTCGTAATGATGCATGTATTTAAGACTGGAAGCCAATAAGTTAATGAATTCATTACTGCTCGAGCAAGAATTTTGGCACCCATTCTAAAAGGATGTTGCCATGATGTCACTTTAATATGCCAGATGTAGACATTCACCCCAAAAGAATGTTGATTACTTAAGTGTCAGGGAGGAAATAATTGAGCAGCTGCTTTTTACAATGGCCCCATATAGACTGCCAAAATAAAGCTGCTTTGGGTCACTTTGAAGGTACACTGATTAAATGATGCATGCATCCTAAGAGTCTGGAAGCTGCTCCAAAGTTGTGTTCCAGTCCTTAGGACTGGATCATGGCTTTGGCGTGGCTTCTGGACTCTTAGGACACATGCATCATTTAAATAGCATACCTCCAAAGTGACCCGAAGCAGCTTTATTTTGGTCTGTCTGTATGGGGCCAATATAAACTTAATTCTCTCTCTGGCTTTGCTTCGCGAATGAAGATTCAGGAAGGACTCATCCCGAGCTTTGTACAAGCGCGTTGGTGACTAAAAAGGCCAATTCGGAAACTTAATTAGTGTTCAGCTAAGACCATCATCACTCTTCCCAGGCCAACTGCTGCTTTAAAGATGCTCTAGCTCTCCCTCACAGACTTTTCCATGAAACCATGGGGATCTTTTTCATAAGGTTTAAGTTTTGCATGTTCTTGCCTTCCCCAGTTTGTGCCACCTATATTGACTCCCTGCTGTTCCACAAATCTTTCTCATAGTTTTTCAGGGAAACTGTATAAATTGATTCTTACAGGTCAAGTAGAAACCACAAGAAGAGGCTTAGAGACATGAATAAGGAGATCTGTGTGTGGACACAAAATAAATCAAAGCTAACATTTGATATCATTTTGTCTTAGCAATGCTTGTAAATACATTTTAGGAGCATGTTCAAGAGCCATGATAAGACTTTGCACATTCATTTTTTAGAAGCCAACTTGGTAATAGCAGAAGTGGCATTGCACATAATATCCTTTCCAGTTGCAATGTTAAGAGAAGAAACACGTTTCTGTTAAAACGATTTGAAAGATTGTGCTTAGAACAATTTGTATGACACTTGTGTTAATGCACCCATCACTTATAGTGTCTGAAGGTACTGTGCTTCACTTTCTCCCGTGGGTCAGAATCTGTTATCCTTTTAAATGCACATATATCTTCTCCTCCTAGCTTTTACTGCACACTAACAACTGCAAATTCAAAAGGTATGCTCCTTTTTGTAAAATTAAAATCCTCCTCCTGTTTTATTTTTCCTAGATGCCCGAATTCCGGAAAAAAACTGTCCATATCAAGGACCCAGAGAGAGTGGAAGAAATTATTTGTGGCCTCATCAAGGGAGGAGCTGCCAAACTTCAGGTGAAGCACAAGACATATTTGTTGAAATTAAAGTCTAATGCAGCTGTTATTGGTAAGAAAAATCAAAATCTGAAGAGGAAAGAAAAGATAAAAGCACTTACTAAATCTTTAAACATTTTCAAAAAACACCACCTAACTCAGCTCAAGAGTATAATTTTATCCTTTCTAGTAATGGCTCTTTGACTAATGATGGTACTGCAGTTATACTGGCTCTGTTTGAAGCTTACCCTAAATTATAGCAGCCAGGAGGCGTTTAGAAGCTTTTGCTTCTGTTTTTGACTAACTCCGGGTAAGCATTACACATTAACCAACGGTGGTTAATCAACTATCAGCACACACGCAAGTCCAAGGCTCAAAAAGATTTGTCCTCATAGATTTAGCAAATGCAGCTATTAAATAGTATTGTACTAACTTGTTTTTTAAAAATGTAGGCATAAAATAAAATATTATACTCATGACTAATAATTTCTTTCTTCATCTTCTTTTACAGATAATTACAGACTTTGATATGACACTGAGTAGATTTTCTCACAATGGCAAAAGATGCCCAACATGCCATAGTGAGTTCTATTCACTGTATATAAAATGACCTTTTCATCAAGATTTAGTCTTACAATCCTATGCCCATTTACCTGGGAGAAAGAATTATTTAATCCAAAAGAAACATTTTGTTAATAGACATGTGTAGAATTGCTCTGTCAACCATCTTACTGTAGTTTTAAATAGATAATATTTGAGCCAAATAAGCTGCTCCCTCTTTTGCTAACAGTAACCTTAGAAATATTTGGCTTCCTTTGTATTTTATTACTTGGCTCACATGTTACACGGTGTCCCCATTTACTCTCTGTTTATTAAAACAATATGAATTTATAATCATCTGCAGGAGTTTCCCGTTTAGAGGATTCTTATTAAGTGAAAGATGCTGGGAAAGTTTGTTGTCAAAAGATCATTTAAATTCCCTCCAAGTTTATAAATCTGTATAATTTCCAGATTTTATTATTTTAATCATTTTTAAATAATTTTTGACTCATAGTGGGATTCATGTTTTAAACATGAAATTCATTTGAACATACTTTTTTCTAATATTTTTCTGAATGTCTTCCAGATATCATTGACAACTGCAAACTCATAACAGATGAATGTCGCAAAAAGGTAATCCTAAAACTGACAGCCCAGGAAACTGGGTTGAGTGGTTAGTTTCTTTGGCGTTTTATTAACAATTATTGTGAACAATTGGTTTGCTTAAGCTCTTTTTAGAATTGTCTCAGGATGTACTTTTTGAATTTGATTGTCATTTGGATCCATTTTTCCCCCTGTGCCTGTATGAATACCCATCTGTATTTAAATACCTGGTCTCATGCATCTGAATAAGCAGATTTGAGTACTATGTACAAAAATATGTTCTACAATAAGTCTGTTAGTCCTTAAGTCACAGTTGCCATTTTCCCCACTATTTTGTTCATTTTATTTTTATTAAGTTATTTTGACTTCAAAACCGAAACCTTAAGTGAAAAATACGCATGTGGCAACTGTTGTTTCCTGATTTTTATGTAAAAACTTCAGCGTAAAGCAACTATGGAAGCAATCTTTCTCCATGTGCCTCACCAGCACAATCTAAAAACTAACTCTTCTATATATGGTAAAATATATAAGATGAAGGCTACAAATTAGTTTAGATTACTTGGTCAATGCATAAAAGCTGCTATGGAATAACTTTTTAAATTTTTTTTTCCTTTACAGTTATTCCAACTGAAAGAAATATATTATGCCATTGAAATTGATCCTAGTCTTACAGTGGAAGAAAAGTATCCCTACATGGTTGAGTGGTAAGTTTATGAAAGGTGACCAGTTACCCTTTTGTAAGGATTAATTCTAAAGTTAATATTTACATCTTAATAATCAAATGGCTTAGGTTACCAAAGCCAACTTTTGATTATTATTCTGCTCAAATATAATTGACCATCAGTATTAAACAGTATATCGTAAATAAATTTTTAAATTACATTTGACAAGAACATCCATTTTCACTGTTACATTTTGAGCACACTATTATGTGGTAGAGATTCTTATGGAACAAATAAAGATATTACTCCAAAATTAGCTCTCCATTCATCTTATAATGGAGTTTTCATGGCTCTTCCTTCTACAGACAGATGCCAGAAATCACGGCAGTTTTAGAAATATCCTCCAGTATGATGTATGGAAGAGGAAAAGTGGTGTGCTTAAAGGGGCTCTTTCGATTATTGTCTAGGTTACTGTACATTTAAATGTAATGTTAAGCCATGGCAGGCCTTCCCGGAATAAAATACTCAGCCATGAAAAAGACTTCCCCATTTATCGAACTCTGCCCATGGTTATTGTTTGGATTTTAAAATGTTAGTTTTAGTCTTATACTGTTTAATCCTGGTTTGTTTTTTTGGGGGGGTGGGTTACTATGGATATATGGATATATTTTAGCCCATTATATGCCGCTTTGATTGCTTGGCAAAAAGCAGGATAAAAATTTGAAAAATTATTTTTATTTTATGATGAGAGTGATCTTCAACAAGCCTTGGATTCAAAAACTTCTTCATGGTCTCTGTGACTCACACAAATGTGTTAACCTGCACCTGTGCAATACATCTTTCAGAACCCTTTAAACACACTTATATAGGGGTCTGAAACTGCCAGTCTCTTTTTGTCCTGTGCTGCAGCATCATCAGTAGGAACTGTGTTCTTTAAATCAACCTTTGATTTTATCACATTCTTGTTGGCTTCCTTTGGCCTATTTGGCCCCAAGAATATGCTGGGCTCTTCGGATACAAATTGTCTAGTGCTGGAGTTTGAGGATATACTTTTGGGCTGTTTCTCTCACTGGTGTCTTGAAGAAATGCCTCCTATGGCACTACAATACCTGAGAGGGATGGACACCTGAAATGTCTTGTCTTCCTTGACAAAGCTCATGTGGTTGTCTCTTGTGCCCACTGTACCACCTTTACACCTGAAGCAAAACAGAATAATTTGAAGTCACTCTCATATAAACAGGCCCTCAGACCTCAAATGCTGTTGTCTTGACCATCCACATTGATCAGCATGAAACTGTGGAGTGAGCTTCTTTAAAGTCCACCTTGACCTCAGTCCTGGCTGCTCCATTTGTCTCATGGCCAAGCATTCTCTGCTAGAGTTGGTCTCTACCCTGCCAAAGACCACACGGTCCTCCTCTTACAGTTGGGTAATGGTCAATACCCTTGTATGCCCAGCTGTTCTCTGGAGGTAGAGATTGAATCAGTAACCTGAGAGCACACGCACATAAAGAAAAAGCACTCTGCAAGGATAAAGTCCAGTATTATTCTCCATCCTCTACCCCCAAAACCTCTTCCCAAATTGCTGCCAAGGTCATAACCTTGCAGGGAACATCCTCTCATAACCATTTGTAATGAAGACCTACCTCTTCCAGCACTGGCTGGAAAATTGTCTTGTTTTTGTTCTTTTTATCTAGTGTCTGTAAATCTAAGACAGATGTAAAGGTTTTTAAAATATCCAGCAACTATTAGCACCTGTTTAGATATTTCTGTTGAATGTCTTCTGTTTCCAGTAGGAGATAATTAATTTTATCCTAAACAAATACAAGTAAGGTGTAAGCTTTCTTTTTTATATTTTTCATTTTAGGTACAACAAATCACATGCTTTACTTATAGAACAAGGATTGCAAAAGGAGAAACTTGCTGAAATTGTGAGGGAGTCTGATGTTATGCTGAAGTAAGCCTTTAGTGTTCTATATTCTGTAGCTTCATACAAACTGCCTAATAATCAGTTAATGAGAAAACAAATTGCTATGAATTTCAAAAATTGAAAGGTGCACTAAAACCATATGCCCATTTCTACTAGTGTCATAAACCATTGTTTGAAATTAATATTTGTTCCAATTAACCATGATAAATGGCCACAGTTTGTCCAGATTCAGACAGCATGACATATGGGGGGGGGGTTTGTAATTAAAACGGAAGCAAATGCTTCCAAACATCTTAGTACTATGCTGAGGCATGTTGGGATTCACCCTCCATTCTGAGGCTTGGTGTTGCTCATTTTCATCTCATGCTGTATAGCATTGCATCTAAGTGAGGCCTATATAGTGTTATGAAGTACTTGCATAGAGGTAAAGCTGTGCTGAAATATTGGTATGTTCATTCTGTTTTTACACTATTTGAGTATAATTTTTGGGAGCTCCTCTTTGTCCTCCCATGGAGTGATATTAGGCCAGAGTGATGAGGTTGTGACCTTTACTGCATCTTTCTGCCCTCTCATGCTAAGGACTAAAAAAGCTGATGTTGCACAAGGAAGTTATGATCTGTCGTTTCTTCTCTCTACCAGAAAGATATAGATCTAATTCTTGCTCACCCTTGCTCTTTCTGAAGCAATTTTTTTTTGCCTCGAGTTATATACATATTCACTAAGTTAACCACATGGATTTGTAGAAATAGAAGGCAAAGGAGGATTATTAACCCACAGTAGATTTTTCATGAACAACTTGAATGACATGTTGTTGTTTTTAAAGATAACAAACTTTTGTTAAAAAATTTTGAGTTTGACGCCACAGCATTTTACACTTTCCAAATGATTGGGGAAGAAGCAGTTACATTCTTACTTTGGGAGTGAAAGAATAGAGAGCTGTCAAATTTTCATTCCATTTTTTAAAAACACCTTTTTGTTTTACAGAGAAGGATATGAAAATTTCTTTGATAAACTCCACGAGCATAATATTCCTGTATTCATATTTTCTGCTGGAATTGGAGACATCTTGGAAGAAGTCATTCATCAAGCAGGCGTTTACCATCCCAATGTCAAAGTAGTTTCCAATTTCATGGATTTTGATGACAATGTAGGTATAAAGCTGTGAAATTCAAAACCTTAATTGATTGCAACATTATGGTGCTTCACAGACCAGCGAAAGCGCCAGCCTACATGCTTACTAGGGTTGCCTCGGGGCACTGCTTATATATGCCCCACAATCCTAGTACGAAATCTGTACGTCAAAATGGCGGCGCCCAGTACACACGGGCACCTTCATTTTGATGTGGCGGACGTTTAGCGTCTGCATGTCCCGGCACCATTGTGATGCCGCAAGTGCACCATTGGCACATTGCGGCGTCACAATGGCACCGCATAAAGAACACGATTTTTAAGGGTTCTTTTTGCTCCGTGGGGAAGCCCCACGGTCTGGAGACTTCGGCTTCCCTGCGGAGCAAACTAGGGCCGCAGGAGACCACCCACTTTGGGCGGTCAATATATTATATAATTTGTTCATTAAGGAAGATAATTCAGGCAACTTTCAAACCAATCAGAAAAAAGAGTTTAGATTACTTCTGATTTTTAAATTAATAATTAAATCTCATATTAGTTTAGATTGATCAGGCAAATACAGTATTTCTGTAATGGACAATTAATTAATGGATCATTATGTAGGTTTCCTATATATAATGCACTTTCTCATTACAGTAAGCCTGCCACATCACTGGGTTAGCAGTCCACAAATCGCCATGCCCCATATTATTCAGTGGTGACACTGGACACACACATATTGCTGCCCAGTGAACAGGGTACTTTTCCCATCTGCGAGATGTGTGTGAATTGATCCCCTGCAGATGAGAAGTGTTCACTGTATGATACATTGCATATAATTGGAGAAGTTTGGAAAAAAAAAACCTTTAAAGAAGGGTTGAAAATCATGCAGGCCTCCAAATCTTGCTGTGCTGCAGCTCTTTATATTCTTCATCATTGGCTATGATGGCAAGGGCTGCTGGGAGTTGCAGTCCAACAACAGTTTGAAGGCCCATGATTCTCACCCCTCTTCTGAAGGTATATAACTTGTTAATTTGCTCACATAGTCTTGGAACTAATTTTGTCATTGTCTAACAGGGTATATTAAAAGGATTTAAAGGAGAATTAATTCACGTTTATAACAAGCATGATGGTGCCTTGAAAAATACAGAGTACTTCAAACAGTTAAAAGACAACAGCAACATCATATTGCTGGGAGACTCCCAAGGAGATTTAACTATGGCAGATGGAGTGGCAAACGTCGAGCATATTCTTAAGATTGGTTATCTCAATGATAAAGTGAGTATGATTGGCAAATATGAAGTCTGTCATAGAAATGTTCACAAAATTTAATCTTGATATGTATTAGGCTCAGTTACATTTCATAGGTTTTATGATTGCTTAGAGCCTTTTTTATTTCATACCACAAGAAAAGGCATAGGTTTATAGGCCAGCTTTATTTTTGCTTGTCCTGAATAGATACTGATGTTCATGTTTTATTTATTTATTTTGTTTATTTCTTGGATTTAAATCACATCTTTTTCCCCAAATGAGATTCAAGGAGGCTTACAATAACATTAAAGCCATTAAGACTGTATGCTTCCATTCTCCACCCACCAGCACAACCAGATATTTTTCTAAGGCTCTTGCTTTTAATACACCAGTTTGTTATGCTGTCTGTACCAACAAACCATGGCAGAATTTACTGTCATGACTTTCAAACATACAAATTTCAAACCATAGTTACTGATTTCAAGTAACCATAGTTAAGGTTCCCAATGGCAAGACATGCTGTAGTTCATCAAAAGTTAAAGCTTCCAGACTCCTTCCTGAGTAAGGAGAGGAGAGGAAAGTCAGGGAGCATATAGGCTGAGGTTCTCTGCATCTATTCCTATTCATTCACATCATCCTCTGTTTTAGCATAGGGAGTTCAATATCATCATAGGATGGGCAACATTTTCTTCCAGTCAAGAAATGTATTATTTTGTAGGTAAATTGGGGTATATTGCATGCTCACAAGAAGGCATGATTGCAGCCAGATGTGGTTAATGCCATAGAGCCAGTCTGAGGCGCGTTACAGACCGCCTAAAAGCAGGCGGTCTGCCGCCGCCGCCATTAGCTATGCCAAGAAGCCCCAGCAGCCAGACCACGAGGCTTCCCAGCGCAGCTAAAAAGGAGCGCCGAAATGGCGGTCCTTTTTAGCCCTGGAAGTGGCGGCGCAAGGCGCACACTTGCAGCGTCACTTCTGCCGCGCCACGTCCAGATGCTGTGCATCTGAGACATAAATATGATGGCGCCCATGTGGACAGACACCGCCATTTATTACGCGCTCTGCGCGTACTAGGAACGGGGCCGGTTAGGAATGTAAGACCCTTCCTAACCCTAGCACCCCCCTTTCTAACCCTAGTACGCGTGGAGCACATAGTAAATGGCGGTTTGTAACGCACCTTAGTTTTCTCAATTCTTCAACCCATCCCTCCATCCCTTTCTCTTCTTTTTCTTGCTCCCCACATACAGTATCAGGCTGTAGGGAGAGATTGGTCTTACCTGAAATCTGAACTGATCTGTTTTTTTAAATAGCTGCAATTTGACCATGCTTTGGTTTACAGTGGTGTATGGATATAGCCATTATTTCTTAACTTATGGTAGCTGGAACCTGCGTTGAGACAGCTTTTATTAAACTGCCAAAAAGATAATATACTTCTTATTGCTTTGGAGCAGGAGTAGGCAGTTGTGTGAGGCTAATAATAGTCTACATGAGCTCCACAGATCTCTGTGGACAACTGTGTATGTGTGCACATGCGCACGCGCGCACACCCCAACAAAAAAAAACAATTGTTTTGCCCTCAAACACCCTCTACGGCATATAGGGGTATTTTCACCATGTTTCTGGAGGGCCCTGAGCCCTTTTAGGTCCAGAAGAGGCCTTTATTAGCAGGTTTAGAATATGACCTGTAATGAGAGGCAAAACATGGTAAGAATGCCCCCATATCCATTAGAGAACATTTGGGGGCATTTTAATCCAAAATGTTTTTGCCAAAAAATAGTTGACCCCCCCTGCTTTACAGGATGGTTACAAATTATGGTGCGTTCCCGTTTGTTTGTTTTCACAAAACATTGTGGCAAGTGTGCTTTCTGTGCAATTTAATATAAATAAGTTACTTAATGTAAACGTTGACTATTTTAAAGGAACTAAGTTAGCATTAATTATTCCACATCTCATAATTATGAGAAGGGGTTTCAGTTACTTTAAATTCAAAAGCTTTCCCATTTGTAGTAGTCAGACAAGATTACATACACCTTTGAACAAAAAAGATTACATTACTTAGGATTAAAAAAGGATTTTGCTGCCTCCCTTTTAAAGAAATGAAAGATTAATAAATTGTAGTTGTTTCTAAAGGTATATTGCTTTTTCTGACAATTGGGTTTTCCTTTGCATTTTGATAATTAGGTTGAAGAATTGCTGGAAAAGTATATGGACTCATATGACATAGTTTTGGTGAAAGATGATTCCTTGGATGTGGCCAACTCAATCCTACAAAAGATTCTGTAATGCACATCATTGCATCTGGCATGATTTCTTCCTCACAGAGGACGCTGGACAGATCAGTTTACCTGTGCTGTCTTAGAATTTTAATGTTGAAGACGTTTTTCTTGCAATTGCCACTTTATTTGAGAAGTAATATACTGTATCCATTACCATTTGGACACTCCTAGCTGCTGTTAAACACATTTCATTTGTAATTACATCCCTTATTTTTTTTTTAAATTCCAATGTGACTAACTCAACAAGGATTTCGGTTTTTATTAACGCATAATATTAAAGGGATGTTTTTGAATTGTGAGTCTTGTGGAAAAAATCTGAATGAGTAAATTTGCAAACAGTAAGACTTAATTTTGTTATTTCAAACAGCAATGTTGTGTTTTAAAATATTTTTTGTATATCCCTAAAAAGATATTGTGTAGCAGAACACAGATAAAGGACCTCCCTGTTTGCTCTTTGTACCGGAAAGAGCTACAGTATTAAGTCTGCACAATAAATTTGTAAAATCCTGTTGGCCATAACTAGTTAATCTTGAAGTAGATCTTCTAGAATGCTTTATAATAATATTTGCACAAGGATATATTTCTTTCTGCTCTGTATCTTGGAAATGGACAATTATGAAATCACCTTTTCTTATTTACAGTAAATGTATATCCATAGCAAGAATATGTTTAGTAACACTGGAACATTTTTAAAATAACCGTGTGAGATACTTGTCTCCTGGGTCCTTCCTTGTCTCCCTTCTGTCTTCCCATCTTTGTCCAGCCCAGGAAAGGCATCACTGTAGGAAGGGAAGGATTAATTTAGCCCCGCAAAAGTTGTGGTGCTGGACTCCAGCACTAGCAGCTTTTTTGGCACGTGATGCATTCTGCTCAGCATGCCAAGGACTTGTCTGCCCACCAGCACCTAAAGAAAGTGAACAGGGGCTAGAAATAACAATAGTGGCTACAGACAGCTAGAGCCTCTGCCACAGCCTGAGCTTTGGTGCTTGACCCTCTCCTCCCAGGTGTACTATGGCCTCTTTCCAGTCCATCACTGCTTTCCTGATCTCCAGGAAGCTGCAGCCAGATAAACGAAGTGGCTAGTGCAGCCACCCATGACATGAAGTATCCATTCATGTGATCAGTTCAGGCTGTCTCCTCAGCAAGACTTCTGAAGATGCTCCCTTCCACTTCCTGCCTCCACTGATGGATTCACCAAGCCTCTCCCAAACTGTATAATCTCATAGTGGCAGCATATTTGCTACCTTTTCTCCCACAGCTCCAGGCATGGCTTACATTCTTGGAGATCCTTGGTGCAACTGACAAAGCTCCGCTCTCCTGCCCTCATGCCCCGAGATCCTTGAAGGTTGCATATCTATCCCTACTTTGACTACTTTGTCAGGGAAAAGACAGAGGTACACTTGGCTACCACCATTTCCCCATAACTTTAATGGGTGCTATTGCCACACCAAGCAGTGACTGCATTTCTCAGACTGAGTCCTCTGCTCCTTGCACTGATTCAACATCAGGCACTTCACAAAAGGATTCTAATCTGCACTTGCACAGTAACTCCAGTATAGTGAGGATCCCTCTGACTCTTCCTGTCTGTGTTGGTTTTTTTATAAAGAGTTATCTATTAAGTTTACTCTTCACTGGTCAGAAAGTACACTAGAATTTACAAGTCATATAAAACTGTTTCACATTTTGAGGGATTACCCTAAGCAGGAGAATGAATCTTCCCTCTTTCGCAGTGATGTATCCCCAAGTGGAACTTCCAATCCTGGAAAAGCTAAGGTCTATTACTGTATTGAGTTTGGTGTAATGGTTTGAATGTGGGAGTAGGACTCTAGGAGACCAGGGTTTGAATCCCCCCAGGCCATGGAAGCAGGTAGCCTTGGGCAAGTCACTCTCTCAGCCTCAGAAAATGGCAAAGGCAAATCCCTGAACAAATTATGCCAAAGAAACTCTGTGACAGGTTTGCCTTAGGGTCACCATATGCTGGAAAGGACTTGAAGGTACAGCGCATTACCATACTGACATGCCTTGATGGTAGGTAATTCAGAGCTAATAAACATGTTTCAGCAACATGTAATTCACATGCAGAGTTTCTACTTGAAACACACACACATGTGACAAGTCACTCATATGAAGTTGCTCCCCAGGGAATTACAGTACTTTCAATAAAACCACCACAATCCCTCATGCACTCACAGATTGTTTTGGATGCTAATACATGCCCCCATGTATCAACTGATATGTCTTCTAGAAAGCTTCCCTTTTCCCTTAATCCCTCATTTTCTTTATAGAGTTCCAAAAAGACTTATGGTGGGGCAGGAACCCTCCCTGCAATTACTGCTCACAATCACTGCATTGCATATCAGTCAATCCAGACTCCTGCACCAAATTTTAAAATAACTTAATCATTCATATAACTTTCAAATACAAGTTAATTTACAATCCTTATAAGCTCAATAGGCCTCACAAGCCTGTGCTATAGATTACAGTCATCACATGGATGGACTACTAAGTGTATAAACACTTTGTTCAACTTCCCTTCTGTGCGCATGATCTGAACCCATATGATTCTGGCTCCAGTTCCAGCAACATCAACTGGTTCACACATGTATGAAAACAAAATTCCAGTCAAGATTGTTAACGCTAAGCCTTTTAGCTCATTCTTGGTCATACATACATGGAAATATTTTACACAATGTATTTGTCAATATTTTATTTAATAAAAAAACCCAGCATGTTATCACATCTGACAAATGCTTGTGGCATTATTAGTATTACAAAGTGTGTAAACAAAATACAGAACTTTACTTACTGTAAAAACATTTTAAAAGCATTTCTTAGGATTAAAGCTAGCACCATTCTAAGTCAGAGGAGGTCTCACTACCCTGTGAAAGAAATGGTCCATTTTCATTAGTGCCCTGGAGTTGGAGTTTGTGTTCTTGCGTCAAGCTTTGGGTAGGCCTTCCACATCATTTTTGTGCTGTTTTAAAGGTTGACCCCTATCTACAAAACACATGTGCAACCTGAGATTTAATGTCAAAACCAATTACAACTATTCTTTATGTACCAGATGATTACTAATCAGGAAGTAGATAGCATATGTTGCATATGCAGTTACCCTCTACTATTATGCAAGTTGTGATATCTTGACAGTACATTTCAGATTTCTACTTTCTTCTGTAATATGCATGTAAGGTCTTGGCAAAGGTCAGGGCAAAATTAGAGGAGTGGACAACTGGCACAGGTTAGGAGACAAGCATAAAAACTTGTTACTAATAGAACTTCTTCTGGATCTGTAATATGCAGATTTTTGCTTTAAAAACATTTGGCAGGGGGTTGTCTGTCAAAATATGTTTTTCTTTTTTCTTTTCTTTTGCCTAAGCAAACTTTTTGTTAGTTGAAGCTATGCTAGTAGTGACCCCCAAACTGTGCTCTTTAAGGGATTTTAGACTTCAGCTACCAGATTATTGGGTAAAATGGTTGAGGCTTCTGGGAGCTGAAGTCCAAAATCTCTTAAAGGGCGTAATTTGGGCACCACTGCACTAGACAGAAGCCTATGCACATTTGGTCATGATACAGAAGCACATGGTTGGATAATAACCACCATGCAGAGATGCACAAATTTAATGGAATCTTGTACACTTTTGGATCACAACCCCCTCCTACAGTATGTCTCTAAAACTGCTACAGAAATTGTGTGTCATTACAGCAGTGGCTGTGTTTACCTTCTTAAAAGTCACTAAAACCCATTTTGAGGCACTTCGTAATTTACAATATAAATGCCATGAGAGAAGTCTTCCATTGTATACCTTTGATTTAACCTGAAGTTCACTCAGAAACAGGTGTATACATTTTCAGTGTGTTTCCTTTAAGTATGCACACATATTTCAAACCATTTCTGTGCTGCATATCCTCTCTAACAGCAGTTCAGCTCTTATAAAAACAAACTACCCTACAGTTCATCATGCCCCTGTGGCTCCTGGTCTTTCAATTTGAATTCTTCAGCAGTAATCTTGCCATCGCCATTCCGGTCCTGATTGGTGAACATATTTTTCACAATTGTTTCAGAATCAAAGCCAGGAGCTAGTTTTCCTTTTCCAGAACTGACTTGTTCAAGGATATAGATGGTGAACTAGGATTTTAAAAAGAAAAATGATCGAGATAGAAAACTCTTAAGAATTCATACAGCTGGTATCTTCAGATCTCAATGTATTAGAACACATTCATATTCAATGATAAGGCCCAGTTCATGCAGCAGATTGAATCTACATTTAGGCACGTTTAGCAGTATTTTGAAATAAATGGAAGTGACTTATCACTTTTTAATTTAAACCCTGATTTCAATGAGTCTGTTCTAAGCATGACTGAGACACAGGGATCCATTACACACACACACACAGACACCCTGTGTAAAGGGAAAAACACATATGCTCAAGCCCTGCTTAAAACAATGGGTGCACACTCCCATGCGCACATGCCATTTTTTTAAACGGGGCTTGCCTTCCATGTAAGGTTAAAGACGCATATGGTGCGCCCATGAATGGTGCAGGCGCACTGTACAAGATAAAAGATTTTGAAATTTAGACATTACAGACTTTGGAAATGCATCCACCTCTTTTGGACTAAAAAGTAATGAGGGAAAAGGGAAACCCTCACAAGCCAAGCTTAATTGGTTATCATAGTGATAGCACTTATGACTTTTTGATAATCCCCAATGCCACAGAAGCTAATTTAAATCAGATACACTACAATGGGGTAGCTTGATTATGCAGACTCTCTTTCTTGAACAAGACCTGGAAGCATGCACAGATTTCTACATCTAGAACAGTGATGGCGAACCTATGGCACACATGCCAGAGGTGGCACTCAGAGCCCTCTCTGTGGGCACACGTGCCGTCGCCCCAGCACAAAGTTTGCCAGAGTTTGTTACTAGAAAGCCAGAGGGACATGGCACTTTGCAATAAGTAAGTGGGTTTTGGGTTGCAGTTTGGGCACTCGGCCTCTAAAAGGTTCACCATCACTGATCTAGAATGTCCAAATGCTTTGGTTCCATTATTCAGAAATGTTTATCTGTCACAACATCAACACAAGCATAAATGTATTGCTTAAAGCAGAAGCAGGCCTTCCAGATACTGATAAATTCTTTCCATCATCACCCCTCACATCAGTGAATTTGAGTGATGTGCATGGAAATTAATATCCCATGAACAGAAAATCACAGGTTCTCTAACCCTGATTTAAATGAAGAGATTAGGATTCCTGTCCTCAGTGTACTATATCACTGCCACTTATCAAAAGAAATCTTTGCAAAGCGACTTTAATAGCCCAAATCTTACCTCTTCCAGAAGAACCTCTCCATTGTTATCCTTATCGATTTCTTCAAAGAGATTAGGAGAGACTTCCTCATGCCATACAAACATGTAGCCTTCTGGTAAACCAGATACCAAATCAAGCAGTTCAATGTCAAAAACTAATACAGCACTACCAGGCACTTCTCCTTCTGTAACAGTAACAAAAATGTTAAACATTGTAATGAAACATTTTGGCTAATGGAGGCAGATTGATGTGGCAAAATCTAATCCACACAGTACAAACATATGCAAATTATCCAGCTATTGTTGGCTGTTGCATTTCATCCACTGAGATTATATATATGTATATTACCTACTGATCCAAAAGAAATGTGATGGTTTTTTTAATTTTCCCAGCAAGCATACCATGTTTTGTGTTTATTTGCATGCTTCAGTTTACTTTTACATTTTAAAAAACAATTGCAGTTTATTACATTCAAGAACCACATCGCAGCTCCAAAAACCCGCCTATCTCACACCATTTATCTCACATTATTTAGATTATGTCCTATGAACAGAAGAAGGGACCAAAGAGGAAATACCACACTGGAGCTGCCCAAGAACTAATTAGTATATTTGAATAGTGAAGATAGGATGAATTACTGGAGTGACTTATGGTACCAAGTGTAAAGGAATTCATGTGTCAGTCACTACTAACTTCTTAGCTTCAGTACAACAAACACATGAAGGTGTGCGAAACACTTACATACTTACCAACTCCAGCTTCTCCATAACCAAGATGTGGTGGAATAATAACCGTTCTTTTCTCTCCAACACACATATCTCTGAGACCTATATCCATGCCCAGTACAACCTGTCCAGAGCCTAGAACTATATTATAGGTTTTCCCAAGGCTAACTCTGGAAAGAAAAACAAAACATGATGCTTTACAAACTGTGATATGCTAACGAAAGAATCAGAATTTATCTTCCTCTAACTTTCTGGTATATTTCTTCCCCCTAGTCCAGTTTACTTTGTGATGATCTTTGTGTGATTATGATGATGACGATTATTATTGTTGTTGTTGTTGTTATTTAGATAGCGCCATAAATTTGGATGGCACTTTACAGGCAGCATCAAAATAGCATATAACCTGCCAGTGGTGTACAATCTAAAAGTGGTAAAATAATAAATTACTGTATACAAAATTAAGCAAGCTATGGAGTTAAAATACAAACTGTAAAAACAACTAATACATATAATCAAATATAAAATTATAAAACAATATTAAAATACAGTTCCAAATGCTTTAGAGAACAAGAAAGTCTTTAATTCCACAACATCTGGAGGGACACATGTCCACCAGCCCTGGTGTACCTTATCTCTTGCTATCACCACTACTCTTCCCTCAAACTTACTTTAAAGGAATATAATGAATTTATAGAATTAAGTAATGAGAGCTGACCCATATTTATCATTCTCCAAATGTGACTCTTCCAAAATATTAAATAATATATGATCTACTTACGTTGAATCTAACAAAGTGCCATCTAGTAGTGAGGCATTGTAGTGATACTTCAAGTAATCACCTTTTTTGCTCAGAACTGAACAGTTGCTAGGTTTGTAATGTGTGGTAATAGCAACAGAATCCGAAGGATTGTGGAAGTCCATCACATGGATGTCAAAGACTAGTACAGCAGACCCTGGAATATTTCCTGTAATGACAAGCAATCATATGAACAGAAAGACTTCACTCTACTTCTAGAACTGTACTGAAAGAAAACATACTTCAAGGAAGTATCAACAAATAAGAGTAGCATATATGGGAAATGTAGGCGTTAAGATGAAACTGCAGTCCTGTGTAAAGTTATGTTACTCAACTCATACTCATCCCACCAGTCTTATACTGGATACTTAGATTAGCAACAATAATTATGAAACTGGTGTAACTTTTGCACTGATCTGAAATGTCTGACATTTGGAAACACATCTGGAGGCACAAAATATACTACATTTTTATACAATGAAAATGGTGGGACAGCAGTACAGTCGGCCCTTCTTATACACAGATTTTTTTATACATGGATTCAAGCATACACAGTTTGAAAATGTTCCCCAAAAGTATAAATTTCAAATATCAAACCTTGATTTTCCATTTTTTATAAGGGACACCATTTTGCTATGTCATTATATTTAATGGGCAAACGAAGATTCAGAGATATATTTAATGGGACTTGAGCATACATGGATTCTGTTATACACGAGGGATCTTGGAACCAAACCCAGCATATAACAAGGGTCCACTGTACTTAGAAAGAATGCATGGAATTAAAAGCTGTATTCACCTCTTCCCTCTTCTCCATACCCAAGGTGAGGTGGGATTGTTATTCTCCTCTTCTCTCCAATGCACAGACCAAGCAAGCCTTCATCCATCCCAGCAATCACATAACCTTTCCCAATGTAAGTATCATATGTTCGGTTCCGAGAGTAACTACAGAAAAGACTTTGCTTTATTGAGGCCACTATCAATAAGAAGACATTGAGCTAATGTAGCACTATATCAAATACTAAGAACAATAAGTATGATCTGCACATAGTTCACAAATGATATTTTGAATAATAATTTTGGCTCTCTCCCCTGCTTTCCAATTAACAAGGAGAAGGTTGCTGGTATAATAAAACCAGAAACAAAAACATGAAACTGGAACAAACACATCACAGAAAAAAATGGGCTTCAATAGGTTTAAGAGTCACTAATTTTATGCTAAGAATTGAGTTAATTTATTTGACAGAAATGAAAGGATATGAATCGGACTATGGTTTCTTTACAGTAAGATCTGTACAAAGCTGCTGTCAACTACTGGGATAACAGATGTCCAATACTTAGGAAAAGAATGTAGTTTCCACTTTCAGAAACATTTGATCTGAGAGGGAAAGGCCTTGTGCATTCATGTGCTGAGGCTGGGAATGAATGCAGTAATGCAGGCTCCCCCCCCCTCCGTCCCTGTCACAAACATCTAACCTGAATCTTTTTGATAGAAGAATCAAGTGGCCAAAGCTACTACCTAAAGGAGCATTCAACAGGAATGGGGAAAGTGAGGATTCTGATCTTCACTTTTATGAGCCCCAAAGTCCTGACTAATGCATTTTAAATTACTTGCCCAGTCTGGTTTTCAGGAAATTTTCACCAGACATCTCAAACACCCCAAGAATGTGTCAGAAATATGCAAAAATGCCCTCTTGCTTCCCAAAAATACGCTTTCCCCAGCCTTATAGAAATCAAAATGGCAACATGAAATAAATCTGTATCACTTTCAGTTGCCATTTTGGCCAATATAAGGCTGAAAATATGTGAGTTTGGCAGAATGATGGGAGACATTAGCAGGGCCTGGGGGAAAGCTGACTCCCAGCCCACTTCTGATATAGAACATCTGGTTTAGACTAGACATTCTCCATATCACAGTAGCAGCTTGGAAAAGTTATTTTTGGAGTTTAACTCCAGAATCTTCCAAACAGCATGGGTTGTACATCTCTTGTATTCAAGAGATGTGGAAATTGTGGTGCAAAGAACTACATTTTCCAATTTGAAGGTAGGGCCTTGAATAGATTTTGTACTCCACATCTGCCAACCAGTTTGACACAATGATATTTATGTATTTCATATTTAACCCACATTTACATTATTAGCATAACACCAGTGTCCGTGAGCCAGCAGGTAACTTAAGACAATAACTGGGGAAGTACATTTAAAATCTTTGGTTTGATCAACAAGATCAAACACTGGCAAAATTGCAACCACTTAGAATTCCAGTATTTCTCTTGCTAGCAAATTATTCAGGAATTTACAGGAATGAAGTGGAATTAGTTCATGCCACTCTAATAAGTATGAAAAGATTTGATAAGCAATTCTATTCTAACTTAGCATAGTTGACATTCTGTGATAGGAAAAAAAATTATAACTGTGTAGAATTAGGTTAGGTTACACTAATTCATCACAATCACTTACCTCCAGTTCATTAGCCTGACAACATAAAAGGCAAACTTTTGCACATTAAAACTGCTCTAAAAAATATCAAATACTTGTAAAATTTTCAAATGCATGAACTTGTTGTCTGTTAGCTATTTTTAAAAGTAACACTGCACACACCAGTTTCTGTACTGTTATTTTAATCACTTGTTGCAAAGACCAGAAGTTTCCCCTCAAGTTTAGCTGCATGAAATTAAAGATATGCTTTTAGAAATGTTTCTTTTTGTGTGTGTATCGCCTGCTAAGGGCACATATAAAAACTTTCTGTTTATTTATCTGGGTACCTGGAATCAAACAATGTGCCATCCAGAAGTGTGCCATTATAATGATATCTAACGAAGTCCCCAACTTGGCTTTGGCGTTCACAGGATTCAGGCACATATTGCTTTTCCACAGTGATAGTGTCTTTGGGGTTGTGAAGGTCTAGGAGAACCACATCAAAGACCAGAGAAGCTTGTCCAGGAATTTCTTTACCTGTACGCAATATGAGCAGCAGATAGTTACATCAACGCATTGATTTCAAAATTCTCGTAACATGACACATACGTGCCCACACATCAATTTCATACCAACATAGTTTTTATTTCTTTCCGTGCCAACTCTGAAGCAACCATATATATTAATATTAGTGCACCATGCACTGTTATCATCTAGAAGAGAGTACTATTACTTATACTTACAGCCAAACCATATATATATATATATATATATATACACACACATGTTTACTCAGACATCTATTGTATTCAATAGATGAACCGCTCGGGTTCCCAGTGATTGGGCGGTATATAAATAAAACCTATTATTATTATTATTATTATTATTATTATTATTATTATTATTATTATTATTAATAAAGTTCATTTCATGGAAGCACACAAAGAATTGTAATCTCAGTTCTTTCTCTGTAAGTACCATTATTATGCATGGTCTTCTTGCACTAGCATAATTATTCAGTTCTTCAATCAGATGCTTCAAGAGTCCACTATAATAAGGTCAGTAATTCTGAATTCATGTATATTCCCACCACAAAATCCAGATACCAGTGTAAGGGTATGTGATGCTCTGGATTTTTGAGGGGGAAATTTGTTTCATTTATAAGATATTAAGCTAATATAATAATGTATATCACAATGGATGTTATATGGTAAGGATTGGTTGGGAGGGGAGAGAGAACAGAATTGGTGATTGGTGAGATGTCTGAAGGGATTTTGAAAAGTCAGGTATAGCAGTTAGGCAGAGGGAGGGAGGGTTGAGTCTGTCATGGTTAGGATTAGGACTCTGTCAGGATTAGGAATTTAGTTAGTGGGTTTAGGAGTTTGAATGGTTAGGAGAGTTAGAGTCTGGTTCAGAGTTAGCTAGGTGATGAGTGTGAAAAAGAGTGAGAAATGTGATTTAGATATATTAAATAAGTAATCTGTAATATTACATTCCATTTCTGTTTAAAAAAATAATTATTTTATATCATACACTTTTGTCTCCAGGAATGCTACGTAATGGAAAGTTGAGTTCAAACACAGTATCTATGCTGGCAGCAGTTAATAAAGAGAGGTGGTGTCCAATAGGGATAGGGAATAAATAAAATCTCACATGGGAACTATGAGGGCATCTAGGAGGTGGCCCAGGTTGGTAGCCACAGCAGTCACACTGGTGGCAGTGGTGAGGATAAGGGGAAACCATCACATTTGGCGGCAGTGATTGGGATTAGTGGAGAATCCCATAGAGTACTAGGAAGATCATCATATTGTAAAATGATCCACCAAGCCAGGGTGCAATTTAAATAGAGTTCAGACAAGAAAATGCTCTTTATGTGGATTAAGACACAACCAGTTATTCCTTGGGAGTATAACTACACCTCTGCATTTATCAGGTACAAGAATCAACCATAATAAACACTCTTGATATACACTACTTCTCAGAATTATAATCTTGGCTACATAAAAGAAAATTCCTTTTCTGTATTGCTGTTAATCAGTCCATCAATGTCCTTGTCCTGACATGCACACATACATACATACATACACACATAGTTTAAATGGCATTCTGTCATCAGGCCCCATTATATTACCTTATTTGGTAGTCATGACTTGGTTATCTGATAGTTATGGCCTACAAAGTCATATATGGTTTAGGACCAGAGTATGCAGAAGATTATCTTTCTAGCCTGCCTGAATTTTAAGTCCTTTGGAGCAGGGCTTTCTCTTGGTCCACACCATCACTGGTACACTTAATAAAGAGACATGAGAAGATTTTTTTGCTGGCTGCTTTCAGGCAGTGGGACTCTCTCCCACAGCTGGCTGGCTCTCTGTTTTTCCTTCCACAGGCAGGCAAATCCTTTTTTATTTAGAATGGGATATGGCAATTAACTGGTTGCTGCAGAATAATATTTTAATGGAGTCTATTTAATATACTTTTTATTCTGTTTTGTTATACAGTGGAGCCTTATTATCCACAGGCTTGCCAACCATGGATTTAAGCATCTGCAGATGACAACATACACACACATTGTACCGCCATTAGAGACAATGGAACTTGAAGTCCCGCATTTTTGGTATCTGCAGGGGAGAGGGTCTGGAATGGATGCCCTGCAGATACCAATGTTTTTACTTTTAAATTAGCATTGCTTTTGACAGTATTGGTTTTTTAAAACATTTTTATTATATTTGTTTATTAAATAATTGAACACACACAAGATACTCCGATAAAACATTGAAGGCAAATGTACACTGCACAATGCAAAATGAGTTTAGTCAAAAGATATTCTTGCTATTCAATAATATCCCCAACAATTTCACCTCTGTGCTGATAAAAGATTAGTAACCAATCAAACACTGCGTTTAATCACTGATCAACTGCTTCCTGTAAAAATACTGTGAATTCACATTCTTTCAAATTATCTTTGTCATTTCATGCATCATGGTAACCTTCTTAATAGTGACTATGGGTACAAACAACATTGGCATTTACCATCTCCATCTTCTCCATATGCCAGGAAGGGTGGTACTGTGATTATGCGCTTTTCTCCTACACACATTCCAAGGAGACCTTTGTCCATACCAGGGATTAACCAACCAATTCCCACATACGTGTCATATGTTCTCATCCTGTTGTGACTGAACAAATAAATAAGTACAAGTTATTTACAGTGAGCAGCTTCAGTTACTGCTGGAATGAGTAAGAAATGGGAAGACTTGGATACAGCAGAGTCAAAGTGCATAAATTTGTTTCAAACAATGCTACATATTGACAAAATCATAGCTAAAGCAAAAACAATAGCACTAATTTTGGGAGGGAATCACATTCTATCCTTATTGCTCTTGTTGCTATAGAGTATAGATTAACATATGAAACTGATTTAAACTGCATCAGACTATTGGTCCATAAAAATTATATGAAAAAAGAAAAAATATTTTAACTTTACCTTGAGTCAAACAGTGTTCCATCTAGAAATGTCCCATTGTAGTGGTACCTTACAAAATCAGAAACCTGAATTGTCCTTGTACAATTTTCTGGCTTATAATAAGTTTCAATCTGAACTTGGTCTTCAGAATTCCAAACGTCAACCAAAAGTACATCAAAATGCAGCACTGAATTTGCAGGAATTACACCAGCTAGGAATATAAAATATATTATGTAAAATAAGTTAGCACAGACAGAATTCAGTTTTCTCACCAAACACTAGTCCAGGCTTTAAATATAGCTACAAATCCCATGATGGCAACTATCGAATGTGTTGCTTGTGGTGCAGTAGCTGCTTAATGGAACCTCCTCCTCCTCCCAGACATGCCCCAAAAGTGTTTCTTTGTGGGATGGGAGGTGAGGGTTCCCAATCCTCTAGAACAGATTTTTGGGATGCATGTGGGGACTGCAGCGGAAGGAGGAGATTGTTCCCATGGCACTTCCACTGGATTCTGTTATTTGGACAGCGGACGTCAAGCAGTGAATCCTGCCCTGATCATCAAATAAAAGCACACCAAATGAAAACCAATCATTTTGCCCTGGGCAATCCATCTAAGACAGAGAAATAAATGAAAGAAATTAGATTAGAATCACAATTTAGATTTTCTCACAGAATGATAAAATCAAAATGTTCTTCGTTTCTTGATGTATACCCAGAGATTTTATGAATGTTTAGGTAAGAGACTCGGGGCTGGAACGGACCTGCCAAAAACCATGGCTTCCTGGTGGCTTTAGGGCATGGTGTGCACACAACACATGCCCCCAGGCCGGCAGGAAGCCAGTGTCACACCACCCAGTCATTTACATGGCGGCTGATTTATGGCACTCCAGCGGTGCAGTGTTTAGAAACTGTGTGGAAAATTGTTTGTGCTGCAGTGTAAAGATTTTTCTTTCTCATTCTTCACATATTGACTTGGTTCTTATGATCTATTAGAGCCAGACATACAAAAAAAATAGCTGTCTCTAGACTTCTAGAGCCACTCTTCAGCCACCTCAACATATGGCAGCATGTAGGGGATGCTGCTACCAGTTCTATTTTCATCAGTCCCCCCTCCTCTCAAAAGGAGGACAGGAGAGCTTGTGCCACTACTAGATACATCTCATGAAGCAACAAATCACAGGTCTGATGAGCTTTTATTCACCCTGCCTTGGTTCATCACGTCTAGGTTCATGATTTATACACACGGTACAGTACTTACAAACTCCTTCACTTCCATCGCCAGGATGGGGTGGAATTTTCACAAACCGCCTCTCGTTGACACACATGCCAAGCAGAGCTTCGTCCATTCCAGCAATAAGTTGGTCTTTACCCACAAGCACATTGAACGTGGAGCCTCTATCATAGCTAGAAAGTGATAAAACAGGTCATTTACATAGAGTATTTATTTGTAACATCTTGAAAATATTGTTGTTGTTATGTGCCTTCAAATAATTTCTGACATGGTGACCCTGTTGCATGATTTCTTGGCAGATTTTGTTCAGAGAGGGTTTGCCCTGGATTTCCTCTGAGGCTGAGAGCGTGTGACTTGCCCAAGATCACCCAGTAGGTTTTCAGGGCCAAGCAGGGATTTGAATCCTGGTTTTCCAGGGTCCTAATCCAACACTAAAACCATTACTTCATTTACATTAAATTCCTTTACTACTTATCCAGTGCCACATTACGAATAGAAGTGGGTGTATTCTACAACCAACTCATAACAATACATATAGTTTGTCCAAGTCAGAGTTCAATCCACCTTCCTTTGAGTTCCTCAGTGAACTCAAATACATTCAGTTATATCCATTCAGACACATGCAAACACAGTAGAGAAGGCAGGGCATGGACACCTTTATGGTATTACATGAAAGGACCATGAAATGGCTCTCCCAACAGGAAACAGATAACTAGTATTACATTTGGCAGTACAGTGGACTCTTTTTATGCGCTGGGGTTTGGTTCCAAAATCCCCCATGGATAACAAAATGTGTAGATGCTCAAGTCACATTAAATATAATGACATAGCAAAATGGTGTCCCTTATAAAAAATGGAAAACCAAGGTTTGATATTTGAAATTTATACTTTTTTTGAACATTTTCAAATCGTGGATGCTTGAATCTGTGTATAAATAATCCATGTATAAGAAGGGCAGACTGTACAAAAGTTTATATTTTAAGACTAAAGACAACACTGGAAGCAGCCCTTCTTCCCAGGATTAAGGGGTTTTTTAGATTAATGGAGGAACCTGCATGCATCTCTTTGAATGTTAAGAAGCTGACAGGCACACATTCCTGTGATGGGCTGCTCCCTAGATTTTCCCTTTCCCTTCCAATGTTATCAGGACCAACTGAACACACTTTCCCGCCTAAGGCTAAAGACGATACCTCTCCCCATTCGATGCAGAAAAGCCAGCTGGCCTGGCCATTGAATCTTACAAGAAAACCCAGTGATGGATTTGAATGCCTTAGGGTCACCAATGCTGGCTGATGGTGACTCCATCCTAGATTTAAGTCTGAACTGTAAAGGAACTACCCAAGGAGCTGAAGCTAGACAAGGCCTTTAAAGCTCAGACTAAACCTTTGAACAGATCCACTGCAGCACCACTGGCAGCTCAGGGAAAGGCATGTGGCACATGCGTCCTCCCGCTTTTGCCACCCAAGGCAGCTGCCTCTCTCTACCTTACATTAAGATGAAGCTATGCTCACCCCAAGCTGCCTTTTCATATGACAAAGCTGGCTACTCTAACTGGCAATAACCATGGGCCACGGAAAGGAGGAGGGAGGTACAGCTCAAGCAAGCCACACTTAAAATTAGACTGGGGAGGTTGAGGCCTCCCAAAATGATCCGGCAAAACTGGACCACCAAGACTCCTATGTAGCTGAGCCTCCTCTCGTAAGTGCACTAGCCATACAACCAGGAATAATAAAGGATGCCTAAAGTCTACCCAATACACACTTACTTGGTATGCAAAAGGGATCTTGCAGCACCTTTGAGACTAATAAGTGAAAGACAGAAGTTGGTAGCATCAGTTTTTGTAGACTTGAGTAGGCTCAAGTCTATGAAAACCCATGCCATCAACTACTGTCTTTCAGTTATCCTCAAAGGTGCTGCAAGATCCCTTTGTATACGGATTTTCCAGTCAACAAGGCTATGTCTTTGAACACTTACTTGGGGATATGTTACACTTAACAAATGGAGGGCACTTTTCCATACACACTGTACTTATAAGAGTGTGCCACAGAAGCATGTTTAAATGATAAGGGATGGGAAAAGTCATTTGCCCTCCCCTCACAAGTACTTACAAGCAGGCAAAGTTAATAACAACCAGTCCCCCAATGTTGAGCCCCCACTCCTTAAAAAGCATTCCTAAGGTTCCTGGCAATGGCTCTCTCAGGCCGCAGAAATAACACAGTCTGACACCACTTTAACTGCCATGGCTCCATGATATGGAATTGTGGGGGTTGTAGTTTTGTGAGATAGCTAGCCTTCTCTGTTGGAGAGCTCTGGTGCCACAACAAACTACAAATGCCAGCATTCCACAGGATGGGGCCATGACAGTTAGAGCAGCATCAAACCGCATTATTTCCACAGTGCAGATGCAGCCTCGTATCACAGACTTCCACTTGGGATCCTTCTGTTGGTGACCAAAACTAGAACTTTCTGAATGAACCTACTCAGCTGCAAGACCCCATTTACCTTCCTGGAAGCGAGAGCCTAAACAGACAGGCCAAAATACAGCTGCTTCGGGCCTCTTTGGAAGCACACCGTTTAAATGACACATGCGTCTTAAGAGGCCAGAAGCTGCACCAAAGCCATGCTCTAGCCCAGTGGTTCCCAACCTGTGGGTCGGGACCCCTGTGAGGGTCGAACGGCCCTTTCATAGGGGTCGCCTAAGACCACCAGAAAACACATATTTGCCTGTAGCAATGAAAATAATGTTATAGTTGGGGGTCACTACAACATAAGGAACTGTCTTAAAGGGTCGCAGCATAAGGTTGAGAACCACTGATCTGGACTGGAGCGCAGCTTTGACGCAGCTTCTGGCCTCTTAAGATGCATGTGTCATTTAAACAGCATACCTCCAAAGTGACCCAAAGCAGCTATATCTTGGCCTGTCTGACTGTTCCTTTGTCCCATAGATTCCAGTGAGGCTTTCTTATTGCTGGCGTGCGCCTTCAAGTCGTATCCAACCAAGGCATTCAAATCTATCAGAGGGCTTTCTCTGCAAGTTTCTTCAGAGGTGGGTGGCCAGTGGCCTCCTCTGAGGCTGAGAGAGTGTGACTTGCCCAAGAATGCCACCCATGCATGGCTGAACCCCAGCCTTCAGAGTCCCAGCCCAACAGGGCTGAGATGGAGGGCCCCTGAGGTCCCTTCCAAGTCCTTGCATGGGAGTTCCTGCATGGCAGAATGGGGTCCCTTGGATCCTTGGATCAGAGTTCCTCTTCGTTGCTGTCACTCCTTTGGGGCCTGGAGGCTCCTCTACCTGGAGTCGAACTTGGCCCCGTCGGGGAAGGCGCCGTGGTAATGGTAGCGGACGAAGTCTCCCCGGCGGACGGCGCGGGGGCAGAGCTCGGGGACGGAGCTCTGCTCCACGAAGATGCTTTGCTCGTCCCAGGCAGGGACCATCCAGGAGGGAGAGGAGCCCGAGGAGGGCACCGGGGGGGCCTGGCACGCCACGCACCGCGCCAGCAAGGCCAGCAGCAGAGGGGAGCACCAGCGGGGCCTTGCTTTCTTCGACGCCATCCTCCTTCAGTCGGGGCCTTGCTTTCTTCGGAGGGAGGAGGAGGAGGAGGAGAAGGCCCAAGGCTGAGCCCGGCTTCCAGGCTGCAAACGTGGAGGAGGAGGAGGAGAGGGACTGAGAGAGCCACCTCCCAGCAAAGGGAGGAGGAGGAGCCTCCGCCACGTTATTGTTATTGTTATTATTGCCTTAGGCAACTTCCTCAGATGCATTGAGACGCAATCGTGCTAATTAGATCTTCTCGTAGCACCTTTGAGACTCATTAAAAGAAAGGTGGCAGCAGGAGCCTTCCTAGGCTTCAGTGCTTCTTCCTCACAGATGCATTTAGAAAGAGACAATGATATTAAGAGTTAGAGGCACTTCCTAGCGCCTTGGAGGCTGAAAGAAAGAAAGGAGTTGGCAGCAAGGGCTGGCTTTCCTCCTAGACTGAAATCTACTTCCTCAGATGCAAAATGGGAGTAGGCTTTCATCTAGGAAAGCCTCTGGTGCTGCCAAGGTCTTTCTTTCAGGGAGTCTCCACTGTGAATCCTCACAGGGCTGCGGAATCCTGGGAACTGTAGTTTATTCTGGCAGCAGAGCACTCAATCTCTCTCTCTCTCTCAATGGCTGCAAAACCACAGTTCCCAGAAGCCCCTAGCACTGAGCCAAGGCAGTTAAAGTGGTCTCGAAGTTTTCTCCAGTGTGTTTTGCAACCAAATAAATAAACCAACTACAAAGCCTAGGATTTTAATAATAATAATAATAATAATAATAATAATAATAATAATTTTGGCCTAGGATTTTGGCCTTCCTCCACTTTTTCTCTCTTGTCTGGGAAGACTCTCCTCCTTCAGGCCTTGCTAAGTGGCGCCATTTTGTATTCCCAACCCAAAAGGCCTCCTCCTCTTTCCCCTCAGTGGACTTTCTTCTAGGCCGCAGGGCAGCCATTTCCCGCCTCCTCTGAGTCTCTAGCCCTTATCAGACGAGTGTGGAACTGGGGGTCTTCTGCACTGGGTGGTTCGAATTCGCGTTATTTCGCACAATACCATCATACCAGCATTCGAATGGCCCAATCTGCACTCACGTGAATGCGTGAGCTGCCGAACTGAATGCGTACTGGCTCCTCTTTTTGGAGCGTGTTGGCCAGTGCGCTGATAAGGGGATTGGCAATATCCTGGATTGGGGCTCTGTTCGATCTCAGTGCGAATGGGTCTGGTGTGACCACCCAGTCCTGAATTCCATCGCAAGACCCCCAGATTCCAATTTTTACTTCCGGTGGGTCTTTCCTCTTGCCGGTTCCAAGGAAGCAAGGGGGGGCGGTTCCAGCGGCCTCCTCCTCCTCCTCCCGGCTTGAGAGGCATCCCTGGCTGCATCCCAGGCAGGGAAGAGGC